>NC_089256.1:40507688-40829188 GCF_963930625.1 Muntiacus reevesi
ATATTCCCTATATTTCTTATTAATCAAAGAGTAGGGGGAGACATCACAATCCTGAAGACTCCAAACATAAGAGAGCTTAATGCACACTCCATGGTGTCTACTGTGTCTCCACTTCTGCCAGAAATTTTGGACACTTACAAGAATTAAAAGATGTATGAACTTCAACATCACTGTGAAAATTTAAAACCCCAAACTGAAGTTACAGATCAGTTTTTATCATGCCAGGAAGAACTGTTTTATGATAGCAGTGGCATATGGCTTTATTTGTCCCTTAGGTGCAACTGTTCTCAAATCAGAGCTAATATCAGTTCTCAAATTATCCCTATCAGGAGCAGCTTTGTTTATAAGGTCCAGGAGAATATCATCTCACTGTGAAAAATTTCACCTGACCTCATTGGTAGGTAATAGCTTTCCTTATACACTTTCCTTGTATAAAGTACCTGAATGCTCTTTTAAAAAGAAAAAAAGATAATAATAAGCAAGTATTTTTCTTTACACTCTGTATAAAATTCCTTCTAGGGAGACAAATTTATTACAGATTGCAATTATTTCATCATGTTATTTTAGGTTTGGGGGTTTTGTTTTTGTTGTTTTAGAAAATGACTTACTCTAAATTGCATCTAGTAAAGACTACTTAATATAATTAATCATTTGTCGCCAAGAATTATTTACTTAAAACCAGAATTTGCTGAAAAGCATCACATCATTTTTCACTTGTGCCACTAGAAGTAATTGTGTAATTAGTAACTGGTTTACGGAAGCGTGTTTTTCACATGCTGCTGATAACCCAGGTTTAAATTATCCTTTCCATCCAGGATCCAAAGGCACTTTATAAATCATTGTATTTAAGTCTCTACTCACACCTGCTCACGCCCACACATAAACTGCAAATGGGGTGTATTTAAAGAGGCCATTTAATACTAGGATAACTACTGCAAAGAATTCTCTACTGGAGTGAAATGCAGCAAAGTTTTAACAGATGCTCAGCAACAATAGATACCAGCAGAGGGAAAGAAATAAAAAACGTCATCTCCAATTAAAACTACAGGAAGGGTTTAGCAGGGAAGAATGTAATTACTCATTTGGACTTTGGCCAGGATACCAGAGCTAATACCCTTCGCTTTGGGGAAACTTCCTCTAAAGCTTTTAAAAACTCATCCATATAGCAACTGCACGTTAATATCTCAGTTAAAAACTGAATTTTCAGAGAATAAAAGACAAATAGAAATGGTCCTCCTCACCACATCAGCTTCATTATGGTATAATCCATGCTGCTGCTGATGCTAAGTTGCTTCAGTTGTGTCTGACTCTGTGTGACCCCATAGACAGCAGCCCACCAGACTCGCTCGTCCCTAGGATTCTCCAGGCAAGAACACTGGAGTGGGTTGCCATTTCCTTCTCCAGTGCATGAAAGTGAAAAGTGAAAGTGAAGTTGCTCGGTTGTGTCTGACTCTTAGGACCCCATGGACTGCAGCCTACCAGGCTCCTCTGTCCATGGGATTTTCCAGGCAAGAGTACTGGAGTGGGGTGCCATTGTCTTCTCCGGGTATAATCCATAACCCAATTGAAAACACACACGTTTTCAGAGGTTACAAATGGGAAGGGTCAGAACGACTAGACTATCTGCAGTGAATTAAAGGATAGAACAAGAATAGGTGCTCAGAATTACTGGGCTGATATACAGAATAGAGGCTGCAGGAAAAAACGTTGAAATCCAATTTAAATAGTCAAATATTCTTTTGTGTTCTAGTCCTATACATCCTCCCCACTTTGAGCACTATTCTATAATTATGAAGATGTGGTTGTTTAGTCACTAAGTAGTGTCCGACTTTTGTGACCCCATGGACTCCTCCAGGGGGATAACCCACCAGGCTCCTCTGTTCATGGGAATTTCCAGGCAAGAATACTGGAGTGGGTTGCCATTTCCTTCTCCATGGGATCTTCCTGACCCAGGGATGGAACCCCTGTCTCCAGCATTGCAAGCTGATTCTTTACCACTGAGTCACCAGGGAAGTACTATTATAAAGATGACCTGCTGACAAATGAGCTATAAAAATAATAATGGCATACCTGGAAAGGGGTTTAGGGATTATTCCTGGCTTGCTGAAGGCCCAGAGAATGTTCTGTGATATACTCAGACATTTGCATTTGGAAAATAACATGATTATGACTGAGGTCCTTGCACACTTCAGATAATTCTAACCTTCATCAAATGTCCACAATTGGTTGGCCCTGCAGGGCAGAGCCAGGGAGATTTGTGTGCGTGTGTTTACACGATTTAATGGTAATCACCTTTCCACCTTATTATTTGTAGAATCAAAAACCCTTCTCCATACCTTCAACTAGCAGATGGTGGGGAGAACACAAAGCACAAAGTGACATGAGGAATAAATTGGAAAGGAACATTCATAATAACTATGATTAGAAGAATTGAGCACGGTCCATAGGAAAATACATGCCTGCCAAATCCAATTCCACTTTCACTTCCACCTCCCTAACGATAACACCCAGGGTCCTTAAACACTGACTTGGAATTAAAATGGATTGTTTGCAGCTGCTCACACTCAGGCTTATTCTGTTGGCCCCGCCCCGTATTTACATGTGGCTTGCCTTCCCTGCCTCAGTTCTTGCCAGGGAAGGCCATTTGAGAAACAACAGGACTGCAAGCTGAACAGAATGCATTTTATGAGTCAGCTTGATCCTCATCCATGGGCTGAGAGTTCGTAGCGTTAAGCCATTAGCCCTATTGCCTGCTTTTAAAAGGAACTCTCTCTCTTTGGTTTCCCCCCTAACAGAGGGAGCTGCAGGATTCAGGCCTTTTTGCTTCTTCAATTTAGTTTCTGTCAAGTTCCCCTTTCCCTTTGCCCATCTTCTATAAATTTTGTGATGGTTAAGTAACATTTTAAAGCTGAATGAGGATAAAGAACGACATTATATCTGATTCCAGTAGCTAGCAGTAACTTTCAAAACCCTGTTTTTAAGCAAGTGGCAATGAAATTGTTTTTGCATCTGGCCAAGTGAAGCCAGTGGGCGAGTCAATGAGATTAGGTTGGAATAAGACATGAATGTGGGCACTGAGGTGCCTCAGGTGATGCAGATCTAAACCGTGGGGAAGGGGCTTCCATGGTGGTCCAGTGGCTAAGACTCTGCACTCCCAAATGTAGGTGCCCGGGCTGGATCTCTGGTCAGGGAACTAGGTCCCACATGTAGCAGTTAAGAGATTCTGAGTGCTGCAACTAAAACCCAACACAACCAAACAAAGAAATATTAAAAATAAATAAACAGGGGCGAAGTCAGGGTCTAAATAGGGAAGGAGGCTCTGTTTCTTCTAAGAATGGGAGTCCCCTCAACCTAGTGAGTACTTCACACAGCATGGTTCCACCGGCTGCTGACAGCATAATTGATACATCTCTGGTTGAAAGTTAAAAATCATTTCGCCTCCAGAAAGAAAAGTTATTAAGTAAAATTTAAGCCCTGCCTTATAGGTGTTCAGTGTGGGATGAGATGGGGACAAAGAGTACTGACATGGTTGCTGTTGGCCTGCATTTGTCCAGCTCAAGAAAGAAAGAAAGAGTCACTGACAGAGACACCAGTGGCGTAATGGATGGGGGAACTTACAGGTCTGAAGCAAGATCACACAGCAACACCTCGCTGTGTGCAGGAGATGGTGGGCAGGACATGGTGGCTACCTTCCCTCTCAGGGAGTGGGAAATTGCCAGCTTATGGGGTAACTGACACCTGGTTGGCTCATTGGTTACTAGGGAAACCAGGAGAGGGGTTAGCCCCCTGACCGCCAGTTTGATGAGAACAATCACCAGCTGAGACCTGGGGCAAGCATGCTGGAAAGTCAGTTTGCGTAAAACAGAGAGGTGAAGCAAGCATTGGCTGGGCAGATGTACAGAGAACAAGAGAACAGCCATCTTGAGGGCCTGATCATACTGTTGCAAATACAGGGAACATTATATATTTTCTGCTTATAAAATTATGTTCTAGGATTCACTCAACATTTCCCTAACCTTGCTCAATAAAATAAGAGAAATCCTTGCCAAGTTTTTCTTATAATTCTAAATTGTGCAGCTAACAGCCACATATTTGAATACTAATAAAGTCCTTTTTATTCTCTAACCCTTACAATGCCTTGTTCTTTCAAGAATAATCATTTTATTTTTGGAATCAACTATAGAAGTACTCAGTAAAGCTGAATGTCATAATCAGGCTCTACCTAAACTCACCATTTGGTTTTTCAGAATTTTAAGTAAATTTCCAACAAGATCTGAGCACAGAGATATAAGAACATATACACTTCTCTCCACAACTCTGCTGTTGCTATTTTAAAGAGACAAAACATCATTGAGATAATGTGGGTGAAAATTCAGTCACTTAAACTGTGATTGTTAACCAAGCACATAGCATGGGAAAGCACAGAGCTAGGCATGGGAGAGTGTAACAAAACCTGAAAGAAACGATCTGTTATCCTGCATTGGTCAGGCGAGAGTCACGTGTTTCCATAGCTTGGGGGGCATGCCTCTCTCACAGGCATAGCCTCATCACACTCCACTGTCAGTATTTCTTCCACTGTCAGTTATCTTTCTTTCTGGCTAAACTATGAGTTTCTTCATGAGATCCTGATAGATTTTATCTTTGTATATGTGGATGTGTGCATGCTAAATTGTTCCAGTCATATCCGACTCTTTGTGACCCTATGGACTGTAGCCCGCCAGGCTCCTCTATCCATGGGATTCTCCAGGAAAGAATACTGGAGTGGGTTGCCATACCCTCCTCCAGAGGATCTTCCTGACCCAGAGATCAAACCTGCATCTCTTAAGTCTCCTGCTTTGGCAGGTGGGTTCTTTACCACTAGCGCCACTTGGGAAGCTCCTATATCTGTAGACTTTATCATTATTCTTGCCACAATGGGGAAATACCTACATTAAAATGTTAATTGAATAAATATGGGTGGATATTAGTACCAATGATCATCAAGATTCTCTTTTCATAGTATCAGACAGCTAAAGAATGAAGGATTATGTAGTTTAGGCATCTTTCCTGAAGAGGATCGTGATGAGAATCCTTTGGTATGTGTGAGGGTGGGTGTGGGGGGGGCAATATAAATTAAATTCATTCAAAAGTATTTCCTGAGCCTAATCTACCCCCACACACTGGGCCAGGTGTGGGAAACTGCAAGGCTATGCATGGTAGACTCAAACACTGTCTTTGGGATTTCACAGTCTAATAGAGAAGACGTAAAACGTAAGGGCAAATCTGCCTCCACCAAGGAAATGCACAGCAATGCACCAATGGTGCTCTGGAGTCTGCTTGTACTTGAAATGGTTCCAAAGTCATTTGTTAAATATTTAGGTACTTTGCAAGCTGGTTCTTGTGGAGAAGGCAATGGCAACCCACTCCAGTACTCTTGCCTGGGAAATCCCATGGTCGGAGAAGCCTGGTAGGCTACAGTTCATGGGGTCACAAAGAGTCAGACATGACTGATATGACTTAGCAGCAAGCTGGTTCTTGAATCATTAGTTGACTGCATTTGGCCATGATAGGGGGGAAATCAAATCTGGGATACTTTTTTCACCAGAGAGTAGTCACTAGCTTGCCACTGGTTACAGTAATGTGTACCTAACTCTGAGATTCTTCCCCTCTTTTCCTCATCCTTGTCTGCTTTCTCCTTTAAGTGATGATAGAAAACACAAGCCTATTTATAAGATGAAGTGAAGTGTTAGTTGCTCAGTTATATCTGACTCTTTGCAATCCCATGAACTACAGACTGCCAGGCTCCTCTGTCCATGGAATTCTCCAGGCAAGCATACTAGAGTGGGTAGCCATTCCCTTCTCTAAGGGATCTTCCTCACCCGGGGATCAAACCCCAGTCTCCTGCATTGCAGGCAAAAATCTTTATCATCTAAACCATCAGGGAAACCCCATTATAAGATACTTTCTTTTAAAAGCTTTACATTTTGAAAAAAGTGTCTGATTAGAACTTTTAACACATTTGCAAGATAAATCCAACAAATAAAATGCTTCACCGTTTCCTTTCACATGTGCCTTATCTTAACACATATAAAATAAAAACTAATTATGTTTAGCCCATGCATAATACTGTATATATAATAGTATTCAATAAATATACTGAATTGACCCAAATAGAATCAAGTCAAATTGGACTGCACTGCATTAAAATGAACAAGCTAGACTAATTTAAAGTCGGCAATAATATAAGATACTTTTACTTTTTGTATTAAATTGAAACAAACTTTAGCACTAAAATATAATTACTTCTTGCTTGAAAAATCATTTAAGTTTATTGTTTATAAAAGTATGTGAGTCAGCAGTGAATGGTACACTTTTTTGGTATACATGCATGCACTGACTATATTTTGATGATCTGTGCCAGTTTATATCTTTGAATTATTTATAATGCTAGAAAGCAATACCAGAATTTTAAGTTATTTTTCAGTCTGGACTTTGTACTTATTTGAAACCACCTTGCTTATTGATGAAATTTATTTTACCTGTAATTTTTGATTCATATGTATTACTGTGGTTTCTAATACTCCACATTAATTACACCATAATTTTTACTGCACGTCAGTATCATCAGTACATGGAAGATACTGTGAAGTTTCCTGCCATGGTGTGGTAAGTAAGAACAAATCTTAAGTGAAAGTCACTCAGTCATGTCCAACTCTTTGTGACCGTATGGACTGTAGTCTGCCAGGTTTCTCTGTTCATGGAGCTCCTCAGGCCAGAATACTGGAGTGGGTTGTGTTCCCTTCTCCAGGGCATCTTCCCAACCCAGGGATTGAACCCAGCTCTCCCACATTGCAGGCAGATTCTTTACCAGCTGAGCCACCAGGGAAGCCCAAGAACAAATACATGGGCCTAAAAGTCTTGGGTCTTGGGTTTGAATTCTACCTAGTAGAGTTTGGCCAATTACTTATCTCCTCAAATCCTTAAATTTTTTTTTTTAATCAGTTAAGTATGAGGAACTACCTGTATCACAAAGATGTGTGCTGATGAAATGATGGGTGTAGAAACTTGATTTCAGGGGCATGCATAGAGACAGATAAAGCTCTATAAATGTTGGCAACTAAAACACATGAATAAACAATAAAAGAGAAAAAATCTGAAATCCAAGTGCCTTCAAGGTCTACAAGACATCTACTGAAACAGCAAAATAACTAGATGATATTGTTTTGGTGGGTACACTCAGAAAATTTAGAACTAAGAAAGGAAAATAAATTTACATATATATATATATATAGTACAGGAGGAGCACAATAACAATTACTTATATTTATTGGCTATCTGTTATGTGCCAGGCACTTCCTAGAGTTTCACATACATAAATCATTTAACCATCAAAACAACCCTCTAAGGTATTCTTGGTCATATTCTCATTTAGAGATGTGACAACTGAGCTACAGAGAAGGTCTTCTCCAAGGTCTTGCCCAATGAAATGATGCAGCAAAACTTTAAATCTTGAAAGCAGGCATTCAAAAATATTATTCCCTAGACTATATCATACATATGATATATATTATAATATATAATATATATTCAATAATATATAGTAACATATATAATAGTAACATACTAATATATTTTATAGTATAATAATATATATAATATATATTTCCTGTAGAAGGGCATGGCAACCCACTCCAGTATTCTTGCCTGGAGAATCCCCATGGACAGAGGAGCCTGGTGGGCTACAGTCCATGGGGTCGCAAAGAGTTGGACATGACTGAGCGACTAAGCACAGCACATAATATATATTTAACAAACACAGAGTGCTTGTTTACAGGATCTGTTCTAGTCTTTATCAGAAAAATATTAACTCATTACCCTGAAGCTGGGAAAGATTGAAGGCAGGAGGAGAAAGGGACAACAGAGGACAAGATGGTTGGATGGCATCATCAACTCAATGGACATGAGTTTGAGCAAAGTCTGGGAGATGGCGAAGGATAGGGAAGCCTGGTGTGCTGCAATCCATGGGGTCACAAAAAGTTTAAAATGACCGAGTGACTGAACAACAGCAAATATTTATAATAAATCTATGATATAGCAGGAGACCCTGGTTTGATTCCTGAGTCAGGAAGATCCACTGGAGAAGGGATAGGCCACCCACTCAAGTATTATTTCGCTTCCCTTGTGGTACAGCTGGTAAAGAATCTGCCTGTAATGCAGGAGACCTGGGTTCAATCCCTAGGTTGGGAAGATTCCCTGGAGAAGGAAAAGGCTACCCACTCCAGTATTCTGGCCTCGAGAAGTCCATGGATTGTATAGTCCATGTGGTTGCAAAGAGTCAGACACAACTGAGCAACTTTCACTTCACTTATAAAATAGGTACTATTATTAATCTCATTTTATAAATAAAATTACTATAACTAAGGCTCAAATAGGTTAAGTAACTTGCCCAGGGTCACACAGCTAGTAAAGAGCAGGGTGGGACTCAGGCTACAGAATCCCCTGTAGCCAGGCAGTCAGGCTACAGAATCACCTAGCTACCTGGATGCTCTACTCCTCAGAAGGGATTTTAATGGTCCAGTTGTATCAGCAAGGTCATTTCTATTGTGGAGATAACTATGGAGTCTGCTCCCCAAATTCCAAGACATTCTTCCCAGCAACAAAATTCTCTGCATGGAAAAAAATTCTGTATTTGTTATGGTCTGGTTATAATTTGTTTTTCCACATTGCCCTCTATACTAGAGATGACTTAAGTATTTCAATTCTTATAATACACCTACACTTCTCAAGGAAAAATTAGTAAACTGATACTGTGGCTTTGTAGTTCATTCTCTTTTGAGTCTGATTAATGTGAGTCATCTCTAAGGAGATGAGTTTTCTGAATCTGCTGGACTTTTGGCTATATTATAAACAGTTGTAAATTCCCTAAGGTAATAACAATCTACAAAACCCTTAAGAAGCATCTAATACCTTTTCCCAAGTTACAATGCTCCTCTAAATCTCCATAAGCTATACCAAAGAATATCTCTTTTCTTATTTGTTATTACTGCTAAAAGATTAAAAAATTTTTTTTCAAGCTAGAAAAAAAAAGTTACCCTTCAGTTTGTTACATTTGATTCATGTTGGATAACCCAAAACCATTGTCAGAACACATTTCTTGAATGGTTGAGTGGTTTTAATCCTGTGTATTGTCTCCGTGTCTGGACAGAGACTTAATCACTTTAGTTCTAAGGATTTGTTCCAAAGTGAAACAACCTTTCTCAAAACTCTAGAATAATCCTCTGAAGTCTGCTCTCCATCTGTGTTCCCAAGTTTAAAACTCTCCCCTTCCATCTGCTAAATTCAATAATAACTGTAACACCAAGCAGCAGGTAGAACCAATATGCTGGCTCAAAACTGAATCCTGAAAATGAATCTGGCATCCCTGCTGCAGAGTCATCTGTGTTTGCTGATCTGCCCCCATTAATCTCCAGGGAATAAGAGAGAAACATTTCAAAGGAGAAAAGGTGGGGGAGATCTTTCTAATTAATTGAAAACAATAATAGCATAAAAGTCATCAACCTTTTTGTCTGCGTAAAGACAGCTTTGCAAAACAAGAAAATAAAGATGTCACAGATACCGCTCCAAAGTTGGAAGGGGAAGTGTGCAAATGTCAAACACACAAATACCTTGAAATTTCAACACAGAAACATTTCAAAGACTGAAAATCCCATCTGTCTAATTATTGATTACAGTACATGCATACAGGGGGCTTCCCAGATGGCACAGTGGTGAGGAATCCACCTGCCAATGTAGGAGATGCTAGAGACACGGGTTTGATCCCTCGGGTCAAGAAGAAGAGTGTGTTAGGAAGATCCACTGGAGTAGGAAATGGCTACCCACTTCAGTATTCTTGCCTGGAAAATTCCACAGACAGAGGAGCCTGGTGGGCTATAGTCCATGGGGCTGCAAAGAGTCAGACATGACTGAGCACACACACATACACACTCAAATGGATCTAAAGGGTAGAATCATAAGTACGTAGTAATGGAAAGTCAAGAGATGATTTAACTATTATAGGGCTGAGATTTTATGTTTCTATCAAAAAATAATTTCTCTTAGAACAACCATTGAAAACACCATCTTTTATTCCTGAAATACCTGAATCACTCATTAATCAGAAGCTCAGGATGTGTCAGAACATTCACGCTGCCTCTTCCAGCTGTTTGAGTTTTTAAAGTCAAAGATTGTTCTCCTGGTCTTGTAGTTGAATAAATAAATTGTTTTTTAACACTAGAAGGGCATATATAAAGCATGTATATTCTCTTCCCTCCTTTCTGACTGTAGTACACTTTCACCCACTGTGTGTGTTTTCAAAAGGAACCTTTTACTAAAAGTTCTTCAAGTGAAAGACCAATAGGTTGAAAACAAAACAAGAAATAACCTGAGGAGAAAGGCAAGTTCTTCTGCTCCTTCCTATACAATTTGCCTTGAATATAGACATTATTCAGAAAATCACAGACCTAAGTACTCTTTACTGGTCACTCAAATTTTAGCAATCATTCTCACCTTTTCCCCTTCCTTTCCTGACTCATGACTCTGACCCCCTCCTATGGTTCTCACACATCATGCTCACTTGCTTCATTTTTATTTACATTGTTCTGCCCTCATTCTCTTTCTCGCATAGGTGGGCATTGACTGAGGTTACCTTGGATACTCCATACTTCTAATTCAATTTTAAGCTAACTTATTTCATGAATTTTTCTGCAAATGTATTCAGCCCCCTCTCTTTTCTTACCTTCAAATTTCACCTCCTGGTATGAACATATTACTTCATGTGTATCCTTCCTTCCATTTTTTTAATGGCACTATTAGCACTTCATATACCAGTAGGTAATAGTATATTTTTGATTTACACCTGAATTATATTTACACCCTAACCTACATAAAATACATGTGCATGAAGTCTCTTTAATCATGTCCAACTCTTTGCAACCGCATGAAATGTAGCCTGCCTCTGTCCTGTCCTCTGTCCTGCCTCTGCCTGTAGCTTCCTCTGTCCATGGGATTTCCAAGGAAAGAATACTGGAGTGGGTTGACTTGCCCTCCTCCAGGGAGGAGGATTCCCAACTCAGGGATTGATCCTGTGTCTCATTATGTCTCCTGCGCTGGCAGGCAGGCTCTTTACCACTAGTGCCACTTGGGAAGCCATAAAATATAAGAATATTTAAAATGTGCTATTGGTTTGTAAACCCCAAGAAAACAGGGGGCTAAACCAGTAAAATTGGTTCATGTAATAGACAATCCAGTATCTATAGTTAAAAAGAAATACCTGTTGGTAACTGTGAGAGTAGAGGGAAAAAAGAAATAAAAAGGATATGGAAACTTAAAAACAAATGTAGAGCACACATTCTTTTCAAGTATATATGGGATATTATCCACATTACCATATCCTGGGCTATAAATGAAATAGCCTAAAAAGCACCAAATTTCAAATTACTGAAATAATCATAGACTACTGTTTCTGATTTCAGTGAATCGGTGAACTAGGAAACAGTCATTTGTTTGAATATTTATCACTTCATTTCTAAATAACCCATAGATCAAAAAAATATAATGGGATCTAGAGGTTATATAGAACTAAAAAATAATGAAAGTATAAAATATCAAAACTTGTGAAATACAGCTAAAGTTCTGCATATCTAAAAAAATTATTTAAAAAGAATGACACATTAAACTCAAATAAATAGGGAGAAGATAATAATATAGAATCAAATTTTTTTAAAAAGTAGAAAACAGACATGTAATAAAAGGGTTCAACAGAGCCAGTAATTGTCTCTTTGAAAAGAATATTACTTACATACCCTTAGCAAAGGTATTCAAGGAAAAATACAGAATGAACAAATAACTGATATCAAATGGTAACACCGGCATCACTACAGATCACATAGATACTATATGAACATATTACAAACAAGTTTATTTCAATAATTTGATAACATGGAAAAATGTAGATTACCTAGGAAACATAATCCATAAAGAATACTTAGCACCCAGATCTTAGTTTCTAATACCATTATCCAATTTTTAAAAAAAGCAAAATTTCTTGGACAAATAGCTGATTTTATGAAAGGGGTAAAATGAAGTGAAGTGAAAGTCACTCAGTCATGTTTGACTCTTTGTGACCCCATGGACTATACAGTCCATGGAATTTTCCAGACAAGAATACTGGATCCCCTTCTCCAGGGGATCTTTCCAACCCAGGGATCAAACCCAGGTCTCCCATATTATGGGCAGATTCTTTACCAGCTGAGCCACAAGGGAAGCCCAATGAAAGGGGTAGCGAATATATATGATGAACTTAGATTACATTGTGCTACAAAAAAATAAGAAAATGTTCAGAATATGAATAAACAAACAAACGAAACCCAAAAGCTTCATCATCTTTGTTAGTATGTCAAAGGAATTCATGATCTAACTGAAAAAGTTTGCAATACTCCAAACCTGGAACAATTTGAGCAACAAATAAAGTATCACCATATTATAACTCTAAGTAAAAAGTAAACATGCATGACATCATGGTGATATAAATAAATGATTGGCTAAATAGATAAGTGGGAGTGTAGACAAGCCTCCTGTGCAGAACAGTTCCAACTTACACACATACCTGACCCTTAAGGAGTATAAGTTCACGTGTCAGTATGGGACACACGTAGTGACTAACTTCAAAAAGTGCAGGATATAAAGAAAGAAAAGAAAGTAATTCTACCAAGGAAAGACCTGATAGAACACTGCCTCAAGCCAGGAGGTCAAGATTAACAACAACAGTGGAAAGTTATATTGCTAGTATGTACTTTTCAAATAATGTAATGAGAATGACACTTTACTTCTGTGGTTTTACTCCCCCAAACACATTATCTCAGTGTAATCACAGGAAAAACAAAAAAATTCCTACTTAAGTTCATGAACCGTGAACTTCCAGATGTTCAAGTTGGATTTAGAAAAGGCAGGGGAACCAGAGATCAAATTGCCAACATCTGTTGGATCATTGAAAAAGCAAGAGTTCCAGAAAAACATCTACTTTTGCTTTATTGACTATGTCAAAGCCTTTGACTGTGTGGATCACAACAAACTGAAAAACTCTTAAAGAGATGGGAATACCAGACCACCTGATCTACCTCCTGAGAAATCTGTATGCAGGTCAAGAAGCAACAGTTAGAACTGGAGATGGAAAAACAGACTGGTTTCAGATTGGGAAATGAGTATGTCAAGGGTGTATATTGTCACCCTGCTTATTTAACTTATATGCAGACTAAATCATGTGAAATGTTGGGCTGGAAGAAGCACAAGCTGGAATCAAGATTTCCGGGAGAAATATCAATAACCTCAGATATGTAGATGACACCACCTTTATGGCAGAAAGTGAAGAACTAAAGAGCCTCTTGATGAAAGTGAAAGAGGAGAGTGAAAAGGTTGGCTTAAAACTCAGCATTCAGAAAACTAAGATCATGGCAACTGATTCCATCACTTCATGGCAAATAGATGGGGAAACAGTGGAAACAGTGCACACTTCATTTTTCTGGGCTCCAAAATCACTGCAGATGGTGATTGCAGCCATGAAATCAAATGACGCTTTCTCCTTGTAAGAAAAGCTATGACCAACCTAGACAGCATATTAAAAAGCAGAGACATTACTTTGCCCACAAAGGTCCACCTTGTCAAGGCTATGGTTTTTCCAGTGGTCATGTATGAATGTGAGAGCTGGGCTATAAAGAAAGCTGAATGCTGAAGAGTTGACGCTTTTGAACTGTGGTGTTGGAGAAGACTTGAGAGTCCCTTGGACAGGAGGGAGATCCAACTGGTCCATCCTAAAGGAAATCAGTCCTAAATATTTATTGGAAGGACTGATACTGAAGCCGAAACTCCAATACTTTGGCTACCTGATGCAAAGAACTGACTCATTGGAAAAGACCCTGATGCTGGGAAAGATTGAGGGCAGAAGGAAGAGGGGGTAGCAGAGGGTGAGATGGTTGGATGGCATTACTGACTTGATGGATTTAAGTTTGAATAACCTCCAGGAGTTGGTGATGGACAGGAAAGACTGGTGTGCTGCAGTTTATCGGGTCACAAAGAGTTAGATACAACTGAGCAATGGAACTGAACTGAACTGAAGAGATATTCTCCAAAATACATAACCTATCAGAAACAAGGGAAGTTCAAAAACAGTCAAAACCAAGGAGCCCTGATCACTAAAAATGTCATGTGATATCCTGGATAAAATGCTGAAACAGAAAATGGAACATTAGGAAAAAGCTCAGAAAAACTAATAAACTATGAGACTTTGGTTAAGTTGAAACAAATAATTGAAGAAAGGAAAAAAAGAAACCATAGAAAACAATTTTGTAAATGATAGATTAAACTGTTGAAAAAGAAATCAAATATGCTTGTTTTGTGGAAGAATATAATGCATCTTTTATCACCATATCTCTATCACAATAGGGAGAAAATAGTTGTGAGTAGCCTTGCAAAGTAAACACATGATTGAAAATCTTATAAAAGTTAAACACATTTTGTTGCTTTCAATAGACAGTAAATATCACCTAAAGGGGAAAATAATTGCTCTATAATACAAAAAATAGATTTTTGTCTTTTATTCCATATGCTTTATGGGCATTCCTTCCTTTCATTTTTATACCTGTTGTAAAGATTAGGTAGAATTTCTTATAAAAAAACTACACACAAATTAGGATAGATAATATACTCTGTCATAAGACCAGTTTCAACAAATTTTAGAAGATAGAAATTATTTCAAACATCTGTTCTGACCACAATGGTGTGAAACTAGAAATCAACCACAGAAAGAAAAATGGGAAAAGAAAACAGGAAGAAAAAAAAAAAAACCATGAAGACTAAATAACATATTACTAAAAGACCAGTGAGTCAACAATGAAATAAAAGAATCAGAAAATACCTTGAGATAAACAAAAATGAAAACATAATCATACATGTCTATGGGATTCAGCAAAGTAGTTCTAAGAGGGAAGTTCAGAATGATGTAGCCTTCATCAAGAAACAGGAAAAATCTCAAATAAACTGCCAAACGTACTACATAAAAGCATTAGAAAAAAGAACAAAGAGAACCCAAAGTTAGCAGAAAGAAGGAAATAATAAATATAGGAAAGGAAATTAGTAAACTAAAGGTTAAAACAAATAGAAAAAGAACAGTAAAACTTAGAGCTGGGTTTTTTAAAAGATAAACAAAATTGACAAACCTATAGTCAGGCTCACCAAGAAGAAAAGAGAAAAGATCCAAATAAACACAGTAAGAAGTAAAAGAGGAGAAATAGCAACCAATAGCACAGAAATGCAAAAAAAAAAAAAAAAAAAAAAAAAAAAAATCACAACAGACTACTATGAAGAGTTATATGCCACAAATTGAACAACAGAGAAGAAATGGACAACCTTCTAGAAATATACATCTTGTCAAAATTGATTCAATAAGAAACAAATAAAAATAATTTGAACAGGCTAATTTCTGGAAGTCAGATAGAATCTGCAATTAAAAAACTCCCTGTAAACAAAAGTCCAAGGTCAGATGACTTCACTGGAGAATTTTACCAAATATATAATACAAAACCTGATGAAGGCACTAAATAAAACAAATCGATAATTATGGGCTAAAATCTTTGATGAATATAAATGCAAAGTTCAGTTTAGTTCAGTCGCTCAGTTGTGTCTGACTCTTTGCGACCCCATGAACCGCAGCACGCCAGGCCTCCCCATCCATCACCAACTCCCTGAGTTTACTCAGACTCATGTCCATCAAGTCGGTGATGCCATCCAGCCATCTCATCCTCTGTTGTCCCCTTCTCCTCCTGCCCTCAATCTTTCCCAGCATCAGGGTCTTTTCAAGTGAGTCAGCTCTTTGCATCAGGTGACCAAAGTATTGGAGTTTCAGCTTCAACATCAGTCATCCCAATGAACACCCAGGACTGATCTCCTTTAGGATGGACTGGTTGGATCTCCTTGCAGTCCAAGGAACTCTCAAGACTCTTCTCCAACACCACAGTTCAAAAGCACCAATCCTTTGGCACTCAGTTTTCTTTATAGTCCAACTCTCACATCATACATGACCACTGGAAAAACCACAGCCTTGACTAGACAGACCTTTGTTGGCAAAGTAATATCTCTGCTTTTTAACTTTCCTTCCAAGGAGTAAGCGTCCTTTAATTTCATGGCTGCAATCACCATCTGCAGTGATTTTGGAGCCCAGAAAAATGAAGTGTGCACTGTTTCCACTGTTTCCCCACCTTTTTGCCATGAAGGTGGCAGGGAATAAGGTTAACATACAGGAATCTGTTGCATTTCTTTATACTAACAATGAAATAACAGAGAAGGTAAAAAAAAACCAAAAAACTAGGAATAAACCTAACAAAGGAGTTAACATTTTACAAACTGAAAACTATACAACATTGACAAAGGGAGCTGAAGATGACTTAAAGAAATGGAAATATATCTCATGCTCTTGAATTAGAAGAATTATATTGTTAAAAAGGCTATACTACACAAAGCCATCTACAGATTTAATGTGACCCAAATCAGATATTTTTCATAGAGCTAGTAAAAATAATCCTAAATTCTATATGACTCAGAAATGCCCAAGCAATCCTGAGGAAAACAGAAGAAAGCTGGAAGCAAAACCCTTTCAGACCTTAGACTATACTACAAAAGCAACAGTAGTCAAAACAGCATGGTAGCGCAAAATCAGACATACAGGTCAGGAGAACAGAGCAGAGAGCTCAGAAATAAACCACACACCTATGACCAATTAATCTACAACAAAGGAGGCAAGAATGTACAATTAAGAAAAGAATTGCCATGAAGTGATGGGACCGGATGCCATGAAGTGCTTTTCAACAAATGGTGTTGGGAAAGCTGTAGAGCTACATGTAAATAAATGCACTTAGAACATTCTCTCGCACCATATAGAAAAATTAACTTGGAATGATCTAAAGACCTAAATATAAGATCTGATATCATAAACCTCCTAGAAGAGAACATAGGCAAAATACAGTTTCTCAGACATAAACTGTAGTAATATTTTCATATATCAGTCTCCCAAGGCAAAATAAATAAAAGCAAAAACAAACAAATGGGATATAATCAAACTTATAAGCTTTCACAAAGGAAAAAGGGAAGTAAACCATCCACAAAACAAAAAGACAACTTCCAGAATGGGAGAAAGTATCTGTAAATAATGCAAAACAATTACAATAAAAATCCTAACAAAATGTGTGTGTGTATGTAAACTGAAAAGCTGATTTAAAATTTCATATGAAATGCAAAGTCTTCAAAATATTCAAGAATTTGAATTTCTCAAAAAGAAAGTCAAAGAACCTATGCAATCATATATAAAAACTTATACAGATATAATAATTAAGGAAAGGTAGTGTGCAAGGAAAGATAAGTAGGCCACTGAAAGAAAATAGATAATCCAGAAATAGACCTGAACGTAAATGAAGAGAAAATCAGTTTTTCAATAATTGATATTGGGTCCACTGGATAGCCATAAGACAAAATAAATTAATCTTAACTCTTACATCATATAAATTAATTTCATTTGCATAGCAGAAAATAAATAAAAGCAAAACAGTAAAGCTTCCAAATGTTAACATAAGGAAATATATTGGGCAGGAAAACTGTTTGTAAATGGAACCACTATAACCACCAATCATGTAAAACAAGATGGAAAACTAGACTTCTCATCAATAGCCATCGTTAAGGGTATAAAAAGGTGTTAGAGATTAGTTAAAGCTTCTATGGCATTATAATCAAATTGCAATATAAACATATCAAATCAAAATGTTGTATATCTTAAACTTACACAGTGTTGTATGTCAAATATAACTGGACATAGGAAAACCAAAAAAAAAAAAAAAAAGAAAGAAAAAGAAAAAAGAAAACAAAGAAAAGACAAGCTACAAAGTAAGAAAGTTCATGTAACTGACAAAGGACATTGCTACAGTTGCTACTTCTGTGTAACAAATTACCCCATAATTAATTGGTACAAGATAGCCATTTTAATACTAATGAATTTGGCTGTTAAAAATTTAGAAGTAGCAATGGGAATGGCTTGTCTCTGACCTTCACAGTCTGAAGCTATGGTTGGGAAGACTCAAAGGCAGAGTGACTAGTGGAATAAGTTACTGGATGAGAGCAGTGAGAGTTTACGGCTGGAGATATAGATCAGAGAATTAGATAATGATAGAGATGTTAACTGAATATCTGAAGAGTAAATATGTTAATAGATTGAATATACAGAGGAAAGAAGAGTTTGGAGCATACAGATTTGGTAAACTTTATTCTTAGTAGGAAGAAGAAAAGGAGACTCTTGGAAAAAAGATGAAGAAAGAAGGGTCAGGTTTTGGGGGTAAAAAGGAGAAAGGATATATGTGCAGAAGGCCAAAGAGAAAAACATCTCAAAAGAGAGAGATGGATGATTACAGATGCCAAATGTTAGAGTTCAAGGGAAATAGTCTGAAGAAAAGACACAACATAGGCAGAAAGGACATTTTTAATATCTTGCAAGTGAAATATTTGAACCAAGTATAGTAACAGGAGATTGAATATATAGGCTTCAGAAAATAAGTAGGTAGGAGATGGAGACAGGCAGAGCTGGAAGTTTCAAGGCTGTGATAGTCTAAACAGGAGTGATAAAGATGGAGCAGGAGCAAACAAGCACTGTGTTAGGAAAGGTTTCCTCCAAACACAAAGGACACTTCTGCAGAAAGAAGTTCTTTATTAATTATGCGATGCAGGGTCCTATTTTATCAATAAGAGTTTTCATGAAACAACTGATGAACTGAATCTTGAGATTTTAGAGTTCATAAATGAATGCTTTCTCTTTAAGACAAAATAAAAATATCTTTTGGAAAAGATATTCCTTCATGATGCATTTAGTAAAATGTTATCTTATTAACAGACTCACTAATCTATGCATCCAGCCATTCTACAGAATCTGTCTCAGTTTTTGTCATTCTAAATGAGGGCATCTGTTCATTTCTGTCATCACTGAGACATTTTATATTGGTACTATATGGCTTTTATTTTCTTGGTTTTAACCAATTTCTCAAATTTAATCTGGGTATAATGTGTGCCAATTCAAACTCACATCATGTTGCAAGACTCATACTTATTTCATCTGCAAATTATGCTTTTTATTTTCCTTTACTTGATTCTATGAGTTGTTAATGAAGTATTCATTAATATTATATTTAGAGGTACCTTATTAAAGACTCAATACAACACGTCCCTTCAGATTGACAGTGCTTTATCAATGGTTCCTTCTAAAAGGGGTATGTTAAATTATTTTTCAGTAGTACAATTCAAATGGCTATCACTTCTTTCTAATCAGCATTGTTACTTTTTGTCTGTTAATTCTGTTAGACCTGCATCTCATTTATTCATTAGACTTCCAGTTTTTGCACTGGGAAAAATATCATCTTACTTTGACTAATTTATTCACATCAAACATATTTGGCTTCACCATGATAGCAGATGGGTATAGAAATACATGCATGTATGCACTTTGCCTCTCTTCCTGGCAATGAATTAGTCCACAACATTTTCTGTAGCCGATCTCACATTTAATGTCACAGAAGGGATTCATCTTTCAGCAATGAACATTAGTAGCCTGAAAAAAGGGGGTCATAAATCCCATTTTCATTTTTTATTAAAATCATACTATGTCAGGGTGTAATTTTCATTTTTTTGCTACAGTGTAATTTATTCAGTGACCTTGGACTTTGTTCCTTTCCTAACCTGTAAGGTTGAATCAGTGTGTTAAAAATTTCTGCAACTTCACAGAATTTCCTCTAATATAGGACCTTAAAAAGCTTAGTTTAGCTGAATGTTCACTGATAGAAGGAACAATGTTGGTGAACTTGAAGAGGAACAGCAATGGCCAGTGCAAAATTTTAAAAAATGAAACAAAATCCATGAGTTACCCAGAAAAAATTAAATGTTTATTTTTTTTACCTCTTAGGCCTCCATTATCTTCAAACTGAATATCATTCTAGCACAACATCATTTACTATCTCTTTAATCTGTCAAATTTAACCATCAATCATTTGAGTATAACTTATTTCTGAACAAACATAAAGAAAAACAGATTAAGGGCAATGGCTAAATGCATAAAATGGTTAAACCTAATAGTTTTAGATCATAATTTGTCTTCTTTCTAAGCATTTAATCATTTACCAATAGTTTCCCCCCCCCCCCAAACCCATCCTTTTGACATAGGTTCTAATACAAAATAGTTTGAAAAAATGCAGAGAAAAGGTAGTCACTTTGGTGGCTGAGGGTGATGGTTGTAATGGATGCAAACTTTGGCCAGTGTGGCTCATCTTTTGGAACAGGCTTGTTGCCACTAAAACTTTCCAGCACATCCAGCCCCTGATTCAGTTCAAAGTTCAACTGCCTTCTGTCCATCTCCTGCTTTGCTTATGTCATTCTCTTCTAGTTGGCAAAACCCCAAACCCTGATTCATTCTTTAGCCAGCTTTCCCTTCTAATTTCAATACGTGATTCCTGATAGAGAAAACCATATACACTACATATTCCTGGTAGAGAAAACCACTATATACACTATATATAATACACTATTATATATACACTATATTATATATACACTATATAAATACACTATATATAAAACCACATACACTATAGCATATATCTGTGGTCTCATGTCCATGGGGTCTCAAAGAGTCAGACGTGACCGAGTGACTGACATTTTCACTTTCACTTTTCATAAAAATAGACCAACAGCCTAAATAAGGTATTTGTGGGAACATGTAAATGTGTATAAAAAAAATGAGCTATGTTTTTAAAATTATAGGTCAAACTATTAGTAGGTTGTGTAAATAGTTTAGTAGTTAAAACACACATTTTTTAGCAAAATATATAACAGAAAGATAAGGTCAGACTGTCTTATTTACAGTAAATCAATGTATCATTTCCTAACATGTGTGTGCATCATGAATTATAATGTAAAATGAAACTCTTATTGTGGTTCATAATCAAAATAATTCACTGATCTAAAACTATACAGGATATTGGTGAGAAAGCAAGAAAGTGAAAGTCACTCAGTCATGTCCAACTCTGCAACCTCATGGATTGTACAGTCCGTGGAATCCTCTGGGCCAGAATGCTGGAATGGGTAGCCTTTCCCTTCTTCAGGGAATCTTCCCAACCCAGGGATCGAACCCAGGTCTCCTGCACCATGGGTGGATTCTGTGCCAGTTGAACCACAAGGGAAGCTCAAGAACACTGTAGTGGGTAGGTTATTCCTTCTCCAGCAGATCTTCCCAACCCAGGAATTGAACCAGGGTCTCCTGCCTTGCAGGCAAATTCTTTACCAACTAGGCTATCATGGAAGCCAAAAGTGAAAGTGAAAGTCATTCAACTGTGTCTGATTTTGTGACCCCATGGACTGTAGTACATGGAACTCTCCAGCCCAGAATACTGGAGTGGGTAGCCTTTCCCTTCTTCAGGGGATCTTCCCAGTTGAGGGATCAAACCCAGGTCTCCTGCATTGCAGGTGGATTCTTTACCAGCTGAACCACAAGTGAAGGCCACAAATACTGGAGTGAGTATTCGTGGGAATGGGGAACAAATGGAACGCTCATTCACCACTGGTGGAAACAGAAATTTTCCCCTCTTTAGAAGAAATCATAGTTTCTTATAAAGTTAAACATAAACTTACCAAGTGACTCAATAATTTCACTTCTAAGTATTTACATAAGAAAAATGAAACCTTATGATGGCAAAAAGATTTGCACTTGAATATTCAGAGATGCTTTATTCATATCAGTGAAAGTACTGGAAACAACCCAAATGTCCATTGACTGATGAATTGTTAAAATAATTTGTGGTAGATCCACATAGTGAAATACTTTTCAGCAATTAAATATAATAACTACTGATACAGGCAACAACAAATTTGAATCTGTAAAGAATGAAGTTAGATGAAAGAAGGTAGCCAAATCTCACAGTATATTCTATTACTTCATTTATATGAATTTCTAGAAAAGACAAAAAACATAGTGACTGAAACATTAGTGGTTGTTAGGAACTGGAATTGAAGGCAGGTTTTTGTTGACAAAAGGGCATAAGGCCACACTCAGGTTAATGGAAATGTTATGTATCTTGATTGTGGTTGAGAATACACAACTGTATACCTTTCTTACTACTCATCAAAATGGGCAGTTAAAATGAGTATATTTTATTGTACACAAAGTATACCTCAATGAGATTGAGTTTAAGACACTAATGAAAAAAAAAAAAAAAAACTTGTATAGATCTTTTTAGATGCTTAAAGTGATCCAAAATATATTCCTTGATAACTACAGTACAGCTAGATTTCTTAACTCAATGTTAAATGTAAGCAGTGTATGGTGACTGCACTACACTCGATTTTTTTTGCTACACTTACAGTTCCCTCTTTTTCTGATCTCCTTAATTCATCTTTTGATCATATATATATAAGTATACAACATAAGACTAAACCATAACCATTTCTGAATGTGATAAATGGAAGTAGTATACATATTTTTTTTCTTAAAGCAAGAAAACCGTTGTCCCTCACCCCCTGCTTTTTGGAATGTTTGTGGGCTTTTTTTTTTTTTTTTTTTTTTTCATTTGTGTGAAAAAGGTGCCTTAGACAATATGAATCAATTTAAAAATTAGTCTTTTGGGGGGGAAGTATTATTAAATAGATTTTCTATGATGAGTTCAAAGGGTGATTTTCTAGTCACTGATCTTTTCCAAAATTTCTTTGTAATTATTTCCCCCCTTTCCCACAAAAAAATTGCTTCAACCTTTTCCTTAAAGTATTCCTTTGAGTCTGTTCATCTTCCACCTACTCTTCTTCCCATAACAACTGCTTCCTGGAGAGTCTGAATAGCTGACTAAACAATAATCATTCTTTAACAGTGGACATTTTTTTTTTCAGGGGAAAATCAGACTGTACTTCCAGCTGTACTTTCAAACAAGTAGGTAAAACCATGCAGCATCTATCCTTGAACAAGGAAATCTCTGTGAAAACCAGTCAACTAGGACTCATAACTACAGATGACTTGACAAAATGTAGGCACAATAAAACAACTTAACTATCTAATGGTTTATGTCTTAAAATTAAGTATAAGAATATATGTATGTACTATTTAGCTTTCCTTTCCTTGTTCTTCAGTGTGGAATCTCATAGGCACAGACTGGGATACAAGTGTAGTTGTATCAAAGTTCACACACTAAGGAATTTCATCTCTCAGGCATAAGAAAGATGTCATGTAATACTTGTGAGAGAAAATTAGATTATTTTAATATGTAGTTTATTTTCTGAGTCAATGCCTATGTAATAATTTTCAGCAGGTCTATAAGAACATATAGGTCTACAAAATACAGAATACAAACTTTGTGTTTCTTTTACTTGCTTATACAAGCTTTAAAATGCCAGATGACACAAAGTTGTTGAATTATGATGCTAGCAACAAATGGCTGTGTTGGGACATAGAAGTCCTGGAATTATTCCAGTAGTCATGTATGGATGTGAGAGTTGGACTGTGAAGAAAGCTGAGCACCAAAGAATTGATGGTTTTGAACTGTGGTGCTGGAGAATACTCTTGAGAGTCCCTTGGACTCCAAGGAGATCCAACCAGTCCATCCTAAAGGAGATCAGTCCTGGGTGTTCATTGGAAGGAGTGATGTTGAAGCTGAAACTCCAATACTTTGGCCACCTGATGTGAAGAGCTGACTCATTTGAAAAGACCCCGACGCTGCAAAGATTGAAGGCAGGAGGAGAAGGGGATGACAGAGGATGAGATGGTTGGATGGCATCACTGTCTCAATGTACGTGAGTTTGAGTAAACTCTGGGAGTTGGTGATGGACAAGGAGGCCTGGTGTGCGGCGATCCATGGGGTCGCAAAGAGTTGGACACGACTGAGCGACTGAATTGAACTGAACTGAATGATGGGGAGGTCATCCTGGTTTATGGTCTCTGATAAACATGCCTGAACCTTTGAGAATTCCACATTCTTTGTATATGATAGGATAATTTCTTTGGTAGTAGCTATGTTCTAACGTAGGCAGCTGGATTCTTATAAAGTTGAAATCAACTCATCCACAAAGTACATTCATGGTTGAGGGAATATCATCCATTACATTCATTTGGATGAAAAGAAAGAATGGAAATCTGAACAGATATCTAAGCACTTAAACTGTTTGTGCCAGGACCATCACATCCCTAGGATGGAAGTAGTAGAGAGCTTCCTAAAGGGCTTACTGCATACTCTTTAAATATTATGCCTCCTAACTGTAATACATTTTAATAGATATGTTTGTTGCTATGAAGAATAAATGAAACATGAGATTCTACTTTATAAGAAGTTAGACACTAAAATATAGACAACATAAGAAAAATTATATACATGGTTCTGCTCCACTGGATTTCTCTTTAACTACATGTAAGGGAAAGTAGCTCATATAAGAAGAAAGATCATTATCACTGGTCTTGAAGTTAGGTAGTTAAATGTGTACAACTAACAGCTTGGTTGTGTCACCAGTGAGACATGTAAGAACCTAACGATTTATATTGTTTGCATTTTCAGTTGAAAATGCAGTCTTGATCAGGATGATCTAAAAATGAGTAAGTCTCATATGCAGGAAAATTTTTCTATAGAGTTAGGACTCTAACATAGAATCAAAATATTTCAAAGACTGTGAAGCACAACAAGATCAATTGTGTTAGGATCAATATTATAGTTATTAATAGTTATAGTCAAAGTAATAGCACACTACCTCTGGTGTTGCATGCTCTATTGTAGGATAGTAAGTATGTGAAAAATCTATTTGATGCTTATAGATTTTTGGCAATCTTGAGTTTCAGATTTTATTAGAAACCCCATTTAAGGATTGTGAGAAAGGAGGTCTGATACCTCAGAAAAACTTGTCTGAGTGAAGGCAACAGATGTCAGTGTGCAGGTAATCAAAGCACAGATAAGAAATATCAGGATGCTGGGCAAGCCACTTCCCAACTGGATGTGTCTGCTGTTGTACTGCATCTGTCGAAGAAGCTCCAACCTTTGCAAACACACATGGTCAGATATTCAATCATGGTAGCTTTAAATCTTAGCTGATGGTCCACGGAACACTTTGAATTGGTCCCATGATAGCTTTGTGGAGCTAGTTAGAGGATTCCTTTCTCTGCTAGAGTCCTGAAGCTCACCAAGTTGTATTTACATGGCATGAGAGCAGCACTGATTTGGGCAGACTTATTGTGGAAGTCTTCTCTGGTGGCTCAGATGGTGAAGAATCTGCCTGCAGTGTGGGAGACCTGGGTTCAATCCCTGAGTCAGGAAGATCCCCTGGAGAAGGGAATGGCAACCCACTCCAGTATTCTTGCCTGGAGAATTCCATGGACAGAGGAGCCTGGCAGGCTACAGTCCATGTGGGTCACAAAAGAATCAAACAAGATTTAGCAACTATACAATAATGACTATTATCAGTGAGAGAAATGGTATTTCGAAGTTAGAAAGCAGACAAAACACTGATAAGCTATTTGGCAGGAGGGAGAATATTGAAACTGATGCTGTCAATGGAAAAAGAAAAGGGAGTTTATTTGTACCACAAAATTTTAGAAAGGACCTTTCTATTACATCAAAATAGGAAGCAAAATTCAAGTAGACTCTATGACTTGATAATGTTGGCTTCATAGTCTACCTCTGGGGGATGTAAGTGGAAAGACTTTGGGGGAAAAGACAGTGCTATTTTTATCATTAGGCTACTAGTATTATTTGAATTTTCAAACTATATGTATGAGAGCTCCTCTGTTTCAAGATGGCAGAGTAGACGGACATGCATTTATCTCCTGCAAGAGCACCATAATTGTAGCTAACTGTTGAACAACCGTTGACAGGAGGATGCTGGAGCCCACCCAAAAGAGATATCCCATGTCCAACGACATAGAAGAAGCTGCAACAAGATGGTGGGAGGGGCACAAACATGATAAAATAAAATTCCACACCTCTTAGGTTGGTGACCCACTAAACACTGGGACCTCACAACTGATGTGAAATTACTCTACTGCCCAGAACAATATCAAGTCATCATTTTGCAATCAAAACTCCCCAGTGCTTGAGAAAGTATTTGTATTTAATATAGTCAACTATGACCATATTGGGCCTCAGAGGGCAGCTAGAATCAATACAATAATGTTATACATTCTTGACCTTTAAAATGCATTTTCATCTCTTCCTCCAGTGGGAATATCCTTTCTGAAATTATTGCCTTAGAATCTCGAACATTCACTTGAAAGAGACTGTTTCTAAATAGAAATTAAGCAGTGTCTGTGACATTTTTTTCTATTTTCTGATTTTTAATAAAAATAGTCACATGTTTAAGTTGGAAAGTAGCTGAGTAAAGTTGCATCTTGAGTATCATCATAGGATCTATGGCAGGATCTCAGCACTTGGTCATGGTCACTCAGATACTTGGCAGTAAATTCAAGCATCTGACCTAGGTTAGGGTTATTACCACTTTATTGACTGTCTCTCAGGACAGAATTTTTAGCCTGAATTCAACATAGGCAATATGTGCCAAGGAGAAGAGCAAATAGAGTCTATGTCACCCATTGCTTCATAAAAGGAATTGTCTTTCATTTTCTCTACTTTTTTTAAGGGAAGGCTCAGCCTAATTCACCATTTTTTTTTTTTTTTCCTAAACACATTTTATTTCTTGGGTGGTCTCTCTTCCCTTTATTTTTACTTCACTGAAATTACTGTATTCCTTGAATTACCTTTAATTATCTTTCAGTTTCCATTCCTTGGAAATATTCACTGTTGAAATTTTCACTGTTGGTACTAATTTTTAAAACAAAATAATTTTTAGATCACCAGATGTCTAACAGAAGTTCAAGTTTGCCTTGAACTTCTCTCCTGACCTGCAAAGAAAGAAGCTGCTCTCTAAAGAAGAAGTTGCCAAGAACAAGAATGGGAACTTTCAAAATGTTCAGAGGAATTTAAGAAACCATTTTTCTTATATCTGGGGAGCTCACTACTTCATCTTTCTTAATGAAAATGGTGGTGGTGATCATAATGACAAGAACAGTGATGGTTGATATGATAATTATGAAGATAACAACAAGTTGTAGAAACTGCAGTAGTACTAGTGGTAGTGGTGGTGGTGGTAGTTGTGATACTAACGCTAGCAGTGTTAAAAGAAGCAACATCAGTCCAAGCAATAGCAAGTACTCAATACTGGGTATTCAATCATGTCCTTCCACCATCCTATAACATCCTTTTCATTAAGTTGAGTCATACATTAACTTGTCAATATTCAACCAATTTTGAACCACTAAGTAGAATTTCATACACAGATAAAACAGTGAAACTTCAAGAGATTAAATAACTTATCCAAAGTCACCTAGGAAAATAAAATTGGCAGAATTTGGACCTTGGTGTATCTGACTCAAAAATCCACAGCCTTAGATTACTCTGTTATTTTAAGCTCTATCAACAGAGAGCTTGTAAAAGCTGTTCTACCAAGATTTTCCACATGTATAAAGACAGGAAGAGTTGTGCTTTTCTTTTTTCCAGTTTCTTAAATATCTCAATATTCTATGTGAGACTGTTTCTCATATACTATACATCAATTCGTACTTAATAAAAGTTTTAAAATGGGAAATCCATGCCATTTATTTTTATATGTTTCAAGACAACTATGAGATACTGTGAACAATAAGTAGTCACAAATCATTCTGGATTAGATGACTGGAAAAACTGAATTGCACTCTAATGTCCAACCTGTTGGGACATTGTATTACTAACATTCAGTGAGATATTCCCCACATCTTAAATAAGGCAAGCAGATAGTGTTAATGACATGTAGCCAATGTGTACAGTCTATTTGTTACATTTTGTTTTGATATGTAACAATGTCAAGTAATGTAATCTTCTCACTCTGGTAAGATATTACTGGTTTCATGTTTGTAATTAAAACCCTTTTGTTTGCTTGCTTATTTGGTTATCAGTGATGTGTTCTGAGGTTTGGGGATTATCACAGAAAAAGAAACAGTTCCCAAGAGGGTAGTCTAGTTCAAGTAAGGTAAGAAAGAGGAAGTCCATCTGTTCACAGCCAAGTAGTCCAGAATTAAGTCTACTTCCCCAGCTGTGAAGTGTAAAGCAGCCACAGGGACATATATAGACAATGCAACAATTACTGTGGCTTGCTGTGCTTTTGCCAAGAGACGTTGATAAGATAGACACGTATCAATCACTTATGTTATACATCACAGCAGCATCCAGAGATGTGTATGATAGATCCTGGTTACTCCACATATGGAAAAACCAGTACAATATGGAGTGATTAAGCTCTTCAGCAATCTAGGAGAAATATCTAGAAGAGATCTAGAAGACTTCCTGGTCATAAAATAATGGTGCATCACGTGTATATATGCAAACCTTCGTTGCTACATCTGTTAAAAATCTTTTTCAATACACAGTTCCTGGTATGAGATGAAAGGTAAAAAACAAACAAACAAACAAACAAACAAAAAAACACCTAAAGGGAATAGAAAACCTTCCAATTTACAGATTTTCTTGAAAATAAAAAGTTACAATAGGCAAGCATGGAAAAAAAATTATACAAACACAAAAAGCAATTTTCTTAGCTATTCATTTTCAGCCTTGCCCCTATTATTTTAGAATTGAGTAAGAAAACAGCTTGTTTCTTTACATGCTACTTTTGTTTTGAGTGAGATACTAAACTCAAGATGTTAGGATATACAGGCGAGGAATACCTACTATTATAAAAAAGAATATGTGATCCTAAAATCTAATCATTGAACCTACTGTTATAAAAAAGAACACATAATCCTAAAATCTAATCTAATTCAGGCAAAAACAGAGTGGAGTCCTATATTGAAGACAATCTATTCCTAGGGCCACACTTTGTAGTGATGAAGTTGAGGTCAATAAGAATTAAAGTGAAAGTGAAGTCGCTCAGTCATGTCTGACTCTTTGCAATCCCATGAATTCAGCAGTGGCCACAGGACTGGAAAAGGTCAGGTTTCATTCCAATCCCTAAGAAAGGCAATCCCAAAGAATGCTCAAACTACTACACAATTGCACTCATCTCACACACTAGAAAAGTAAGGCTCAAAATTCTCCAAGTCAGGCTTCAGCAATACGTGAATCGTGAACTTCCAGATGTTCAAGCTGGCTTTAGAAAAGGCAGAGAAACCAGAGATCAAATTGTTAACATCCACTGGATCATCGACAAAGCAAGAGAGTTCCAGAAAAAAAATATACTTCTGCTTTAATGACTATGCTAAAGACTTTGACTGTTTGGATCACATCAAACTGCGGAAACTTCTTAAAGAGATGGGAATACCAGGTCACCTGACCTGCCTCTTGAGAAATCTGAATGCAGGTCAGGAAGCAACACTTAGAACTGGACATGGAACAAAAGACTGGTTCCAAATAGGAAAAGGAGTATGTCAAGGCTGTATATTGTCACCCTGCTTATTCAGTTTATATGCAGAGTACATCATGAGAAACGCTGAGCTGGATGAAGCACAAGTTGGAATCAAGATTGCCGGGAGAAATATCAATAACCTTAGATATGCAAATGTGCCATCCTTATGGCAGAAAGTGAAGAAAAACTAAAGAACCTCTTGATGAAAGTGAAAGAGGAGAGTGAAAAAGTTGGCTTAAAGCTCAACATTCAGAAAACTAAGATCATGGCATCCGGTCCCATCACTTCATGGCAAATAGATGGGGAAACAGTGGAAACAGTGCACACTTTATATTTCTGGGCTCCAAAATCACTGCAGATGGTGATTGCAGCCATGAAATTAAAGGACGCTTACTCCTTGGAAGGAAAGTTATGACCAACCTAGACAGCATATTAAAAAGCAGAGACATTACTTTGTTAACAAAGGTCCATCTTGTCAAGGCTATGGTTTTTCCAGTAGTCAGGCAAGGATGTGAGAGTTGGGCTATAAAGAAAGCTGAGCACCAAAGAATTGATGCTTTTGAACTGTGGTGTTGGAGAAGACTCTTGAGAGTCCCTTGGACTCCAAGGAGATCCAACCAGTCCATCCTAAAGGAGATCAGTTCTGAGTGTTCACTGGAAGGACTGATGTTGAAGCTGAAACGCCAATACTTTGGCCACCTGATGCAAAGAGCTGACTCATTTGAAAAGACCCCGATGCTGGGAAAGATTGAAGGCAGGAGGAGAAGGGGATGACAGAGGATGAGATGGTTGGATGGCATCACTGACTCAATGGACATGAGTTTGAGTAAACTCTGGGAGTTGGTGATGGGCAGGGAGGCCTGGCGTGCTGTGGTCCATGGGGTCGCCAAGAGTTGGACACAATCGAGCGACCAAACTGAACTGAACTGAACTGGACTATAGCCTACCAGGCTCCTCCGTCCATGGAATTTTCCAGGCAAGTGTGCTGGAGTGGGTTGCCATTTCCTCCCCTGGAGATCTTCCCAACCCAGGAATTGAACCCGGTTTTCCCGCATTGCAGGCAGATATTTTACTCTCTGAGCTACCAGGGAAGCCTACAAGATAAGTGATTGCTAATTATTGTGCAAGCCAGATAAATGCTGTGCTTTACACACAAATTCCAAGCTATTGGAAATCAACCTAAAGAACTATTTAACACCATAGCTCAGAAGAGGGTCCAGGGTCAAAAAAATACTCCATTCAGCCCATTTCTGCTCTGATAGAAGTGTAAAAGATAGTTCTTGCAAATCATGTTACTATTCTGAACTCCTGATGCCTACATTCTCTTCTTTATTTTGATTTATTTATTTTAATTGGAGGCTAATTACTTTATAATATTGTAGTGGTTTTTGCCATACATTGACATGAATCAGCCATGGGTGTACATGTGTTCCCCATACTGAGTCCCTCTCCCACCTCCCTCCCCATCCCATCCCTCTAGGTCATCCCAGTGCACCAGCCCTGAGCACCCTGTCTCATGCATTGAACCTGGCGATCTGTTTCACATATGATAATATACACTACATTCTCTTCTTAAGCCACTATGTGTGTGTGTGCTCAGTTGCTTTGGTTGTGTCCAACTTTACATGACCCCATGGACTATAGCCTGCAGGCTTATGTCTATGGGATTTTCCAGGCAGGAATACTGGAGTGAGTTGCCATTTCCTCCTTCAGGGGATCTTCCCAACACAAGGATCAAACCTGCATCTCCTGCACGGGCAGGTGGATTCTTTACCACTGAGCCACTTGAGAAACCCCAAGCCACTATATATAAATCATATTTTGAGCCTAATTAAATTTTTGACTTTTCTACCTTTGGAAGCAGTCAAATGCTTATGTTTAGTGTCCTAGGAACCAGATGTCAGGTGAAAAAAGATGAATAATCAATTATTTGTCATTAAAGAATCCATTCTGTGATCTGAAGACAGATTGCTATAATATGGTGAATTAAGAGAGTTGAAAAGGGAGAAGTAATCTAGCCTAAAGAAAAGGAACAGATTAGAAAAACTACACACCAGCTTTTCCTTTGTCTTAAATTCTGTTAGAAGGTTCAAGAAGCTAATTCTAACACTGGCTGGTATGAACCCATCTATGTTTTCCCTAATTAAAGTTCTCATTACTTAATAAGCCAGTGTTATTTATTCCTATTCAACTTTCATAGTCAATCCTTACATATCTGAGATTTCCAGTTCTGAAGAGATAGAGTTTCCTTTCAAAATGCTTGTCTGTTCTCTGAGTGGGCCTCACAGAGATAAGAATAGGTTAAATATTTCCCTATAAGAGAGAGAGAGATGCATACCTTTACAATAACAATGAGAAAAAGTCTTTCCCTTACATAGTTTCAAAGAACCTTTAATTGCAGCCCTGTCCCATCACTTCATGGGAAATAGATGGGGAAACAGTGGAAACAGTGGCTGACTTCATTTTTGGGGGCTCTAAAATCACTGCAGATGGTGATTGCAGCCATGAAATTAAAAGACTCCTTGGAAGGAAAGTTATGACCAACCTAGACAGCATATTAAAAAGCAGAGACATTATTTGCCAACAAAGGTCTGTCTAGTCAAGGCTGTGGTTTTTCCAGTGGTCATGTATCGATGTGAGAGTTGGACTGTGAAGAAAGCTGAGTGCCAAAAAATTGATGCCTTTGAACTGTGGTGTTGGAGAAAACTCTTGAGAGTCCCTTGGACTGCAAGGAGATCCAACCAGTCCATCCTAAAGGAGATCAGTCCTGGGTGTTCATTGGAAGGACTGATGCTGAAGCTGAAACTCCAACACTTTGGCCACCTGATGCGAAGAGTTGACTTTTGGAAAAGACCCTGATGCTGGGAGGGATTGGGAGCAGGAGGAGGAGGGGACAACAGAGGATGAGATGGCTGGATGGCATCACTGACTTGATGGACATGGGTTTGAGTAAACTCCAGGAGTTGGTGATGAACCGGGAGGCCTGGCGTGCTACAATTCATGGGATCGCAAAGAGTTGGACACGACTGAGCGACTGAACTGAACTGAACTAAGTTGGAGGATTTTTCTAAACATATTGATGATGAGGTTAAGAAGATGTGTAACATATAAATATGCAGAAATCTGACCATACGTTAACCATTCTTTTGATCACATGTTTGTTCCCCTTCACTGCACCATCATACTAAACCCTACAGTCAGGATGGGGACATAAGACACACTCAGAAGAAGGCCCAGCCTTTTGGATGTACTCTATCCAGAGAACAACACACCTGCATCACAAGTCATCTATTCAAATACTGAAATGTTGAATGAGCCATGACTGACATTTGATCTAGTCTAAAGACATTTATTCCCAGATTCCAGTGCCTTTTACAAAAAGGAATCAATTCACAAAATGTTCAGTGTGTTCTCAGGATACCTGCAACTCTATCACAAAGCCCCATCAGCAGAAAGGCCATCTACTACAGGCATCATGCAAAAACCTGCTTTTGTTATGAATTAAGCCGAATATATGAAATCATTTCTTTTAAAGAAAATAAAAGAAACTTCCTGTTGATTGAGATTTCATCTAGAATGGCCTAAATGTTACAGAGTGTTATTCTTAGGCATATTCTTTCATTGACCTTCCTTTGAAAAAAGAAATTATCAATAAATCAGGAATGGCCTCAAGGTATGTGTGGTTAACTACTTTTATTGAAAGCTTATTATGTACCAAGTTCTGAGGATAAAAATTCACTTTATATGCTTTTTCTCATTCAGTCCATTCTTTACAGGTGAAGAAATCAAGATTTAGGAAGGATAATCAATTTGTCCCAGTTCAAATATTCAGTGGATCTTCAGAGGTAAAGAGATGATTTAAAACAAACCATCTGATTTCAGAGAGAGTATTTGTAATTTCCTCTTGCAGTCATAAAAATGAAGAGGAAAACCTTTTCCTTCCTAGCCATATCATCTTAAATGACTGATCTTGAAGATCAAAGGGAAACCAGACATGGTTTTAATGAATACCCTCATTTTATAAATGAGAAGCTTTCTTTTAACTTCCCTTTTTATTTGTATTGACATAATACAAATTATAAGATCAATATGTTTGGGAAGTTTATTTCAATAAGTACTGTTTATTTTACATTGAAGTATATTTGATTCACAATTTTGTGTTAGTTTCAGGTGTACAGCATGGTGATTCAGTTATATATATTCTTTTCAGGTTCTTCGCCTTACCAGTTATTACAAAATGTTGAGTATACTTCTCTGTGCTATACAGTAGGTGGTAAAGAATCCCACCTGCCAATTCAGGAGATGCAAGAAATGTGAGTTCAACCCCTAGGTTGGGAAGATCCCCTGGAGTAGGAAATGGCTACCCACTCCAGTATTCTTGCTAGGGAAATAGGTACACACACACACACACACTATGTATATGTTAATCCCAACCTAAATACTCTTGCTTTAAAAAATTCCAAATACAAAAAAATATTATATTTTTTTAAGAAAACAGCTCGTTATATTGCTCTGTGGACTCTTCCAAACTTCACATATAATGAACAATGCACACAATGGATATAATAATATTATTGCACTGTGTATTATGTTTCTTACAGTATATTGTTTTACTTGTATCTGGATAGCCTGCACATTCATCATTTTAATGGCTTTGTAATATTCCATCAAGCTGACACACCAGAGATCCAATGCACTGGCTTTACAAAACATCTGACTTTATTTACTAAATGCAAAATAAGTTTGTGTAAGCATGTGTTAGAAATTGCTAGACACAGTTTCAATGAAAAAGAAAATCACTGCAGAAATAGGCAGATTGTTATGTATGTTCCACAAACCAGATTTGAGAGAAATGCTTTAATGAAATGCATAGAGCTTTATTTATTCTGATTTGAGAGTTTGAGGTCTGGAATAGCAATTCTGTATCTGTCATTTGCAATACAGATTATTGTTATTATAATTATATATGAAGCTTTGTGAATGCACCCTGCACTTTATGAATATATCATAGAGATAAAGTAGGACTCTGCCCCCAATGCTTATGAAAAACTGGGTAAAGTACAGATAATTATGAACATTGAACAGAGATGCATATTAGTAGATGAAGACTTCATAGAAAATGTAAGATTTGAGAACAATTTTTAATGAGAAAGGAAAGATCCTAGATAAAAATTAAATTAATAGTGATGACATCTCTAGGTTTATTTTCAACCAGCTGATGGACTTGATTGAGTGCTTGTCTCAAGCACATAATTTAACTTCTGCAATGTTCTATTATCTGAGAGGAGCTTATCTGCTTTTTGTGGACAATTTGATTCTCAGAGGACTAGCTTTTCTGTTTATTTATTACCAATTAGACTTGTTTCTATCTTGTCTGAGATATTAGTACTTACCATGCTGAAGCTAACATTTGTTTAAGGAATGTATCATGTGCCATTAATTCTTTATAGAATACACTTCGATTTCCACTTTATGAAATTCAAAAGATCAAGGGAATAAGGAGGAGTTTTGATGGCAACATAGCCACTGATATTGAGTGATAGGGAAGGGTTTCATAAAGAAATTGTTTGATCAAGTACTGAAGGAAAATTAGGATATAGCAAAGTCATCAAAGGGCTTCCCCAATGGCGCAGTGGTAAAGAATCTGCCTGCCAATGCAGGAGACACAGGTTCGATCCCTGGATTAGGAAGATCTCCTAGAATAGGAAATGGCAAACTGCTCCAGTATTTTTGTCTGGAAAGTTCTATGGATAGAGGAGCCTGGCAGACTATACTCCATGGAGTCGCAAAGAGTCAGATATGACTAAGCGACTGAGCACACACACACACTTAAGACATGAAGGGAAGATAGGGCATCTCACAGAGGGAAGCATGGGAACATTACGGTCATTATACATGGTGTCCATAATGTCTACAAACACTGAGACACACAGACACAGACACACACACACACACACATATACACAAAGTAATTATTGATATTAAAATACATGGCGTACTCAAAAACATTACATGGTATGTTTGATATGATACCCCTTATTAATGGTGCCATTAAATGGGCTGTAGAAAACTGCAATGAATACAGTGCAGTAATGACGTTTTCCATCAATCTTTGCGTACGTATCTATGATTCATTGCTTTAAAAGAATTACACCTCTAATTTTCACTGAATAAATCTTCACATTTAACATAGCCCATTAAAAAGTAAGCGTAGGTACAAATGAACTTACAAAACAGAAAAAGACTCACAGACTTAGAGAACAAAATTATGGTTGCTGGGTGGAAGGGATAGTTAGGGAGTTTGGGATGGACATGTACACTCTGCTACATTTAAAATGAATAACTGACAAGGTCCTATTGTATAGCACAGGGAACTCCGTTCAATGTTATGTAGCTGCCTGGATTGGAGGGGAGTTTGGGGGAAAATGGATACATGTATACATGACTGAATCCCTTTGCTGTTCACCTGAAACTATCACAACTTTGTTAATTGGCTTTACCCCAATACAAAATTAAATGCTAAAAAAAGTAAGCCTGGGTATTCAAAAGTAAATCCAAAAAGAAAAAAAACAAACAAACAAACAAAAAAAAACTACTCTTATCTATGTTTCCAGACTTTATGGTAATGCTATAGGATCTACTGTAGTTCAGCATGGCTAGCAGATGTACACTCAGGAGGGAAGGCAGGAAAGAATATGCATTTTAAGAGGGTCCCAGTCATTCCAGCTATAAACTCTGCTGTATAGTTTCCTTTTGCTGCTATAACAAATCAGCACAAATTTAGTGCCTTAAAACACCAAAAAAAAAAAAAAAAAACCAACTCTCTTATAATTCTGAAGGTTATGTTTAAAATCAGATTTGCTAAGTTAAAAATCAAGGTTCTGGTTCCTTCTTGAGCCTCCGAGGGGAGATTTTTTCAGCGCCTAGTGTCTGACTATATATCGCTTGGCTTATGGGTTCTTCCTCTCTCCAAAGTTCACCACTGCAGTCTATGCTTCCGTCATCACATCACCTTCTTCTCATCTGTAGAAGAATCTCCCTTTATCTCCTTCTTATAATGATACTTGCAGTAGTATCATGGGCCCACCTGAATAATCTAGTATCCTCCCCCATCTCTAGATCTTTAACTTAATCACATCTGAAAAATCCTTTTTGCTATATAAAATAATATATTCACAAGTTCCAGGGACCAAGAAGTTAGGATCTCGGTCTTGGGGTCTTTATTCAGTCTATGAAAACAGCAAGGGCCATTCTAGACCAATTAGTCCCAGATAACTATTTTAGGCTTCTATGTTTTGAAGTGGTTTGCTATGTTCAATGGGTTAAAAAAAAAAAAAAAATCACTTTGCAAAATTTTTGTATGAGGAACCTATAGGTTCATCCAGGTGGCCAAATTGCCAAGTAAAATTATGGATCTTGACTTGAACTGGAAATTTAAGGTCAACTATCTGAATTTAAACCAACAAGCAAAATGCACAAACTTAATTCCCATACTATGAGGTCATATTATAAATAGTAGCACCATGGGCACCACTCAATGGGAAGAGTTTGGGACTTTGAAACTCTCCTTTCCCAAAATACTTTACTATGATTTCTCTTTTTTAAGAAGATAAGTCTAATACTTTTAGAAGAAAGCATTTCTCAGTAGAGATTTTAGTTTCAGCTTCTGTCTTCCAACAATAAGCCTTCCCTTGAGAAGTTGCTGTGAGAACACGGTGAGGTACAGTACATAAAAACCCAAAATAGAGTCAAATATTCGGTAAAATACCCAGTGAGTGTTGTCTATTTTTATTGCCATCTCTTCACAGGGATTGCACACCATTAAGGGCTCACCATTACCCAGGAAACCATGGGTTACTTCTACTGAGTAAACCTTAGGAGTGACTTTACTTTCTATAACCAACAGACAGTCTTCTTATTTCATCTTTGCTGGGAAAGCTTTCTCTGGGAAACATTAATTCTACAAAGACTAGAAGAGTTGACAAAGAAGCAAACCAAGCTTCTAGTCTCAGATCTACAGTAAACTGGCTTTGTAATTTTAAACAAGACACTTAACCTCTCTGTGCCTCACTTTCCCTAGGTTTTAATATTTATTTGAGCAATTGTAAAGATTAGAGCAATTGTAAGGATCAGTTGAAACAGTTAATCAATTGAACAGACAAACTGAGCAGTAATGATGGCCTTGGCCATCATTTATACACTGTACTCTTTGTCTTAGTCCTCTAGAGCTGCCCTAACAGCATACAATGGACTGGGTGGTTTATAAACAACACAAATTTACTTCTCACAGTTCTTGAGGCTATGAAGTCCAAGATCAAGGTGCAGTCAGATTCAGTGTCTGGTAGGGGCTCATGTCCTAGTTTATAGATATCTGTATTTTTGCTGTGTCCTCACATGGTAGATGGGGTGAAGGATCTCTCAGGGGTTGTTTTTATAAAGGTACCAACCCCACTCACAGAGGGCTCAGTCTTCATGACCTAATCACCCCCCAAAATCCTCCCCCTCCAAATACTATCACAGAGGGGAGTTAGGTTTTAATATATGAATCTTAGAAAGACATCAGTGTTCAATCTATAGCCCCTACTCCTAGATTAATAATAATGCCCTAGAAAAAATAAAATTAACCTTCCAAGTTCTATTCAGTTCAGTTCAGTTCAGTTCAGTAGCTCAGTTGTGTCTGACTCTTTGCGACCCCATGAATCACAGCATGCCTGGCCTCCCTGTCCATCACCAGCTCCTGGAGTTTACTCAAACTCATGCCCATCGAGTCGGTGATGCCATCCAGCCATCTCATCCTCTGTCATCCCCTTCTCCTCCTGCCCCCAATCCCTCCAAACATCAGGGTCTTTTCCAAAGAGTGAACTCTTCGCATGAGGTGGCCAAAGTTTTGGAGTTTCAGCTTCAGCATCAGTCCTTCCAATGAACACCCAGGACTGATCTGTTTTAGGATGGACTGGTTGGATCTCCTTGCAGTCCAAGGGACTCTCAAGAGTCTTCTCCAACACCACAGTTCAAAGGCATCAATTTTTTGGTGTTCAGCTTTCTTCACAGTCCAACTCTCACATCGATACATGACCACTGGAAAAAACATAGCGTTGACCAGACGGACCTTTGTTGGCAAAGTAATGTCTCTCCAAGTTCAATACACATCCAAAATACAGACATAATTTTAAGTTGGTCTGCCATAAATACAGACATTATCTGAAGGTTTGCATTTAATATTGAAAAATCATGCAAAAATACAACTGAGAACACACATGTATAAATTGTCCTTCTTCAAATTTATAAGAATTAAAGGCGTTAAAACAACCCTCTCAACTATCATAGAGCATAAGAGTGGAAATAGCTATAGTTAAGACAAATCAAGAAATTAAAAAAAAAAAAAATTTTTTTTTATTAGTTGGAGGCTAATTACTTCACAACATTGCAGTGGGTTTTGTCATACATTGACATGAATCAGCCATAGAGTTACACGTATTCCCCATCCCAATCCCCCCTCCCACCTCCCTCTCCACCCGACTCCTCTGGGTCCTCCCAGTGCACCAGGCCCGAGCACTCGTCTCATGCATCCCACCTGGGCTGGTGATCTGTTTCACCATAGATAATATACATGCTGTTCTTTCGAAACATCCCACCCTCACCTTCTCCCACAGAGTTCAAAAGTCTGTTCTGTACTTCTGTGTCTCTTTTTCTGTTTTGCATATAGGGTTATCGTTACCATCTTTCTAAATTCCATATATATGTGTTAGTATGCTGTAATGTTCTTTATCTTTCTGGCTTACTTCACTCTGTATAATGGGCTCCAGTTTCATCCATCTCATTAGAACTGATTCAAATGAATTCTTTTTAATGGCTGAGTAATATTCCATGGTGTATATGTGCCACAGCTTCCTTATCCACTCATCTGCTGATGGGCATCTAGGTTGCTTCCATGTCCTGGCTATTATAAACAGTGCTGCAATGAACATTGGGGTGCATGTGTCTCTTTCAGATCTGGTTTCCTCAGTGTGTATGCCCAGAAGTGGTATTGCTGGGTCATATGGCAGTTCTATTTCCAGTTTTTTAAGAAATCTCCACACTGTTTTCCATAGTGGCTGTACTAGTTTGCATTCCCACCAACAGTGTAAGAGGGTTCCCTTTTCTCCACACCCTCTCCAGCATTTATTGCTTGTAGACTTTTGGATAGCAGCCATCCTGACTGGCGTGTAATGGTACCTCATTGTGGTTTTGATTTGCATTTCTCTGATAATGAGTGATGTTGAGCATCTTTTCATGTGTTTGTTAGCCATCTGTATGTCTTCTTTGGAGAAATGTCTGTTTAGTTCTTTGGCCCATTTTTTGATTGGGTCGTTTATTTTTCTGGAATTGAGCTACAGGAGTTGCTTGTATATTTTTGAGATTAATCCTTTGTTTCTTCATTTGCTCTTATTTTCTCCCAATCTGAGGGCTGTCTTTTCACCTTACTTATAGTTTCCTTTGTAGTGCAGAAGCTTTTAAGTTTCATTAGGTCCCATTTGTTTAGTTTTGCTTTTATTTCCAATATTCTGGGAGGTGGGTCATAGAGGATCTTGCTGAGATTTATGCCGGAGAGTGTTTTGCCTATGTTCTCCTCTAGGAGTTTTATAGTTTCTGGTCTTACATTTAGATCTTTAATCCATTTTGAGTTTATTTTTGTGTATGGTGTTAGAAAGTGTTCTAGTTTCATTCTGTTACAAGTGGTTGACCAGTTTTCCCAGCACCACTTGTTAAAGAGGTTGTCTTTTTTCCATTGTATATCCTTGCCTCCTTTGTTGAAGATAAGGTGTCCATAGGTTTGTAGATTTATCTCTGGGCTTTCTATTCTGTTCCATTGATCTATATTTCTGTCTTTGTGCCAGTACCATACTGTCTTGATGACTGTGGCTTTGTAGTCAGACAGGTTGATTCCTCCAGTTCCATTCTTCTTTCTCAAGATTTCTTTGGCTATTCGAGGTTTTTTGTATTTCCATACAAATTGTGAAATTACAAATCAAGAAATTTTTTGAAGCTGAAATCAGATGGACAATTCTTTATGAGTTCACAGATGAAAGAAGAATAAGAATCTTTATAATGGAAGCCAAGAAACGAGTGGCTTACTGTTATGGAGCCCAGGAAACTTCCTAGAATTATTGGTCGCAGATAACTCTAAAGATTCAACAGGGATATGTTGGTCCTTTAATTGGACTGGAACCTGGTGGTCCAGAGTTGACGATAAGAAAGTAAGAGAGAGAAAGAGGCTGATATCCCCTGGTTTACGTGGAAAGCCAAAAAAGCCCTGTTCTTAGAGCTTACACTGCTGCACGTAGGCACCAGGCGTCCTCTCGAGTGGGTGTAGGCACAGTGCACCTTCTCAAGAGGGTCTTAGAAGCCCGGGCAAGAAAGTGAGCTCAGTGGGCCTCCGTGCTCCAAGGAATTAGCCAGAAATAGAGAGAGAGAGAAAGAAAGAAAGACAGACACGGGGACCCAAGCTCTGATGGACAAAGGTATTTTAATCAACAAGGCGTGGGCATATATAAGGTAGTTATTCTCAGCAAAGATAAAGATCAAAATTCCAGATTTACAAAACATAGCATGATCCCTATCAAAGAGAGAGTGGCAAACAATCACCTTTTACTGTATGGTTCATAAAAAAGAAGAGTGTACTTATCACTCTGAGAAATGCCTGGATTCCTCAGCCCTGGGAGAGGCGTGCCTCTCCTCTTAATTCCTGAATATTCATGAATTAATAAGGGCCAGAGAGTTCCTGACAGATCCAAAACAGCTCACAGGAAGCCTCTTGTTAAATGCTTTCTGACAGGGATAAAAATGCAAAGATTGGTTGAAAGCTTGTATGTAGTTAAATTCCTAGATCTGTATACCATGACAAATACACTCCCCTCCTAATCTTTCATATGCATACAGAGATACACAGTGGGACAAAAAATAAGGCACTTATTAATAAGAGGGCTTATACCTATTAAGAGGGCTTCCACAAGAACAGTAGTTGTCAATCAGGTTCAATTTGTCTCCCATGGAAGACGTTTTGGTTCTAAATTTGGGGGTGGCGGTGATGTAGAGGTCAAAGATGCTGCAATTATAGGATGGTCCAAACAACAAAGAATTATTCAGTCCTAAGCATCAATAATGCAGAGGTTGAGAAAGCTTGCTCTGAATATCAGAAAAAGTTGAGGTTGGGATCAAATATTAAAATCAGAAGAATTAAATGTGTATCTATACACTAAATGATAAGTACTATGTCCTGAATTCTGAGTCTCTTTTACCCCCTTTACTCACCTAGATCAGCTCTGAAAAGCCTGACAATGTGCTTTATGACCTCCAGACAGGAAATCAGAGACTTCCTTCCTTGGGGAAACACTATCTAGGAGAAAAGACCTGTGGATTTCAACAGCTGACCACTTTAAGGTAAAGCCTGCCATCTTCAGTCAGAGTTGTGACACCTTGAGCTCAAATATAAATGGACAGCAAAGCATCAGCAGAAACTGAGAAGAGTTGTGATCTGAAAGCTATAGACCAAAACAGAGGAAGAAAGAAGGAGACAAAAACAAAATAAGCCAAAGCAAGGAAAGGAAATGAAGGATACACAGACAAGGCAGGAAGTAAAAGGAAAAAAGACGCTTAATATCGTCACAGACGTAAGTGAGGCCATGAATCTAAGAAATGGGAAAAATGTGCTACGGGAAAAAACATATTAAGAAAAAAAAAAAAAAGAAACTCTAAACATTTTCCAGAAAGATGAAAAACATGGGTTTTTGACACAACCACAAATATTCATCACAGTTTATGCTTATGAATTGGCGACTGCTGGTTTTGTCTTATTTTTACACAAATATGATTCATATTATGTTTATTTACATCTCATATTATTCCACAAAGTCTGCCACACAAATAACTCATACAAATATTCTGTATAAATGATATTTATAAAACGTAAATGGGTAGAAAATAAAGAAAATCAGTACATGGGAAAATAAAAAAAATACTTTGTAAGTCAACAGAGAGGTTATATAGTTTAACTTCGAACTTACTTCAGTAAATTTGTTAAAAATGAGTGAAAGGGCAGTGGTATAAACCATCCTTGCTTTTGAAAACACAATGACCGCGAGTTTCTCTTCTATGCCTTCTTATTATATTTACTTAGAAAAATATCAGAAAACAGAGCTTCCATAGCTTTTTGATTGGCTTAGGACTGAACAATGTAAAATTTTCTGGGGCATTTAAGATCTGCCTTACTTTACACTCTCATGCAGGTTTTCAGGTCAGCTACCCCGTTACCAAGACATTTCCTTCAAGTTAATGTTGGACACTGTTCTTACAAATCTCTCTTAAAGGGGTTGTGATACATGTGTTCCTCTGTTTGTCTGATGCTTTTATTAGATGAGAGCCATCTACTACTAACCTAAGGCATTCTCAAGGAGCCAGTGAATTTGAAAAAGACTGCTGTTAAGGATTGATTTTATTAATAATGAGCCTAAGCTCTGTACTTCAGCAATACTTTTCACGTAAGAGTCTTGAAATACTTTGCAATTTAAATGAACTAAGTCTTCTAAGATCCTTTGCGCTAGAGAAGGCTTGTTTTTGAAATAGAAAATCTAAGGAAGAGAGATACAGAATTAGTTTTACGGTTTAAAAGTAAAATTAAAAAAAAAAAATCACCTTTCCCTGACCATCCCCTCACTTGGTTGAACAGTAAAGCTACAAAGGTGAGGGGATGACCCCTCCCTGTTCTCTAGACCCAGCCCTGCTCCAGCCCCTCAGCCTCCCAGACTCGTGGGTAGTTGGTGGTAAATTCTTCCAGAAGCTGTTTTACTGTCTACTTTTCAGAATTTAAAAAGAAAAAAAAAATACATATACAAGTTTTAAAAAGCAAAATGCAGAGGGCAGACATGATGATGACAGATTTTTTTTTTTTTTTTTTTTTACAATTATGCCTTTTTAAAAAAATTTAGAATTTGTCAGTTTTACTGTGGGTTGGCTGTTGATGTTTCATCAGGACAACCATTTCTTTGCTGGGTTCAGATGACTGAGGAAGAGCCATGCCACCAAAACAAAACACACAAAACAAAACTAGAGTCATCTTTAACCTTTTGTTCAAGGTCTCAGTTTTCCTTAACTTTGCACACAAGCTTCAGTGTTGAGTTTAATTGTGCCTGCTTTTTATATTTGGAAAGAGTGTGACTATTGAAATTGAAAACTTAAAAAAAAAAACACCTTTCCTCCCTCTCCCTTGCTTTTCTGAGTTATGCCCCCCTTGCTCTCTATACCCCTCCTCTCTTTCCCCATGTTCCTCCTTCCTCTGCTTCCTCCATTATCTTTTTATTTTCCTATTCTACCAACAGACTCATTCTCAGACCTTCCCCCAAACATGATGGGGATCTTTGTGTATGAATCCGAACAGAACACTGAATGGGGTTGGGATTAGGAGAGGGGCTCCTTTTCCACATAACCTTGTTTTCTCCGTTTGGGAAGGTATCTACGTAATCCTTTTCTTCTGCTAAACTCCCTCTTCTGCCCACAGTCCCATTTTCTAGGGAAGAAAGCAGTGTCCCACTATGAGTTCTGGCTTCTCCTTTCTCCCCACTGTGTCCTACTTGGATGTGAAACTCAGGCCAAGTGGCCCTCCCATTCTCAGGGATGGGAGAAAGAGGTCTGGGGATAAACAAACCTGATCTCACATCCTTTCAGGCACCTTGTTCTGGTCTGTAAACCTTGGGATTTGGCAGAGTACTCTATGACTAGTTTTTAGCAGTTTGGAATCAGAGTACCACTGCTTTTGGGTATATGGGCACATCCTAGTGGTTCTTTTTCTCTGGAGAGTCTTGGATAATAAAGGTCTGATTTTGCAAATAGAATGATAATGGAAGATAGCCGTATCTATTTATCTATGTAGGGTCTATATAACTACTTTCTCACTATGATGGTGTAGTTGAAGAATGGAAACAGAGACACTGATCTACAGAGCTGAAAATATTTACTCTCTGGCCCTTCACTGAGACAGTTTGCCAATCCTTGCTGTAGCTGGCACCCCATCTCTCTTCCCACTAAGAGAATACTATTCATTTTGCCTCAATACTCAGGATAAGCCTGCCTCTATCTGAGCATTTAGAACATAAGCATATCCATCTCTGTGTCTCATACATGAGGGTGAGTTCCTAGAGGTCTGGGGCTGTTTTACTGTCTTATTTATGTTTGTTCAGAATTTTGTTCATGTTCAGAATCCAATAAATATCTTTTGAGGAAATAAATTACTAAAACAACAGCAGCTGACATTTGCTAATTGAGCTCCTGTGATGATGCAGCTCTCTATGTTAAGCTATTTACATACATTAATCTCTGAATTCAGACAACAACTCCATAATTATCCCCATTCTGCACATGTAGAAACTGAGACCAAGGTGGGTGGGGTGTGACAGCCATGGTTACAGAGCCAGGAAAGTGCAGATCTGGGATTGGAGTCCAGACAATCTGACTCCCAAGCCCAGACTCTGATCTACTCAGCTCCCCCTTTCCACAATGAATAAACTGCAGCTCTGGGCCCACGTTAGACTTGTTGCCTTTGTAATATCTTAAAGCTATTATTATAACAAAATCAATGTACAAACTATTTTAAAATTCAAGGTGCCTGATTAGTCCCATTAATATACATATTTTTGAAAACAGCCAATCTGTTAGCTTTCATCTTTATAAAAAAAAAATACACACAAAACTATAGTAAAAACATTTTCAAAAGGAAATCAAAAACATCACTTTGATGCCGTTGCTAGGATTCCCTTTTTTAATATGCAGCGCAGTGCCCAAGCGCTGTGCTCCGAGACTGCCCGTGTCTATCAGCCATAGCTGATGATCACAGGTACCTCATGAATGGAAAAGACCCAACAACAATGCAAATGATCACAAGCCTCATTTCTTTTCTTTCTGCTTTATGACACCATGGTGCTGCAAACAAAGCATGCAAAAATTTATTTACTTTTTGGTTCATGCAGTCCCATGTTATATTCATTTGATTTCAGTACAACAGGAAAATCTTCTGATCACTGGGCTCATAAGACATGGGAAAAGCATTTATAGCACCACATGAGCCAGCTGATGGTCCTAAAATTTCTGGGGGATGCTCTTACGGTAATAAGGAATTACCAGATCACATAAAAGCACTTATACCAATACATGAAAGGATTATAAAATAGGATAGTTTCTTTATGTGGGCCTTAGTCTGCTGTGTTATTGTGGGAGGAACAGGCATTGGGTAGATGACTGGGGGAATGCACATAACCTTCTTGGAGACTATGTAATACTGTCTCTAATGGTAATTCCCACCCATTTTTAGGGCAGTCTCTGAAAAGGCTGGTAGCAGCAACAAGATGATTTACAAGACCTGGTGCAGAAATACCAGTAGTAACTAGGTACTGCTGGGGATTCCAGCAATTCTCTATGGTAGTCTTTTTACATAACTTTCCTGCAATCTAAGAAGAAAGGAATCTCTAATTCCAGGACATTCTGTCATCCATTATATGAATGCAAAGTTGAGATTGAATGACTGATTCTTCTCAGACCACAAAGCTTATAAATGGAGGAAACGGGATATGAACTTGATTCTGTTTGTTTCCTAAGCTTGTCCTCATTTCACTATTCACAGAAAGGAAGGAATCAACCAGCTCTTTTTCCCGGAAACAGAGGGCATTGTTAGATTGACAAGTGAATATGTTTGATGCCTCATGGTAATCTCTTTCCAATGCTTAAAGGTTTTGAAGGGATAAAAAAGAAACAACTGTCTAGTCCTCTATATACTGCAAATATCCTAAAAGCAAAAGGTTACTGCATTACCAGAGTCAAGGACTTATCCTCTGTCCTCTATATACTGCAAATATCCTAAAAGCAAAAGGTTACTGCATTACCAGAGTCAAGGACTTATCCTCTAACTTTTTCTTCTGGTGATAGTTTATAGCTCAGATAAGGAGAAATTGTTTTCGGCCCAGGCAGTCTAAAGAAAGTACCAAAGATATCCAATTTAGAGGTATAATTTGAACAGCTATAGAGGAGATGGGGAGGGGTGGGGGCGGGGAAAAACTCATGGAATGGTAGCAAGAAAAGTTGATAGTCCCAATTTCTTTACTTACTATATACCTCTGGAAATTTTCTGAACATCTACATATTTCAGTTTTAAATTTCTATGCTGTAAAATGAAAATGAAAATAATAATATTTGCTCATAAGATGGTTAAGAAGTGAGTTGTGATAGTATAATTTGATAGTAAAGTTTAATACAAATATTAGATACAGCTATTTTAATTTCAGCACCATTTTGTTAATATAACATTTGTCTTATAGGCATGAAAGTGTCTTGGAGACCAAAGAAAGTAGAGGTAACAAAGAAAGCATTGCTGTAGAAGAAAATAAGATTCTGCTCATTTCATTAACAACTTAAATAATATAATTAATTTGTTTTTCCATAAAACAAATTGAGGTGGCAAATTTCACGTTTCACCAGGAAAATATCTAACTTCCTGGGTTTGATACAGTGTCATAATGTTTAGTACTGCTATGGTCTCTTTAAAAAAATATATTATTTATGAAATGCTCTATAACTAGAGAAGAATGAATGTAATTACATTTTTAAACCTGGATTTCCAGCTCCTTTCTAAAGAAATATATATTCTTTAAAGACTGTTTCAAGAAAACACCTCAAATGTAAATAGCGTTTTAGCTTTGTTTCTTTCCAATACTCCATTCTAGCATTTTCTGATGGAAACAAGATAATCTTTTTAAGTTGAAAAAAGATATTTCCTAAGAAAGCAAAGCTTTTTCTAGTAAAAACTTTAAGACAGGAAACTATTGCTTTCCTAGGTAAGTTTTAGGGAGAACTATGGGCATGAGTTTGAGTAAACTCTGGGAGTTTGTGATGGACAGGGAGGCCTGGCGTGCTGCGATTCATGGGGTCACAAAGAGTCGGACACAACTGAGCGACTGAACTGAACTGAACTGAAAGCACACAATCATTTGGAACTTGGACATTTATATATATATATATGGGCTTTGTCTCAGAATATACTTGTGGGCTGGCCTTAATCTACTAATTCTTAAATCCAGAGTCTCTCAGAATTTTAAGATGTACTGCTTAGTGGATTTATAGGCTACACCATTCTTTCTTTCATCTGAAATTTAAACTCCCTCCACAGTATCTGACCCATCATTGACCAATTTACACTGAAACTCAACCAGAGATAGGACACTGTTACATACATGTATACATTCATTCATACTAGACTCATCCTTTGCCACATATCTAACATTAATGTGAGACTATAGGAATACAAAACAAGGAGAAAATATGTTCTTTGAATAGGGTCACTTGACTTCTCTTTCCAAGTAAACAATGAAAAATGACTCAAAGACTTCCTTCAGTTTCATGTGATTTGAAATTCACATCAATACAATTCAAATATTAGGAGTGATCTTATTCTTTCTTTCTAATTCAGCATACAGTTAAACAACAATGGCCTTCCATCTGCCTAAACTATGCTTTAAGCTCTAGCATGTATTATAGTGAGTACAAGTTTCATCAGACATGCTAATTTTATCTGAATAGCTACAAAGTCTTCTTTTCTTACTTCAAGTATGCTTACAGAAACTGTCAATACCAATGTGGTTGATCAGTATAGCAATATTGTCTCATGGTTTCCCCTGTTCTCACTGATATGTGCTGACCTCACTCACCAAGAGGTTTGCACATCACCAATATAAGAATTGGGGGCCCTCAATCTGTTCCCTTTCTTACCTGCCACATCTCTCACTACAGTTTAACCCTTTCTCAATTGTCAGTCTCATACACTGTACTCAATATTCAAGATCTTCCTGGTCACGAAGTGTTCTCTTCTTACTATCTACTTCATGGTTTCTGACATTTATTCTCTCCTGCCCACCATCCTGGAAGTGATTTTCTTCCCACACATATATGGAACCCAGCTATCCATCTCAAATAGCCTTCTCCTCACTGTGGCCACCACTATCAAAGCTGAGGACCATTTGCCTCCCAGAAATCAAGCCCATGTTTAGCCCCAAGTGGAGGACCTCTGTCTCTGTTGTCAGTGATATCTTGCCCAGCACTTAAATCAGGCTTCAGGTACATCATTTAATATCTTCAATAATTACATTTTTATCTTTGGTAATTCACACATAATCCTCTCCCTGGAAAAAGTATTCACTTGAACTGCCCCTGCCCTTTAAAACTACTCAGATTTTATCCTTTTTACACCCTCCTTTTTACACATGAGTTTGACTCCTGCTGTCCTAGCAAGGCAGTTCTCTGAAATCTCCTTATGAATACAGAGGACACTCTCAGTGCTCATTCTTCACTTGCTTCGGGTGTGCACTTTAAAGAGCTAACTACCCGTACTTATTGAAGTGTTCCATTGAATTTAAAAAATGGCATTTTTTTCCTGTTTTTCAGTCTTCCAGTTCCATCTTTTCTGTTGCTTCAGTACCAAACAGAAAAACTCATATGATTATAGTAATAACCACCATGTATTCAGTTTTTATGATTTGAATTACATTTTACACATAAACATGAGTTCATTTAGTCTACACATGACTTTAAGAGTGTGTAATATTATTTCCATTTACAGGTGATAGAATTAAGTTTTAAAGGGGTTAAATAATTTGCTTAACATCTCCCTTGGGGCTTGGTGTATATCCTCTCTTCGATCTCTGCTCTCTTCGATCTCCACTCTCTTCCTGGTCATTCCCACACAGTGTTAAGTACTATTTACACACTGCTGAAAAACAAATTATTATCACTAGACCAGATCTGTGTTAAAGACAGAGCTTACATACCATTTGCCCAGTTGACATTTCTGTTTCATTCCTCAAAGGATCTCAGCTCTATAATACTAAATCCTTTATTCTTCCCCTCTGTCTCATCTTCTCTTTTTTCACACATAGGAATGCAAACTTGTTTCTTTCTCCATTTTCTCTTTAAGCAAATGACACCACTATTTGCCCATTTGTTTGCTCAAGCCAACAACAGAAACCATCTTGATTTTTTTCTTTTCCTTCACTCCTCTAACTCCAATAATTATCCAGTTCTATTAATTCTTCCTTCACACTAAATCCCTCAAGTGTTCATTCTGCACCATTTCTCATGCCTTCATGTTAACAAAAGTGTTAGTTGCTCAGTTGTGTCTGACTTTGTGTGACTCCATGAACTGTAAGTCTGCCAGGCTCCTCTGTCCATGGAATTCTCCAGGCAAGAATACTGGAGTGGGTTGCCATTTCCTAATTTCTCATTTAAACTGCTGGCATGAACTTTCAACTAATCTACTCATTTTCTTTCTTATATTTCCCCATCTTTTCTCTACACAAAAGCCAGAATGAGGGCCTTTCAAGTGAAATGGATCGTCACTTCTTTGGTTAAAGTCTCCAAATGGTTTCCATCTGGATAACCATATGACGTAGTCTCAGTGTCCAATTTATCTTTTACCATCTTCCCTGACTTACCAGGATAGAGATGCTTCATTTTTTAAGTTCCTGTTGTATTCTAAGTACGCCCTGGCCTCTGGGTGAACATGGGTGCTAATTCTCTCACTTCAACCTCCCAACCCCAGAACTCTCTGAATGGAAGTTCTCAGTTTAGATATAGCATCCTAACTGAGAAAATTTTCCCAATGTTACTATCTAAGGTAACCACTGGTCTCTATCACTAATTTTCTCTCATACCATCCTCTTTGCTTCTTTCCTAAGACATTACAGTTTATAGCTATATTTTACTTGCTTATTATCTTATATTAGATTGCAAGTTCCATGAAAGTTGGTGCTATGTCTGTATTTTGTTCACTTCTCTGTGTAGAGTTTTCAGCATGAAGCAGAGCACATGTGTGAGTTGTTTAGGAATTTAGTAATGAAGTACCACAAACTGGGTGACTTAAACACCAGAAACGTATTGTCTCACAGATCTGGAGGCTAAAAGTCTAAGATCAAGGTATTGGCAGGGTTGGTTTCTTCCGAGGGTCATGAGGAAGAATCTATTCTATGCCTTTGCCCTAACTGGTTTTCTAAAAATTTGGCATTTTTTTGACTTGTAGAAATATCACCCTGATCTTGCCTTCATCTACACATGGCATTCTCTCTGTGCCTATATGTCTGTGTTCAAATGACCTCTTTTTATAAAGATACCAGTCATAATTGATCAGGGTCCGTCTTAATGACTTCATCTTAATTTAACTGATTACATCTGCAATGACCCTATATCCAAATAAGGTCACATTTTGAGATATTAGGAGTTAGAATGAAAAGGGAAAGTATAAGTTGTTCAATCATGTCTGACTCTTTGTAAATCCAGGGACTGTAACCCCCACCAGGCTCTTCTGTCCATGGAATTCTCCAGGCAAGAATACTGGAGTGGGTTGCCGTTCCCTTCTCCATGGGATCTTCTCAAACCAGTGATCAAACCTTGGTTTCCTGCATTGCAGGCAGATTCTTAGCTGTCTAAGCCACCAGGGAAGCCCCTGGTGTTAGAATATCAACATATAAATTTTGCTGTTGGGGGATATCATTCAACATGTAACAGCACATGAAGGTGTTTGATAAATATTGAAAGTTAGGAAGTGGTAAAACTAGCATTTGAAACCATGTCTATTCATCAAACTTCAAGACCATCTTTTAACCCCTGATCTGTACAGGTCATCTTTTCCCTCTTCTGATGATTTTGCATCTTGGGCATGAATTCTCAGACTTCATCCATATCAAACAGAATTGGAATACAGTACCAAAACTATGATACCTTGATCTGCCTGGAACTCAGAATCAAAGGTTTCCTCTAAATAATTCATTAGTTCATAAGCTTTATATATTATATTGGTTATAACCATTGTAAAAAACAATGATAATGATAGTAACAGTCCTAGTGTACTATGTAAAATTTTGATTTCTAAAGCTGCAAAGAGTTATCAACTATGAATATTATTATTTGACAGTGTTTTCGATTATAGGAAGATGAATGTAACAGCTTTAAGATGGCTGGCCTGCTGCTGTGCCTGAGAGAAGGTTACTGCATAGATTGACCTCTGCCAGATTGTTCACGTTTAAAGAGTTCACATGGATAGTTGACCAATTTTCCCATATACTTGCTTTAATTGCAAAAATTCCGGATTGAGGTGCAAATATTCTAAACTCCTCTCTTAATCCAGGTTTTCTAGAAAACAAATCCTGTGGCAAAAGCTTCTACACTACTATTTGTTGAAGAATCGGATCTCAGAGAAGCCAAAATGAGAGGAAAAGAAGCAAGAGAAGGAAGGAAGAGAAAGGATGAAAAGAGGGACACCAGTGAGACATCTGGACTAGAGTTAGAGGAGTAAGAGAAGACTGCATCTCAGAGGAGGCTCTCCAGAAGAGTGTGAGACACATTTTTTGTAGGCTTGCTCCCTGAGCCCTCTCTCCCTGCCGACAAATTCATCCGATGTAGCATCAGCTTTCCTACACATGCGCCTTGTGTCACCTGGTCTCTCCATGTAGCTGCCTCTGGAGGGCCAGTCTAGTGAGTGAGCTGACATGGTTTCAGCTCTTAGCCAGCACTGCCTAGAGCTCAATAGTTTATAATGGTGAGGTTAACAATCATAGAGATCTGGACCTAAAACCAAGGAAAAAGTTCAAGCTGCTGCTCATTAAGAACTGTGCAGGGTCTGAGATTTTACTCAGTTAACCAGTTATCTGTCTCCTGGATGTCGGCAGAAGACATGAGACTGCTGGGCAGTGATAACATTAACCGGAGTGCCAGCATCTGGGCATTTCCTGAGCCCCAATTCCCACCAGGTGACTTCAACAGGGTCAGGTTGCCCTTGATAATGTGGTAGGTTATCCTTTAGAAGAATAACTCAGAGGTTAGGAAACTCACAGGCTGTAAGCTTGCCTGACCTTTGCCCTGGAGAAGATACATTCTTACTTACGATAGACACTACTAACCAAATCAAATCCCAGAATTCACAGTAGAGGTAACAAATGAATTCAAGGGACTAGATCTAGTTAACAGCGTGCCTGAAGAACTATGGGCAGAGGTCTGTAATATTGTATAGGAGGTGGCAAACAAAGCCATCTCAAATTAAAAAGCAAGAACGCAGAGTGGTTATCTGGCCTTAAAGATAGTGGAAGAATGAAGAGAAGTGAAAAGCAAAGAAGAAAGGGAAAGATACATCTAATTAAATGCAGAATTTCAAAGAATAGCTAGAAGAAACAAGAAGGCCTTCTTCAATCAACAGTGTTTAATAATAGAAGAAAACAACAAAAGGGAAAAACTAGAGATCTTTTCAGGAAAACTGGAAACATCAAGGGAGCATTCTACCCAAAGATGGGCACAATAAAGTATAAAAATGGCAGAGACCTAATATATGGTGAAGAGATCAAGAAGAGATGGAAAGGATACATGGAAGAAGTATACAAAAAAGATCTTAATGAACCAGATTACTATCATGGTATGGTTAGTCACCCAGAGCCAGACATTCTGGAGTGCAAAGTCAAGTGGGCCTTAAGAAGCACTGCTATTAATAAAGCTAGTGGATGTGAAGAAACTCCACCAGAACTATTCAAATCCCTAAAGGGTGATACCATTAAGATTTTGCATTCATTATGTCAGCAAATCTGGAAAATGCATCAGTGGCTACAGGGCTGGATAGGTCAATCCACATCCCAGTTCCTAAGAAGTGTAGTACCAAAGAATGTGCTAACCATTGGATGAGTGCTAACCATTGCACTCATCTCCCATGCTAGTAGGGTCATGCTTAAAATCTTGCACGCTAGGCTTCAGCATTATACAAATCAAGAAATTCCAGATGTCCAAGATGGGTTTAGAAAAGGAAGAGGATCTAGAGATCAAACTGACAACACTTACTGGATTATAGAAAAGCTAGGGAATTTCAGAAAAATATCTATCTCTGTTCATCAACTACGTTAATACTTTTGACTGTGTGGATCACGATAAACTGTGGAAAGCTCTTAAAGAGATGGAAGTACCAGATCATCTGTCTCCTGAGAAACCTGTATGCAGGTCAAGAAGAAATAGGACCCTGAATGGAAGAACTTATTGGTTCAAGATTGAGAAAGGAGTATGACAGACTTCTGTCACCCTGTTTGTTTATACGCTGAGCACATCATGAGAAATGCTAGGCTGGGTAAGTTACAAGCTGGAATCAAGATAGCTAGGAGAAACATCAACAGTCTCAGACATGCGGATGATACTACTCTAAAGGTAGAAAGCAAAGAGGAACTAAAGAGCCTCTTGATAAGGGTGAAGGAGGAGAGTGAAAAGAGCCAGTTTAAAAGTAAACACTAAAAAAAATAAGAACATGGCATCTGCTCCCATTCAGTTCAGTTCAGTTCAGTTCAGTCTCTCAGTCTTGTCTGACTCTTTGCGACCCCATGAATCGCAGCACGCCAGGCCTCCCTGTCCATCACCAACTCCCGGAGTTGACTCCAACTCATGCCCATCAAGTCAGTGATGCCATCCAGCCATCTCATCCTCTGTTGTTCCCTTCTCCTCCTGTCCCCAATCCCTCCCAGCATCAGGGTCTTTTCCAATGAGTCAGCTCTTCGCATCAGGTGGCCAAAGTACTGGAGTTTCAGCATCAGCATCAGTCCTTCCAATGAACACCCAGGACTGATCTCCTTTAGGATGGACTGGTTGGATCTCCTTGCAGTCCAAGGGACTCTCAAGAGTCTTCTCCAACTCCACAGTTCAAAAGCATCAATTTCTCGGTGCTCAGCTTTCTTCACAGTCCAACTCTCACATCCATACATGACCACTGGAAAAACCATAGCCTTGACTAGACGGACCTTTGTTGGCAAAGTAATGTCTCTGCTTTTTAATATGCTGTCTAGGTTGGTCATAACTTTCCTTCCAAGGAGTAAGCGTCTTTTAATTTCATGGCTGCAATCACCATCTGCAGTAATTTTGGAGCCCCCCAAAATAAAGTCTGACACTGTTTCCACTGTATTTCCATCTATTTCCCATGAGGTAATAGGACCAGATACCATGATCTTAGTTTTCTGAATATTAAGCTTTAAGCCAACTTTTTTTACTCTCCTCTTTCACTTTCATCAAGAGCTTTTTAGTTCCTCTTCACTCTCTGCCATAAGGGTGGTGTCATCTGCATATCTGAGGTTATTGATATTTCTCCCGGCAATCTTGATTCCAGCTTGTGCTTCTCCCAACCCAGTGTTTCTCATGATGTACTCTGCATATAAGTTAAATAAGCAGGGTGACAATATGCAGCCTTGATGTACTCCTTTTCCTATTTGGAACCAGTCTGTTGTTCCATGTCCAGTTCTAACTGTTGCTTCCTGACCTGCATACAGGTTTCTCAAGAGGCAGGTCAGGTGGTCTGGTATTCCCATCTCTTTCAGAATTTTCCACAGTTTATTGTGATCCACACAGTCAAAGGCCTTGGTCCGCCCCCATTACATTATGGCAAATAGAAGGAGAAAATATGGAAGTAGTGGCAGATTTCCTCTTCTTGGTCTCCAAAATCACTGTGGATGGTGACTGGAGCCATGAAATCAGAAGATGACTGCTTTTTGGCAGGAAGGCTATGACAAATATAGACAGTGTGTTGAAAAGCAGTGACATTACTCTGCCGACAAAGGTTCATACAGTCAAGGCTATGTTCTTCCCAGTGGTCACATAGGGTTGGGAGATCTGGACCATAAAGAAGGCAGAACACCAAAGAATTGATGCCTTCGAACTGTGGTACTGGAGAAGACTCCCGAGAGTCCCTTGGACAGCAAGAGGATCAAACCAGTCAATCTTAAGGAAGATCAACCCTAAATATACACTGGAAAGATTGATGTTGAAGCTGAAGCTCCAGTATGTCACATGATGCAAAAAGAGGACTCATTGGAAAAGTCCCTGATGCTGGGAAAGATTGAGGGCAGACGGAGATGAGGGCATCAGAGGATGAGATGGCTGGATAGCATCACTGATGTAATGACCATGAACTTGGACAAACTTCGGGAGATGGTGAGGGACAGGGAGGCCTGGCGTGCTCCAGTCCATGGGGTTGCAAACAGTAGGACATGACTGGGTGACTGAATGGTAACAACAAGCTTGTCTGACCCTTGCCCTGGAAAAGATATATTCTTACTTATAATAGATACTACTAAGCAAACCAGCCTTTTGTTCTGAAGGAAGATACTGTCTTCATCTCTGGAACAAAGGCAGTCAGTGTCTCTGTTCATAAGACTTGCCAAATTTTAAGAGACGCACAGATGATAATCTTACAATACTGTTCAACCAGAAACCAAGGGAAATGTGAATCTGGAGTAGCTTATGAACTGAGCCTAGTACATCGTCCTCTTTTCATATATTTACTGTTTGCAAATATCATGGCAAAGGACTAAAATACATTAAAAAAAAAAAAAAGAATCTTCTACACCCAGTTTCCTTTCACCTTTGCCCCAAATAATTGTAGGTTGGTTAATAGATTTTCTGAAGTTTTAATACCCAACATAACTATGAAAATATCTTGCCTAGTTACTCTTTTTCTTAGCTTAATTTTTCTATTAGCATATTTAGGTAATCAGAGCTATAGAAATTCTGAGATAAATACTATCTTCATTCTATAGCTCTAAAAACTGTGCCATCTGCATTTAAAAAGTGCTATATATGCATGTTATAGAGAAGAAGGGTAATGTGAGAAATGTAAGTAAACTGCAGAAGAGAGCATACATATCTATAATTTGATTTATAATGAAGAATCTGAAAGCACCCTCATTCCATTTTGTAGATTAGGAAAAGGAAATTCAGGAGCATTAAGAAGCTTAAATAAAGACAGAACTAATATTAACCCCTGATTTTTAAATTATACTTAATTTTATGTTCAGTGCTTACAGCTCTTCTTTTTAAGAGTGTCTAACAAATATATAAGGAAAAAAAGACATTATAAAATAAACATTACAAGGTCTGTCCATTTTTTTACTTCAGGATAGACCCTAACATCTAGATGAGGTTGAAGAGAAAAATTAATGCTTGGCTTTAATATCATGTACAAAATAATCTTTGAAGGCTTTCTCTATGAATTCTGTATTGTCTTTAAGACCTGGTCATTCTAAATGGCTCCTTGGAGTAATTCAGTTTGAAGGGCTCCATGTTCCACTGTGATTTGCACCAAGATGCCTGCTTGTGTCTATTGTAAATTTCCAGCTCCAACAAGCAATTTTTTCTGTAACAGATACACACTTCACTGAGTGGAACTCAACTATAAACATGTTATTGTCTGAAACATATAGTGTTTAGAATTCTGAGTATTAAAGATGAGGAAAAAGAAATAAAAAAGAGGACTAGTTGATGTCTGTCATGGTTTCCACCCCACCACCCCACCCCCAAATCCACAATGCTAAAAAAAGTATTCAAAAATACAAAACTGTAATTTAGATCAATGGATTTTCTCCCAAATCATAAAAAAAAGATCTACTTCTTAAATTTGCCAATATATCACCAGATTCAATTAAAACAAAGAGAAACCCAAGTGGTTTTGCAAAGGGTTAAATTTCTGTAGCACTGTTCAGAAAGCAGACTGTGTTGCTCTATTTCTACATTGAAAGCATGGAATACCTTTATCTGAATGAAATATAAACTACACATGTACAGAATAGCCATGCAAAAAAGATAGAGGCCCCAACCCATATCTTAACCTGTGTCACTATTTCCCAAGAGCCCCAACCTTCTTTCTTTTCTCTGTGGTCACCTTGGAAATGCTAGGATTCATAATCTTTCCCACCAGCTTTCTGCTGGCTGCCAATGGAAAGAAAGAAGACAACTGATTTTAATTCTTATTTCTGCACTGTCCGCTGTCCAGTGCAACTCTGCTGCCAGCTGGTCCTGCTGCAGCCCTGCTCATAGGAGCTTGGGTTCATGTGAAATTTTCACACACACATTACAGGGGTGAAGGAGGGAAGACCAGTGTGGAGAAGGTCTTGCTGCTCATGGAGTAAGATTAAGGTAGCACAGTAGGACAGCAAGCGTGGCACATACAGTCCTACGCCTGAGTGTTCCACAGTCACAAGTGATAGAGGGGCGATGCCAGCCCAAGAGAGAGGCCTAATGTGTGCTGTGACAAGTCGCTTCAGTCATGTCCGCCTCTTTGGAACTTCACGAACTGTAGCCTGCCAGGCTTCTCTCTTCATGGGACTCTCCAGGCAAGAATACTGGAGTGGGTTGCCATCTCCTTCTCCAGGGGATCTTCCTGGCCCAGGGATCGAACCTGTGTCTCTTATGTCTCCTGTGTTGGCAGACAGCTTCTTTACCACTAGTTCACCTACAATCTACCTAGGCCTAATGAAATGCAATATGTAAAAGGCAACATACATACATGAGCCTATTTAAAAACAAACCAGTATATAGACTAGTGGCATAGCTTGATGAAAGGACTGTTCTGGACTTGATTTTATTAATGGCTTTTTCAAGCATTAGGAGAGTCAAATGCTAAGCTGTTTTGCTGGGAAATGGCAAATATAGTATCCCATAGGGATAGGTTAAAAGATACAAGGACAGTTACGGTAGGAGAAGGAGAGAAAAAAGTCAGTGTAGGAAATAGCAATAGCCACGTGACTCTATTTTACCTGAATTCTGTCCCTGACTGTAATCTTACTACGGGAATTTGCCACATCTTTGGATTAGAACCCATTCTTCCCTCGTGGTGGTCCAAGACACAGATACACTTGCAAACATATATTATGAGAAGCAGGAAATATGAATGTTAGTGATTAAAGTGAGAGGTGGTTTATCCTGGAGAAAATGTAGGAAGGAGAAAAGTAAGAAAAGAAAAAAAGGCAACCACTCAGGAAGGAAGTCAGATGGTGACAAATTGGGGTTTTGGTGTGGGATTGCTATTGGTAAGAAAACACCATAGTTATCAGGACCCGGACAATTTCATTCAGGTGTATAAACATTTCCCTAAAGCAAACCTTTGAAGACTTGAAACATCAAACTGTCACAGCAGAGGGCAGCAGGGAGAAATAGTGTTCTCAAACCCAGCTCAAAGCATCACGTAGGAACGGCTTTTTGAAAGGTCTTTGCCAGAAACCTAGATGCACAAGGGGCATATTTCTGTGATCTCTGTAAATTCTTGAGAACAAGTATTTTCCAGGAGCTCAGAACCTACAGGTCCCTTTAGACCAGTTCAATAATAACTGAACCTGAACATCTGTCGATCTTCCATTCATGCATCACACACATCAAAACTAACCAGGCACACAAAGCACTGTACTCAAACCCAATAAATACACATTGGGGGAAAAAAAAATCAGGCCTGACCAAGAAATGCTGGTTCTAGGCAGTACGGCAGGGAAGTTTGCAAGAGTCCTTTGCATTCAGCCAAAAGCATGATGAGATATGAGAGACAGGGTGGAGGGAGGAAGACAAAGAGTGAGGAGGAAGAGGATGAGGAGGGGGATGGAGAGCAGAAAAAGAGGAAGGGGCTGGGGCAGAGGAGAGAGAGATCCTGAACCGTTCCTCCTCCTTGGATGATTCAAATCTTCACATTTTCCTTCTTTGTTCCTGCTTATGCCATTCCCTCCCCTGTCCTTTTCCTTCATTTCCCTACATCCTTCCTGCCCCCACCACCCCAACTCCTGACAAACTATTCAATTCTTTGATTTCAAATCTGTTGTTTCCTCCTACACTAGTCCACCTGTGAGTTTGTTTGTTTGTTTTTCATGCTCTGCATACTCCCTCCCACCCTCCCTCTCCATCTCTGCCTCCTGAAGTAGGACGTCGATGGAAGCACACCACACACCCAAATACACAGCTGCCCTGACTTCTCTCTGGCACTCTCCAATGACGGACCCTCCAAACATTTAGCACAGCATGCCAAAATAATGAAGCAAAAATGAGAAGCTCTTCAATTGCATTGCTAATTCTTTGTAAACAAGCTCTTCTCAAGGTAGAAATTCTGGCAATGATGCCTGGTGTAGGAGATGCTGGGAGTCTACTGTTCGAAGACAACAGAGATTCCCTTCTGATGCTAGATGGCAGTGTTAACTCACTAACAGGCACATACCTAGGACTTGCCAAGTCACACAGATAATTTAGCTTGAGTGAGACACATAAAAGTGGAGAACTCATAGAGATGGGCTGAAGCCAGGAAAATAAGTTACCGTGACGGTCCATGGAGGAGTTCATAAACATGGAAAGCTGGGAGTCATTTCTTTAAAAAGGCTCAGCCAGAGACAGTTGATATTTTAAGAGTTTGCCTTGTGATTTCAGCATGAAGATTTCAAAACTATACTGTCTTTTAAAAACATAACACTGTTAGAGAGATTTCCCCAAATGTTTAATATTTTTTCCATCTCAATCTGAATTTTCCCATCTGAATAAGAGTGATCAATATTTATAGCAACCAGAAAATATCTGAACATCAAACACTGATGAAGGGATTTCATGAGCAGATTGTCTTTCTCTTCCTCCATGAGATCATTACCACAATATCTTCAGTCCTAATTACTCTTTCTTTCTCACACATTCTAATTAATCACCTAGACCAGTGGATTCACTCATATAAACATTACTCAAGTCTACGCTCACCTCTCAATCCCCATTGATCCTGGTTTATTTAGATTTTTATAAACATTCCTTCCTTATAAGATTGTGGTAGACTGCTGATTGGACATTCTTCCTTTTGTGTATTCCGCACCATATACTAACCTAACCAAAGTTACAAGAGATCTCAAAAGCAAATACAGATCACTTGAAAGCACAGATAGTCACATAATCTATTATCAAAAGCAGCATTCCAAGGATATTTTGTCCTCTTAATAGAGAGAGAAGATCTAATCTAGTCTTGCACAAGCTTGCTTTTAGCAATAACATTCACTTGTTTAGTTGATTTCAATCTAAATCTAGCCAATCTTGGCCATCCACAAATTCTCTGTCACTTTCTATATCAGTATTAGTTCATCCTTTATTTCTTTTTCCATCCGGAAATAACGAACTCTAAGACAGACTTACTTTCTTTTCCTTAATAAAATGCAATTCCATTCCTAACACCTATACTGCAAACATGCATCCTATTTTACTACTGTATACTGAAAAGTTTCTTTTATTATTTTATTAGCTTTAATTACCTGTTTAAATTAGAATCGTCAACTCTTTTTTTTTTTTTTTTTTTTTTTTTTTTTTTTTTTTTTTTTTTTTTTTTTTTTTTTTTTTAGATTTTTTATTTATTTTTTTATTTTTTATTTTTTAATATTATTTTATTAGTTGGAGGCCAATCACTTTACAACATTTCAGTGGGTTTTGTCATACATTGACATGAATCAGCCATATAGTTACATGTATTCCCCATCCCGATCCCCCCTCCCACCTCCCTCCCCACCCGACTCCTCAGGGTCCTCCCAGTGCACCAGGCCCGAGCACCTGACTCATGTATCCCACCTGGGCTGGTGGTCCGTTTCACCATAGATAATATACATGCTGTTCTTTCAAAACATCCCACCCTCACGTTCTCCCCCAGAGTTCAAAAGTCTGTTCTGTATTTCTGTGTCTCTTTTTCTGTTTTGCATATAGGGTTATCGCCACCATCTATCTAAATTCCGTATATATGTGTTAGTATACTGTAATGTTCTTTATCTTTCTGACTTACTTCACTCTGTATAATGGGCTCCAGTTTCATCCATCTCATTAGAACTGATTCAAATGAATTCTTTTTAACGGCTGAGTAATATTCCATGGTGTATATGTACCACAGCTTCCTTATCCATTCATCTGCTGATGGGCATCTAGGTTGCTTCCATGTCCTGGCTATTATAAACAGTGCTGCGATGAACATTGGGGTGCACGTGTCTCTTTCAGATCTGGATTCCTCAGTGTGTATGCCCAGAAGTGGTATTGCTGGGTCATATGGCAGTTCTATTTCCAGTTTTTTAAGAAATCTCCACACTGTTTTCCATAGTGGCTGTACTAGTTTGCATTCCCACCAACAGTGTAAGAGGGTTCCCTTTTCTCCACACCCTCTCCAGCATTTCTTGCTTGTAGACTTTTGGATAGCAGCCATCCTGACTGGCGTGTAATGGTACCTCATTGTGGTTTTGATTTGCATTTCTCTGATGATGAGTGATGTTGAGCATCTTTTCATGTGTTTGTTAGCCATCTGTATGTCTTCTTTGGAAAGAATCGTCAACTCTTAAAAACCTTAATTTTTAGTGAAAACTAAGACATGAGTTTGAGTAGGCTCCAGCAGTTGGTGATGGACAGGGAAACCTGGCATGCTGCAGCCCATAGGGTCACAAAGAGTCAGACACAACTGAACGACTGAACCGAACTGAACTGAAGAAGTAATTATGAACCATTTTTACATTAATTAGCATTATGTAGATAGACTGGTGAACATAAATTCCAGAGGTAATTTCTAAAATATTTGCTTTCTTATTGAGAGCATCTCAGGGTGGCACCAAACATATTTATTTATAGTTCTACCTTTTTTCTCTTTAGTAACTGATGTCTTAGAATCTTACTTTATTTGAGAATGACCCAGCTATTCAATAAACTTCCATAATTTAACTTAACACAGCTCTAAAATTTTGTGTTACCAAGTATTTGGAGAGATCACCCTCAAATAGGCATTTCTAAAACATAATTATTCCTATAGAATTTACCTAAAAGCTCTAGTAACTGAGGCATCAACTTCACTGGGCAAATCACATGAGCCTTAAAACAAATAAACAAAAAACCTCACAAAATTCTTGGAATTATAACTGTTTCTATCACCCTTTATTAGTCAAGAAAACTCATGGAAAATCTAGATTCAAGCAGAACAGAACTTATTAACATAGGAATGAATGTACTGTTGAGACTAATTATAATTTTATAAATTTGTGTTTAAAATATTCCTGGTTCTTCAATGGCCTTTTTTTCCAGATTTAAAACAAACTTTTGTCTTAAGTTACCTACAACTTGGTAAGATATACTTTTGTGAACAAATATGAAGCATTTACTTTTTCTCTCTACCTGGTACTTTTAGAATTCAGAAACTGTCAGTGAGTATTCTTATTTTCATGCTGCCTATGATAGGACAAAATTGGAAACATTGGCTATATGACTAAAACTTTGACTGAAATGATATTCCACACAAAATCTGAAACTATAAACTGGGCCCACAAAGCAGTCTTAAAAAGAACTTAAATGGTCAATGATTTTCTTGTTGTACTTAAATAAATAATAAGGGTAAATTTTTATACAAAAAGTTATTTTTACTATAATTCTATTTGGTTAAAAAATAGAGCTAATTGTAGAGAGTAAAATTATGTTTACACTTTTGTAGATGTTAGATTCTAGTCTTTGGGGTTATTTTGATATAACTGTAAATTGAACTGGATCCTGAATTCTTCTAGTTTCCTCAAATATCTGGCTATAATTCACCAAACTAACATTTCCTTTTTTTTCCCCACCCTTCTGGTTTTGAATCAGTAAGAACAGAAAGTGATGAAATCTCCTTAAAAGGGCCTGTACCAGGTCCTTCTCAGTACCTACATGGCAATCAAACTTCAGGGACTTGGTGTGCATTTCAGAGCTAAAAAAAGTCCCACTTGACACCTGGTACTGCACAAGCATTGGAAAGTTCTGAGTCAAATTGATGAGGAAAAAAGTAATTGACATTGATGAAAACTACACCTCCCCAAGACACTGGATCAAGACTTCCTACTTTAGCTATCCATGAAACCCTGTACTCTTTTCATTCTTTTCTTACTCTGACATTGATCTAGAAAGCTAATAACATCATCTGCAATTCCTAAGGTACTCCTAAGGGGAGGGGGATAAATCTTTTAGAAAGCACTTTTCTACCAAAGGTTTCAATCTATGAATAATTATCTAGATCAGATTTGCCCCCACTGGATTCTCACCAGCAGCACCCATCTTTCCAAGGCATTGAGGATGACTATTTCAAGATAGGAGATTCTCTTCTCACATGTGCTGAAAACCACACTGACCCTTGGCTTGAAAGGGCAAATTCAGAAACTCTTGAGAAAGAATCTATTAATAGTGCCACCTTAGTGGGAGTAGTTTATGCTATGATGAAATTTGTCCTTGTATGTGGTGATTATTATTCTCATTGGGACTGTAAATGCCTAATGACTGGCATATAACTGGACCATGTCTCAAGTTATTTAACTGTATCCCTAACTATTCCAGAAAAAACCTACCAGGAAGCCTTTCATAATTCAGGGTTCACTTTCTTTGGCAGAGCCCTATTACCATGATTAGGGGTAAATGCAAATGAAGCTATGATTGGGAACCTTTCCTTAACTCTCAGAAACAGTCGATTGCTAGGAAACCAGCTTCCCAAGAAAAATCCTTAGACTTTCTGACCAAAGTTTTGACAACAGAATAGCTGTTGATGATATTCTAACTGAGCAAGGAGGTGCCTGTGCTATGGCCACCACCACCTACTACACTTAGATTGACACTTCTGGGGAAGCTGAAACTCAGTTATATAAGATCATTGAGTAAGTCATTTGGCTTAAAAAGGTGACTTCTTTAAGGGGTCCTTCTTTGATTTGAAGCTTGGGAACCATGACTCCTAATTGCACTCCAGACTTTGGGAATTAACCTGATTATAGCTATCATAATAATCTCCCTAGATTTATAATCCCAGAGATTATCATAACTCTCCTACATTCTCTCAAAAGCTTTAAATGCAAGTTTGCAGTCAATAACTTCCAAGCAAATGAAGTCCCTCAGGCTGAAGTGTCACAAAAAGAATGAAGAAAATGACCAACTTAAAAATTATGACACTGAAGTCATGTCCTGTAATATTACACGAGTTTGATCCCACCAAAGATCAACAAAGCTGCAGAGCAATAATTGAGAGTGCTGCTAATGCCTTAAAATATTACCACATCCCTCAGACAGACTGAGAGTCTGATCAAAAGGAGGAAATTGTTAAAGAGAAAAACCACAGGCCCAAAATGGTGTCACTTGTGCTAATGCCCATTATAACTAACTTAGATTTAATACCTAACCTAACTGCAGTTTCAACCTTCCTCAGAAATGTAATCTTAATCAGCCAGTTTAGAATACCTCTGGTCAGAACCAATGAAGTAATCTGTTACATGGCTCCTCCCTAGCCCTCAGAGGAAGAAGAGGCAACAGTATCAGAAAACTATTGCCATTCCCTCAATGCTCAAAAGAAGCCCTGGCCCAAAATAATTTTTTCTTTTCATTGTAAATAGCTCCCTTGCTCCATCCTTCTTCCAATAAAAACCTTTTACTTTGTATAAACACTCAGAGCACCCTTCTAGTAACTTGATGGGATGCTGCCTGATTCATGAATTGTCTCATAAAGCAAATTCAATCTTCAAATTTATTCATCTGAATTTTGGACATTTCTTACATCTGTAATTTTTGACACCTCTTACATCTGGGAGTCCCTTGGACAGCAAGGAGATCCAACCAGTCCATCTTAAAGGAAATCAGTCCTGAATATTCATTGGAATGACAGATGCTGAAGCTGAAACTCCAATACTTTGGCCACCTGATGCGAATAACTGACTTATTGGAAAAGACCCTGATGCTGGGAAGGATTGAAGGCAGGAGGAGGAGGGGGTGACAAAGGATGAGATGGTTGCATGTCATCACCAACTCAATGGACATGAGTTTGAGTAAACTCGGAGTTGGTGATGGACAGGGAGGCCTGGTGTGCTGTACTCCATGGGATCATAGAGTCAGACACAACTGAGCAACTGAACTGAACTGAACTGACACCTGTATTTCTATCTTCATTTTGTTGGTTCTGATTCTATGGAGAATCCTGACTAATACAGGAAAGGATAGTTATGTGCACTAAATGGTAACAAAAGAGTGGTAGAAAGAGGTTGGATTCTAGATATATTTTGAGGCAGAAAAAAATTGTTAATGATTAGAATGTAGGTAAGGGCTTCCCTCATAGCTCAGTCAGTTAAGAATCTGGGACTTCCCTGGTGGTCTAGTGTTTAAGATACTGTGCTTCCAATGCAGGGGGCCTGGGTTTGATCCCTGGTCAGGGAACTACGTTCCTACAGGCTTCATGGCACAGAAAAAAGTAAAAATAAGTAATATAATAAGAAGAATAAGAAAATAATCTTAAAAGAAAGAAAGAAAGAATCTCGCAGCAATGCAGGAGACCAGGGTTTGATTCCTGGGTCGGGAAGACCCCCTGGAGAAGGAAATGGCAACCCATTCCAGTATTCTTGCCTGGAAAATCCCATGGACATAGGGGCCTGGTGGTCTACATTTCATGGGGTCACAACTTATCAACTAAACCACCATCAGAATGTAGGTATGAAAGTGACTCAAAGAGATAAGTCAAGTTTGATTCAGAAATTTTGTATGGAGCAACTGAAAGAATAAAGTTACCTTTCTGTTGCTGTTCAGTCATTCAGTCATGTCCAACTATTTGTGACCCCATAGACTACAGCACACCAGGCTTCTCTGTCCTCCACTATCTCCTCTGGCACCCCCTTCACTTCTTGCCTTCACTCTTTCCCAGCACCAAGGTCTTTTCCAAGTTACCATTTACTGAGGTGGAAATATTGAGGAATAATGAGGCTATAAAGAGCTTGGTTTTGCACATACTAAACTTAACATGCTTCTGTCTGCTGCTTGGCACTGGTGCAGCAGCTGTGCAGTGCTGGAGTGACTTTGAGGAGATATCCGACATCCAATGGCAAAGGAGAAGCCCTAGCAAGACGGTAGAAGGGGCAAAATGGTGTTTAGAATCATACCCACCAGAGACGCTCAGAGGGCTCAAACATGCCTTGCATGTACCAGGACCCAGAGTCCCCACAGAGGCTTAGACAGAACTGTGTTTGGGTGTCTCCTGAGGAGGTACAGGTCAGCAGTGGGCTGCTCTGGGGGCAGGGGCTCTGGGTGCAGCAGACCTGGGTGTGGCAGAAGCCCTCTTGGAGGAGGTCACTATTAACCCACCACAGAGCCACTAGAACTTACACAGGACTGGGGAAACAGACTCTTGGAGGGCACAAACAGAACCTTGTGCACACCAGGACCCAGGAGAAATGAGCAGTGACCCCACAAGAGACTAACCCAGACTTGCCTGTGAATGTCCAGGAGTCTCTGGTGGAGGCGTGGGTCAGTGGTGGCCTGCTGCAGGGCTGGGGGCACTGAGTGTAGCCGTGGATGCATGGGACCTTTTGAAGGACATCACCAATATCTTCATTACCTCCACCATAGTTTGGCCTCAGGTGACTCAGAGGTAAAGCGATTTGTCTGCAATGCAGGAGACCTGGGTGCAATTCCTGGGTTGGGAAGATCCCATGGAGAAGAAAATGGCAACCCACTCCAGTACTCTTGCCTAGAAAATTCCATGGACAGAGGAGCCTGGTGGGCTACAGGCCATGGGATCACAAAAAGTCAGACAGGACTGAGCAACTTCACTCTCAAATAACAGGGAGGGAACACATCCTGGCCCTTCAACAGAAAATTTGATTAAAGATTTACTGATCATAGCCCTACCCATCAGAACAAGACCCACTTTCCCCCTCCGTCAGTCCTTCCCATCAGGAAGCTTCCATAAGCCTCTTATCCTTATCCATCAGAGGGCAGACAGCCTGAAAACCACAGTCACAGTAACCTAACCAATCTGATCACATGGACCACAGCCTTGTCCAACTCAATGAAACTATGTCATTCTGTGTGACTCAAGATGGATGGGTCATGGTGAAGAGTTCTGACAAAATGTGGCCCCTTGGAGAAGGGAATGGCAAACCAGTTCAGTATTCTTGCCTTGAGAACCCCATGAACAGTATGAAAAGGCAAAAAGATAGGACACTGAAAGATGAACTCCCCCGGTCGGTAGGTGCCCAATATGCTACTGGAGATCAGTGGAGAAAACTCCAGAAAGGATGAAGAGATGGAGCCAAAGCAAAACAACACCTAGTTGTGGGTGTGACTAGTGATGGAAGTAAACTGCAATGCTGTAAGAGCAATATTGCAAAGGAACCTGGATTGTTAGGTCCATGTATCAAGGCAAATTCGAAGTGGTCAAACAAGAGGTGGCAAGAGTGAACATCGACATTTTAGGAATCAGTGAACTAAAATGAACTGCAATGGGTGAATTTAATTTTGATGACCATTATATCTACTACTTTGGGAAGAATCCTTAAGAAGAAAAGGAGTAGCCATCATAGTCAATGAAAGAGTCCAAAATGCAGTACTTGGAGACAATCTCAAAAACGACAGAATGATCTCTGTTCGTTTCCAGGGCAAACCATTCAATATCACGGTAATCCAAGCCTGTTCCCCAACTAGTAACACTGAAGAAGCTGAAGTTGAACAGTTCTATGAAGACCTACAAGACCTCCTAGAACTAACACCCCCCAAAAAAGAGGTCCTTTTCATTGTAGGGTACTGGAATGCAAAAATAGGAAGTCAAGAAATACCTGGAGTAATGGGCAAATTTGGCCTTGGAGTACAGAATGAAGCAGGGCAAAGACTAATAGTTTTGTCAAGAGAATGCACCGGTCATAGCAAACACCCCCTTCCAACAACAGAAGAGAAGACTCTACACATGGACATCACCAGATGGCCAACACCGAAATCAGATCGATTATATTCTTTGCAGCCAAAGATGGAGAAGCTCTATACAGTCAGCACAAACAAGACTGGGAGCTGACTGGCTCAGATCATGAAGTCCTTATTGACAAATTCAGACTTAAATTGAAGAAAGTAGGGAAAACCACTATCCATTCAGGTATGACCTAAATCAAATCTCTTACGACTATACAGTGGAAGTGACTAATAGAATCAAGGGATTAGACCTGATAGACAGAGTGCCTGAAGAACTGTGGACAGAGGTTCATGACATTGTACAGGAGGCAGTGATCAAGACCACCCCCAAGAAAAATAAACGCAAAAAAGCAAAATGGTTGTCTGAGAAGGCCAAATTGCCAACATCCATTGGATCATCAAAAAAACAAGAGTTCCAGAAAAACTTCTACTTCTACTTTACTTTGCAACCAAACCCTTTGACTGTGTGGATCACAACAAACTGTGGAAAATTCTTAAAGAGATGGGAATACCAGGCCACCTGACTTGCCTCCTGAGAAATCTGTGTCTAGGTCAAGAAGCAACAGTTAGAACTGGATATCGAATAACAGACTGGTTCCAAATCTGGAAAGGAGTATGACAAGGATGTATAGTGTCACCCTGATAATTTAACTTATATGCAGAGTACATATGAGAAATGCTGGGCTGGATGAAGCACACACTGGGATCAAGATTGCCAGGAGAAATATCAATAACCTCAAATATGCAGATGACACCAACCTTATGGCAGAAAGTGAAGAGGAACTAAAGAGCCTCTTGATGAAAGTAAAAGATGAGAGTGATATGCTTAGCTTAAAACTCGACATTCAGAAAGTTAAGGTCATGGAATCTGGTCTCATTACTTCATGGCAAATAGATGGGGAAACAGTAGAGACTTTATTTTGGGGGGCTCTAAAATCACTGCAGATGGTGACTGCAGCCATGAAATTAAAAGACACTTACTCTTTGGAAGAAAAGTTATGACCAACCTAGACAGCATATTAAAAAGCAGAGACGTCATTTTGCCAACAAAGGCCCATATATCAAAGCTATGGTTTTTCCAGTAGTCATGTATGGATGTGCGAGCTGGACTATAAAGAAAGCTGAGTGCTGAAGAATTGATGCTTTCGAACTGTGGTGTTGGAGAAGGCTCTTGAAAGTCCCTTGGATACAAGAAGATCCAAACAGTCTACCCTAAAGGAAATCATTGGAAGCTGAAGCTGATGCTGAAGCTGAAACTTTGGCCACCTGATACAAAGAGCTGACTCATTTGAAAAGCCCCTGATGCTGGGAAAAATTGAAGGTGGGGAGAGAAAAGGACAACAGAAGCTGAGATGGTTGGGTGACATCACTGACTCAATGGACATGAGTTTGAGTAAACTCCAGGAGTTGGTATTGGACAAGAGGCCTGGCATGCTGCAGTCCATGGGGTTGCAAAGAGTCAGACACAACCGAGTGACTGAACTGTACTGAATCTCCAAATGAGACTGAATTGTCAGTTGGATTAATAAACCTGGAATTCAGAAAAGAGTTTACAACTGAAGATCAGCATTTCAAAATCATTGACTTTATAGCTGTGGCCTAGATCACCCAGGAAGTGAGAATAAATAAATAAGAGAAAAAGTCTGAGCCCTATACTCTCCAGTAGTTAAGTAGTAAGGTTAAAAAATGGGGAACATTCAGGAAGGAGCTTGAGAAGGATCACTCAATGAGATAAGTAGGAAACCAACACAGAGTTGTTCCCCAGAGACCAAGAAAGATATTCAAAAGAGAGGCAATAATGGAGCATGGCAAATGCTCTTGGCAGGTCAAAGTAGTGACAGAGGGTTTTGTCTTGGACTTGACAATGTGGAGGTAACTAGGGAAGATATTATGTTGTTTGAAAACTATATGGATAAAGCTGTTAAAGGCAAGGAAACATATACACAAAATTTAAGACAGTGGTAATCTTTTCCCTAGGGAAAACAATGAAATGGGATATAAAGGAACACAGAAGCACATAAAACAAAATTGGTAATGTTATAATTCTTAAATTGGGTTATTCTGCTTTATAATATAAAATGTGTTATATATGTTGCAGGGAAGAACCAATTATCACTCCATGTTGGAACTTTCTTTGATTTGCTTTTCATTACAAGTATTATTATAATCATACATAATCTCTGCCACAGAGAACCATGCCCCTCTGTCTGACCGTTTGACTAAAGTGTCTTTGATCAGTTCATAGGGACATAATCTGACCCTGCCCATCTGTGAATGGCTGCAGGAAAGAAGAGATTTACACATCTCTTCCATAGGGTGTCCATTCCCAGAGACATCTTTCAAGACTGACAGTTCTTTTTACTTTACTTCCTCAATCCCGCTCCCTCTCCATTCTGCCTTTTTACTTTATTTCCTCACCTCCTCCTACCTCTGCTCTATAAAAGAACGTGACCCCATAAGATGGTTATTTTGAGATATTAGTCTGCCATCTTCTTACTCTACAGCTTTCGTAATAAAGCTATATTCCTTGCCTCAATACCTCATCTCTGATTCACAGCCTGTTGTGCGGTGAGCAGAGTGAGCTTGGACTCGGTAGCATGTGTAATCTGAATAAACCAAAGATAACATTATTGAAACTTAATATGAAGAAAGGTATGGGTAGAATTGGAATCAGTTGCTGCAGACTATTCTTCTGAAAAGTTTGTAGGGAAATGGGCTAGTGGTTGAAGATGTTATAAAATTAGAGTCTTTTTGCCTTGGTTTTTAAAAAAAATGTATTAAATTATGCCTCTACGCTGCTGGGAATGTCAAAGGGGGGCAAGGGGAGAAACAGAGGAAGCAGGGCAGAGAAAGCTTGTGGAATCTGGGCTTCAGGTAGCAGAATTCTGATCCTGTGCTGTCAGGAGTCACACTCCCTGTCTTTCATTATTGCTTTTCTCTGTAGCAAAAAGCTTTCTCCAAGATGATAACTCTCAGCTACAGATTCATATCCTCCCCAATTTAGCAAACCTAATAGAACTTAATAGGTCTTTTTCCTAATAGAAAGATAACTTTCTTCTCTCAATTTTTGTATATCAAGTCCAGAGAGAACTCTGTTTCTACTTGAATAGTAGTAATTGATGACTAAACTTAAGTTGCATGTCTACACCTGTTGCTAGGCAATGGTATCTATTAACAGAATATATTGTGTGCTGGGCAGAAAAATATAATAAATTAACCCAATCCACTACAATCACTGAATATAATTTTTAAAACAAATAAAATCCCTACTATTACAAAAATATTTTATTGTAATAACAGATATACCTGGGAAAACTGAGAAAGGAATCAGTGTCTGCTGTTGATGGTGCAGGTATCTTTCACCTTCCAAAGTACATATTCTTTCTTGTTCTATTTTCCTCACTAAGGGGAATAGGAGTTGATGTGGAGATTTTTGTTTAATTGGAAAATATTTAATACAAGAACATATCATAGATGAAGGAGTGGTTTTCAAAGAACTATAGGGCAAAGGGAGAGATATTTTGGAATGTAACTATCTGAACAGAATAGCATGAAGACTTTGAGAGGATCCAGACTGTTGCATTGGGGCCAAGAAGAGAAGAGAAGAGAACGGTCATGTGTGGCAGTACCTTAACAAATGTACTATGCACATTTATTAAGAAAGGAAAATATACAGAAAGGCATATATACACACAGTTTTGGATATGCATGAAAATATGTACATAAGAAATTAGGAAAGAATTTCATCTAGAGCATTATTTTTTATTTAGATTCCTTTGAATGCCATTTGATTTCCCATTGATCACTGGCACAAGAACAGAAAAGATTTTGCTTCTGAAGCAGTTCAGATCTAAGCATTTTTGGAAGTTCTCTGAGAGACAAACAGTATCCTTTATCTTAGGCCAACACAGCTAAAAACTAAGGTAGATTTATGAGCTTGACACAGGAAATGCAAGTGATTCTCTGGAGTCCACTTCCCAAATGATCGTAGAACCTTATTTGAATTGTTTGCATATTTATAAAAAATCCACTGTAGCTACTTCCTGTCTTTGCCATTTGCCAGCTCTGCCACAGTTAAAGGCTGCCCCAGAGTAGTTTCTAGCACCTCCTCTTTTCTTCCTCCCCACCTTTTCTGACACCCACTCTATCTCTGCTCACCTTGTCTGTCCTATTCTTTCCCCCCAACTGCTTTCTCTCCATTAGTTTGTTCTAATACTATCATGTCAAAACTTTAGAAAGCTGCAACTCTGCAGCAAAGGACATTAACAGTGTGAGTGGAAATAGGGCTGCAGTAACTGAAAGGAGAAAAAGGAAACCCAATTACCCATGGAAATGGTTTAGTAAACTTAAACTATAATTGAGTTTGGGCTGAAAGAACGTGGTATTCTCCACATAACATAATTTTGAATTGCAGATACAAGTCTTTAGGTTAACTCTAAGATCTATGAATTGGACAAACAATGTTAGTGGGATAAACAGAAAATGGATACAAATATAAGATAAAACAATCAAGTGCGTTAAGTTCCCAAAGGTTTTGCAGCCCGGTGTACACACACTACAGGTACACTCTGAAAGCGAGCCGATAGACCTGCAACTTGCATTGTAAACAATTATTATGGAATATTCTCTTTGTTTTACTCCACCGTTCATGAGGTTTTCTCTGTAAATACCTTCATCAAATGCCAAAGGCTCTAAGCTAATATATCTTGTTTCCATCCCTTGCAAAATGTTTCTACTTATTTTTTCAATAATGCTGCTTTTGTAATAACACCAGACTAGATGTTGTGGTGGGGGAGGAGAAATGAAACAAGAAAGAGAAAGGTCACAATTTTAAGCCATATGGGATTTTTTTATTGTTATGTTTGAAGTGTGTTTAGCACAGAGACAAATGGTACATTTACCGCAAGTCACCAGGACCTAATGAGCTCCTAATGTGTCCCATACTTCAAGGTTTTTCAGAACAAGCCAGTAACTTAGCAACCACAGCTAAACCTTGACAGGAATAATCATTATTTGTGTTGCAGCTTCAGGCTTCCCCATGATAGGTTTCTTTTAATTTTTTTTTTCCTTCCCATATATATATATATATATATATATGGACCCCAGAACCAGGCAAAAAAGTGAAGGCTGGGAAGGGAGAATTTCCCTCCTGCTGCTTCAGGTCACAGATGGCACAACAAGAACATGAGCCTGGAGTTAAGACTTATTTCCCAGAGACACTAAAGAAGGTAACGGGAAAAAGGCTAGATGTGGTCATTTCAGGTGAATGAGTGCCAGATATGTTTGCTACTCAATATTTATGAATTCAACATTTACAGTTTTGGCAATTCACAAATCAACATAAAATTCTCTGATGTATATAGAAAATAAATTCAAGGTTACCAAAGGAGAAAGAAGGTGGGGGAGGAATAAATTAGGAGTTTGAAATTAGCAAATACAAATTACTATGTATAAAATACATAAATGACAAGGTCCTACTGTATAGCACAAGGAACTATGTTCAATATCTTAACCATAATAGGAAAGAATATGAAAAAGAATGCGTGTATATATACATATATACACAGATATATTATGTCTATATAGCTGAATCATTTTGCTGTATACCAGAAACTAACACAACATTCTAAATCAACTATAATAAGAAATAAAAATTCTCAGATGTATAAAATATTTTAACATTACTGAGGTACAAATTTGTGACACAGGAACCTCCCAGGAATCCACTTGCCAATGCAGGGGACATGGGTTCAAACCCTGGTCCAGAAACTAAGATCCCAGGTGCCCTAGGACAACTAAAGTCACACTTCAACCACTGAGCTCACGTGCCCCAGCGCCCGCACGCTGCCACTACTAAACCTGAGTGCCACAAGAGAAGCCACCATAAGAAGCCCGCACACTGCACCTAGAGAGTAGCCCCTGCTTGCCACAACTAGAGAAAGCCTGTGCGCAGCAACGGAGAGCCTGTGTGATGCAGTCAAGACCCAGCACAGCCCGAAATGACAAATAAATAACAAGCATAATTATTTAAAAATATTTGTGCCAGAAACTCCTTAAAGGTAGCAAGTTGCTTGACCAGTGAGTGAGCCTAGCTGATCACTCAGCATCTTGACTGTAATCCACATCAGTTGTCCTCTATTGAAGTACTAAAAAATAAACTGCTTCATTAGGAATCTCTACCCCTCTCCATTCCCTTTAAAATGACAGTAACAACAACAAAAACTTCTCATGAAGATGAGGAAAGGAAAGGGGAGCATATCTAAGCTAGCATTAGTGTCCAATCAGAAAATAAAAGAATTATAGGATAAATCCTAATATGTATGGAGATCCATACAGAGCTCTAGGTGTTGCCTATAAATTTCAAAGGTGTATCAGAGTTATCATGGTTTCTGAAGAACTGGAGAAGTCATATCACTGGTGTGCTAAGTCGCTCAGTCATGTCCAACTCTTTGCAACCCTTTGGACTGTAGCCTGCCAGTCTCTTTTGTCCGTGGGATTTTTTAGGCAAGAATACTGGCATGGATTGCTATTTCCCTTCTCCAGAAGATCTTCCCAACCCAGGGATCGAACCCATGTCTCCTGTGCTCCTGCACTGCAGGTGAATCCTTTGCCCACTCACGGGTGGGACATTTTAATAGGCTTTTATTATTATTGGGGAGATTGCAGTAATGGTGAAAAGGCTTACTAAACAGATTTGTTTCTGATTTCACAAGTTGATCCACCTAAAAGGTACCAGTTGATGAAAAATCCAAAACAGAAAAGAAAATGTGCTATTTTAACACAGTTCTTTAATTAGATTTTTTTTTTTCAGGTTGAGAAAATAAAAGGGACATTGCTTAGTTTACACTCTTTTAAAAAGATAAATAACACAATGCTAATGATATTCAGAATGTCTGAGCTCAAGACCTCACTCTGTGATTAACTAACTAGTCAAGTGACTATGGGTTATAGTTAACCACTCTGAATCTAGAACTGTTTTTAAATTGTTGTAGACTAGGGTAGTCCCTTATGCTGAATAAATGATCTTTTGGAAAAAACACAGTGATAGGATAGGATATTGCCTAACACTGTGAATAATTCTGAATGAATCACTGCAAAGATGAATGCTAGTTACTGCTGTCCTTTTTCCTGAAAAGAAAATAATTATAAATGTTTTTAGCATAAGCAGGTGCTTTTGGGACCTTATTAATGCATTCTTAGGTCTCCATTAATAATTTAAAGGATAGATACCTTGTAAGTCTGATTAATAAAAATTGCTCCTGCAGGTTCTCATGAAAAATAAGCTTTGGTGAAGGATAGTGTCTGATTTTCTTATGCATATATATTGGAAGTAATCAGTTTACTGTCATGTAATTATTTATATGAGCAAAGGTTAATAGATAGCTGATAAATGAGAGAGACCTTTGTCTCTTTCTGTACATAACATAAATAGTTCTACGTGGTGGATATAACGAATGGAAAGTGAACACAGATAGTCTAGTAGGAGGTAGAGGACTGTTAAGAGAATGAGGAGGAGTCTAGAAGAAGCTTGCTGCTGCTGCTAAGTCACATCAGTCTTGCCTGACTCTGTGCGACCCCATAGATGGCAGCCCACCAGGCTCCCATCCTTGGGATTCTCCAGGCAAGAATACTGGAGTGGGTTGCTATTTCCTTCTCCAGTGCATGAAAGTGAAAAGTGAAAGCGAAGTTGCTCAGTCGTGTCCGATTCTTCGCGACCCCATGGACTGTAGCCTACCAGGCTCCTCCGTCCATGGAATTTCCCAGGCAAGAGTATTGGAGTGGGGTGCCATTGCTTTCTCCCTAGATGCCATGAGAACATGTAAACTTTCAAGATGCTTGGCAAAACGGACTTGGAAGTTAGACACTGGTATATAGACTAAGGAATTGTGATCAGAACTATCTTATAATCTTAACAAAGCTTCACTGATTTTGTCTGTATCCCATTTAATTGCCCGAGACCACATTGTTTATATGACTGCTAAGATGTCCTTTTGCATAACTCCTGGGAGTCTACATCAATGGTTGTGTACTGCACAACGCTGTGGGGATGCAGTTCACAGAGACCATTCTGTGACAGGTGACTCCTGGGATGTGCAGTATGGAGACCAATAGACTCACTCTTACTAGTCAAATATTTCTGCCTCTGTATGTAATTGGACGGAAGCCACTATTCACTTAAGAAAGCTAGAGAGAATTGGGGGGATATATATATACATATATATGTATATGATGGTGGGGAGTGAGTGGGGAGAGTGATATTCCTAAATCCATGAACAACAGACAGCTACTAGCTCTCTGTGAATGACAACTGGGATGAGGCTGTGCTGCTACAAATCAATGAAAACCCCACCTTATGGGTTAGAGAAGAATCTGGAGGAAGGGAGAAGACACTGGCAATGTACAGTAGAGTCACGTAATGAACCTAGCTTGACTGTTTCTCAGGATTATCTAAACTGCAAACTGTCATTTGAGGACAGAACTTATAGTAACATATGGGTGCTCTCTCAGAAGGGGGAGAGGGAGAGAGAGAGCGGGGGAGGGCAAGAGAGAAGAAGGGATGAGGAGAGGTGATCAACTAGAAGGAGGAAGATGGGGGGGGGGACAGTCAGTTTTAGATGGGAGCTTATTTTAATATATAAGTTTTAGTCCACAAAAAAATTATTTTTAATTCCATAGCTAAGGTAACTAACTTCTATGATTTGGGATATTGTAGTCTGGTGACCTCAGAGAACACAAAGAAAGAATATAAAATAAAGTTTCACTTTTCTTTTCAAGAGAATGAGGCAAGTTTTATGAAAACAGAAATATAACCTCACCTCTCTTCTGACTTTACTGAAAAATATAAAAAAGAGTTTTGAGAAGAAATTACTATGAATTTTTATGACATGAAATAAACATAGATTTTTTTTTGGGGGGGGGTGAAGGAATCTTTTTTAGTTACTACCCTGAAGTTATGAGGAACTAAAGACAAGGGGGGATTAATCTCAGATGTGATCAGCCAAGGAAAATGCTCAAATCATATTCATTTAAGAAAAAAACAGAATAAAAACTAAATGTTCCTTACATGTGACTGGTATATGGATTGACTCCCAGTTTATATTAATAGTTTGATAGTCATCAGCTTTATAGTAGACTGTTTAAACAAACCAGGCAGTAATCCAAAATAAATTAAAAATTGTTCTGTTTCCACTGACTGCAAGACAAAAATCTAAAGTATATATAGAAAAAAATAACAAAAAGATGAGCAATAACTAATAATAAGAAAGGCTTATGATGATGGTTTGACCAGGAATTTTCTTTATCTGCACAGTATCATTGTGCTACTATATGACAACATATTGCTGTGCTTTGGGAAGCTTTCAATTTTCTATTCACCATAATCACCTCGGCTGATCAGTTCAGTTCAATTCAATTTAACAAGAATTTATTGAGCATTTTAAGGTGAAATGGAAAGAAACTGGACTTGGTTTCAGATTTCCTGGATTTGGTTCTGGCTCTGCTATTTACCTGCTATTTGACTTTTACTAAATAATTTAGCTTTTTACACCACGGGTTTGCAATGTGTAAAATGAAAGTCGACACAAGTAGGAGGGCCCTTTCGGGTGTCAAGATGTGAGTATGAAGATAACACTTTGCTGGGATTTAAGAGGAACGCAAACAAGTTACATGATCTGAGACTCTCTGTCACTTAGATGACAATGCAAACAACCAGCCCCAGTTGTTTGCTAATTTGCTCTCAGATCTAGTAATATGAATATTACTGCTCCTTTTCTGTCTTGTTCCACATTTCCTGAGCCTTTTCCTTCTTCCTGAAGTTTGACTAATGACAGACACTGCTATAAGACTGAAGAATGTGAAGAGAAAAAAGCCAGAATGATTTTTTTTCTTCTTTTTCTCTGCCTGGATAGTGTCTAGAGCAGTAGTTCCGGCTCTTGCTAGATCAGTGATCCCCTATCTTTTTAGCACCAGGGATCAGTTTCTTGGAAGATAATTTTTCCATGGACTGGGGGTTGGGGGATGGTTTCAGGATGATTTAAGCTCATTACATTTACTATGCACTTTATTTCTAATTTGGATTTCCCAGGTGACTATTGGTAAAGAACCTTCCTACCAATGCAGTAGCCGTAAGAGATACAGGTTTGATCCCTGGGTCAGGAAGATCCCCTGGAGGGGGCAAGGCAACCCACTCCAGTATTCTTGCCTGGAGAATCCCATGGACAGAGGAGCCTGGTGGGCAACAGTCTGTAGCATCACATTGGTTACAACTGAGGGAGGCCTTCCTTGGTGGCTCCGATGATAAAGAATCTGCCTGCAATGCAGGAAACCAGGGTTTGACCCCTGGCTTGGGAAAATCCCCTGGAGAAGGGAATTGCTACCCACTCTAGTATTCTTGTCTGGTGAATTTCATTGACAGAGGAGCATGATGGGCCACAGTCCATGGGGTTGCAAAAAGTCAGACATGATTGAGTGACTAACATACTTTTTATTTCTAATTTTATGCAGCTGCTGATCTGACAGAAGGTGCAGGTCTGTAGCCCGGTGTTGGGCTCTCCTCCACAGTATCATCTGACACAGAACAGACAAGAAATGTTTACCAGGATGCTTCTGGGCTCTGGTGATACTATTTACTCCATTAGATTCTCAAGCTCAAGGGTAATAAATAGAACCTATGTCTTGCTTGTGATACTCGCTGGGCTGCTTCTGCATCTTCTTTCTGGCCTTTACTTTTTTTTTTAAACTCCAAGTACAATCAATTCCATTCCAGATCCATTTTCTGACTTGTTCCTTAATATTATGTAATGAAAAGGCTATAGACGTGGTGTACACACACACACACACACACACACACACACACACACAATGGAATACTACTCTGTAGAACAAAGTAACACCATTTGCAGAAACATGGATGGACTTAGGGATTATCATACTAAGTGAACTAAATCAGACAGAAGGACAAATACCATATGGTATCACTTATATGTAGAATCTAAAATAAGTTACAAATGAACTTATTCACAACATAGAAACAGAATCACAGACATAGAAAACAAATTTATAGTTACCAAAGGAGAAAGGGGGAGGGATAAATCAAGAGTTTGGGATTAACATATATACACTACTACACATAAAATAAAATACAAGGTCCTACCGCATAGCATAGGGAACTATTTAATATCTTATAATATAATATAATGGAAAAACTATGAAAAAAGATAATAGCTTTGTAGAAAAATATGATGGGTCTCTACCCCAAATCTACCTACTAACTAATCAAGTGATATAGGGGAAAGTTATTTCGTCTCTTTAATTATTTGAATAATAATACTTAAGTTACAAGATGTTTCTAATGATTCAATGAGAAAATACATGTGGCACATATTAAGTGTCTAATAAATGTTAATTTCTTTCCTTTTATTCCCATGGACTACACAGGAAGAAAAAAAATATAAGTATAATTATAAAATAACACAAACCATAAGCCATATCAGAGAAGACAATGGCAACCCACTCCCGTACTCTTGCCTGGAAAATCCTATGGACAGAGGAGCCTGGTGGGCTGCAGTCCATGGGGTTGCAAAGAGTCAGACACAAATGACTGACTGACTTCACTTTCACTTTTCACATTCATGCATCGGAGAAGGAAATGGCAACCTACTCCAGTGTTCTTGCTTGGAGAATCCCAGGGACGTCAGAGCCTGGTGGGCTGCCGTCTATGGGGTCGCACAGAGTCGGACACGACTGAAGCGACTTAACAGCAGCAGTAGCAGCATAAACCATATACAAGGATTCCAGGGAGTGCTAATAGAACATAATTGCCTACTTTAAGTATCCCACAATTCTAACACAATCTGCAGACTCTTCCCTCTGCTTTGGAACCACCTGTATTTGTCTGTTTGTGTTGCCATAATAAAATGCTATAGACTTGGTGACTGAAACAAAGAAATCTATTTCCTCAGAGTTCTGGAGACTGGGAATTAATGATCAAGGTGCAGCCAATTCAGTTTCTCATAAGAGCTCTCTTCCTTGCTTGTAGATGGCCATCTTGTTTTATCTTTATATGGCTTTTTCTAGGTGTGTGTGTACAGAGGGTGAAAGAGACAACAAGCTCTCTGGTATCTCTTCTTATAAAGACACTGATCCTATTGAATCAGGGTCTCAAATTTACGACCTCATTTATCCTTAATAACTTTCCTAAAGGCATAGTCTCTAAATATAGCCACACCAGATTTAGAGCTTCAGCATATGAATTTTGGGGTGACACAAACATTCAGTCCATAACACCTCCTATAAACACTTTTAAGGTGTGAGTAAGGACTTTTTAGGGCTTCCCAGGTGGTGCTAGTGGCAAAGAACCCATCTGCTAATGCAGGAGACACAACAGACTTGGGTTCGATCCCTGGGTTGGGAAGATCTCCTGGAGGAGGGCATGGCAACCCACTCCAGTATTCATGCCTGGAAAATTCCACGGACAGAGGAGCCTGGGAGACTTCAGTCCATAGGATTGCAAAGAGTTGGAAACAATCGAAGTGATTTAGCACACACACAAAGGTGTGAGTAATCAGGACATCCTTCCCTATTTAAAACAGCCAATAGGTCCAGTTTGCAAATATAATTTTGCCAATATTCTTCAATCTAAATTTCCATATATTTCTATTTTCAAGTTCCATAAAACTAAGGTGATTTTGCAAATCTGAAAGTTTAAGTCTATAGCTAATAATGGACCTTCTCTCTAGTATATCTGAACTCATTTTTATATTAGTGCTGCATTTAAATCTGGAAAAGGAAGAGTTGTTTTGACTTTGGGGGCCCAGTAAATGTCCTGCTTTGCAACAACACAAAGACGGCTCAAAGAAACCAGGCTCTCTCCCAATTTAAAAGGGTTTCTTAGTTTCAAAGAACATTGCATTTCCCTTTAGACATGAAATATATTTTAACTAGTCACATGTAGTAATGAAATGGAGACGATTCTGATCCAAATAAGTAGGTTTGAAAATCAGCCACAGAAACCAAATACTGAGGTCTGGCAGAACTTGGTGCACTTACGGCAAGTGCTTCATTATAGAGAGCTCAGTTCTACATACTTGCACAAGGAATGATACAAAACAATGAAACTTTTTAGGGATATTATATCAGTATTAAATTTGAAAAGCACTTTGAAAATCTATTGTCTTCATAATAAAATATTTTAAAATGACATAAGCATTAACCTAGGGTGGTGCTAGTGGTAAAGAACCTGCCTGCCAATGCGGGAGACATAAGAGACGTGGGTTCGATCCCTGGGTCAGGAAGATCCCCCTGGAGAAGGGCATGGTAATCCACTCCAGTATTCTTGCTGGGAGAATCCCATGGACAGAGGAGCCTGGTGGGCTACAGTCCATAGGGTTTCATAGAATCAGACATGACTGAAGCAACTTAGCATGTAAACATTAACTTAACTCATTATTTCATTTGTAACCTATAAAATAGTCATATAACTTTATCTCATTGTAAATGCTGACATCATATATATGATATTTTCTATAACTGAAACTCATTATAAGGGTCAAAAAGAAGTTTGAGCAGTATTGACACAAATTACTTTCTATATTTACCCAGAAAGTGTGAAATTCTTGGTCAAATTTCAAGTGCATGTCTAAAGAAAGAGTGTAAGTAATTACTGTATCTGACAATCTATGAGAAGTTACAAAGTCAATGGTTAGTCAGGAATAATAGATTTCCCAGATGTTTGTTTCAAGTTCTGTATTGGATTTCCCCATCTTTCCTGGTAAAAACAAGAGTAGCTTGGTCATTGAATCTCACTCTGGAGAGACAGTGGGAGATTAACTTTCTTATGTCAAATAACATCTGAGTCATCACAGGACCCCTGAACCTAACCTGCTGCTTATACTATACTCATTGGCACAATCTCATTTCCAGCAGGAAAAAAAAATAAAGAATGAAAAAAAGTGCTCAAAAAGTGCATTCTACAAAATGTATTAAAAACCAGAGAACTTATTATCAACTTTGATCAAGTAAATCCATTTACACAAATTCAGCCAAAGTATCCATGGATTAAGATCCATATATAAAGATATCCATTATCCCCATGACCAATAATGGTGAAAAATCAGAAGGACCTAAATGCCCTCTTGAAAAGGAATGGATAATTATGGTATACTTATTCAGTAGAATATAGTAAGGTAATTTAAATTCTATTTAGCAAAAATAACACAAGAGCAAATGTTATCTTTCATAAGGAGCATGTACTTTTCTTTAACTTTTTCTAATTTTATGCACTTTTCAACTATAGCTAAAAGATTAGATAGATGCTTATAAAATTCAGGGGGAACTTATTGGAATCATGAAATTCAACTTTCAAAGTATTTTTACAAATTTAATAATAATATTCCTAAAACATTAAATCCCATTTGCCACATGATAATTATATGCTTCATAAGAAATTGAGTATAAATAGCCCTCCCTAGGTGCTTCCAGTCTGTCTGTCTTCTAATCCACTCACCTTTCTTCATAAATGCAGAAGTGGTGTCTACACTTTAGACTGAAGTGATGTTGAAGATATTTTGCTTAACTTAGGCTCCTTGGTCTCTCAACTTTAAAATACCAGAAACAGTACCTTCTTCTACCTAGCCCATAACATTGAATGACAGGGTATGAAGTGGTCAAGTTCATGAACTTCAGATTCAGATGGTGAGGTTCCACCACTTGTCACATCAGTTCAGTTACCTACTTTCTCAGAAAGAGATTTAAGTTCTCTCTGCTCAGTTTACTCTTGTGTCAATCAGGTTCACTCTGAAGATTACATGAATATGTTCATGGCTTACAGTACTGCTTGGCATATAACATTCAATAAATGTCAGCTGCTATTAATATTATGATCATTATTGTTAGAGCATCAGAACCTCTATGTACCTTCTTTATTGTCATTGAATAATGTTTGGATACTATTTTGTGTATTGAGGGATAATACATCATAGCATTTTTCAAAAGCAGGATGGTAACAATTATGAATTGGAACGTATTTCATGAGTGGAAGGAACAAATAGGAACATACTTCATGAGTGGAAGAGAATTCAGAAATTGTTTAGCACAAACAGCTTATTTAAAGGTGTTCAGAGATTTCAGGGCTTCCCATGTGGTGCTAGGGGTAAAGATCTGCACAGGGATCAAACCCGTGTCTCCTGCATCACCTGCAGGAGACACAAGAGAAACGGGTTGGATCCCTAGATTGGGAAGATCCCCTGGAATAGGAAATGGCAACCTGCTCCAGTATTCTTGCTGGGAAAATTCCATGGACATAGGAGCCAATGGGCTGCAATCCATGGGGCCAGAGAGTTGGACACTGCTGAGGGACTCAGTACGGCACAGCAGAGAGTGTCAACCTGAGCAAGTTATACATTCAGTTTGGGCCAACTAGAAACAGCAACCAGGAATCCTCGTATCCCATAACTCGCTTCTTCCACTGGGAGACTCTGGAGCCTTGTGGTGACAACGTGCAGCTCTGGGAAATGCTGCGAATTACACTGGAAGGGAGACTAGGAAAGTATCACATACCTTAATAGCAGATGAAGCAAGAGAGACTGGGAGAAGACTCTCAACATAATTATTGTAAAATCTGAGGTGAATGAGACAGTCTCCCCTTTCATTGAAAACTGTTGTCAGATTCAACAAACAAAGCTGCTTGCTTAAGTACAATGGACACCTGTTCCTCATTGAGAAAATATTTTAAACATCAGATGTAAATTCAGATGTTTCATATATTTCAAACAGAGTGTAATTCATTAAAAAAAAACTGTTTACATGTTGCAATAAAACAAAATCTGAGCTTGGCAGCTTTCATTTGTTATTTAACAAATATCTCTGCATCAGTTAGGCTTATAGGTGCAACTCTACTCATATTCCCTAACTATCAAGTGGTCCTGGCTCCTTATTGCTGACTTCACAGTGGAATGATACCAAGTTTTTGCTTTCGGTCTGGTCATCAGAACTCCTAGCTGTGTGTAAATAACAATTTGTACCATATCAGAGTCTGATGTTTTAGCACAAAATGAAAATTCTAAACCATAAATCATGAGGACACTATGGGTTTGATCATTCTTAATGTTTGTGAAACCTTGAAATAGTTTAGGGAATTTTATTATGCATTTCAAACTGCATATTTAATATTTCCAACCATGAAATGGTAATAGAGTTATTCCCAAACTTACAGATGAAACCCAGGAAGGTTCAGGGAGGGCAGCACTCTGGAGAATGGCATCTGAATTCAAAATTACATTGCTAAATTGGAGAAGTAATTAGAAATCAACAAAATGAAGTTTAACAGGGACCAGTGGAAATCATGATAAAAAGAAAGAGAGAGAAAGTGACATGTTGCAGATATGGGAATTCTACAGGAAAATGCCCTATACTCAACTCAACTGATTACACTATTAGAATAAAGTAGGACAAGAACTAATTAAGTCTAATTTTCCCCCTTTTACTTTCTTCCTTAAATATAGCACTAGAATGCATTAATCCTTGTCCACCAGGCCAAGTTAGTCTTCCCTCTTTTTACCCCTTTATTCCTTACTTTCTTCATCCTTGTCTGTTTTAACTTTCTTTAAGCTTTATTCTGCCTAATCAGTCAGCTGGTTAGTCTTGACACTAATGGTGAAAGTGAGAAAGAAAGAACAAGAGTCATACTGAACTACAACTAAAATGACCTGGGAGTCAGTCTGTTTCACAGGTTAAGAATCTCCTATGTTCCCAGAGGCTCAGTGAGGTAGAAAGTGAGCATACTGCGGCATGATTTTCCAGGTGGGTACTAATGTTTCCCGCCCCCCTCTTCCCCCGTCTTAAGCAAGGTCTGGAACTGTGTGAAAAGAGAGGCACATTAATCAGCCCCTGGGGACAAACAATACAGCCAGGTTTATCTGTGGCTCTAAACAATGTCAAGACATTGGGCTGCCTCTCTTACCAACAGGAGGCTGAAATAAGAATTACAGTTACACTCAAGGATCAAGATATATTTTACTTTCTAAGAAACAGCCAAATAGTTTTCAAAAAATGCTTGTGACACTTTACATATTATTATTTCTAGTTAGTTAGCTTTGTGCGCAGTCATGTCTGACTCTTTGTGGCCCTATGGACTGCAGCCAGCCAAGCTCTTCTGTCCATTTCAAGCAAGAATACTAGAGTGGGTTGCTATTTCCTTCTCCAGTGGATCTTCCCAACCAGGGACTGAACCCATCCATGTCTTTTGCATTGGCAGGCAGATTCTTTACCCCTGAACCCTGGGGAAAGCTGTACATGTTTCTAGCACATATGAAACTATAGTTTCTTCCCACATTCTCAAGATCTTTTTATATTGTCTTATTTTTCTTTAATTTTAGCCATTCTAGCTAGTGTGAAATGGTATCTCATTGAAGTTTCAGTTTGCATTCCTCATTGAGTTTTCAATTTGCATTTCCAGGATGACTAATGATGTTAAGCACCTACTCACGTTCTTACTGGTCATTCATATATCTTCCTTTGTAAATTGTCTGTTCAATACTTTTGTTCATTTTTAATTAGATTGTTTGTCTTTTTATTATTGATTTTTAGGAGTGCTTTCTATTTCTTGATACAATTTATTTGTGAGAAATGCATTTTGAGTATTTTCTTCTAGGTTTTTTTCTGGCCTATTCATTTTCCTAATGATGATGCCTTTTGATGAGCAGATGTTTTTAATTTTGATGATCTCAAACTTAATAGGATTTTTATTCTCTATTATGGCTTGTAGATTTTGGATTCTAAGAAATCTTTGCCATCTATAAGTTTAAAAATATTCTCACATTTTCTTTAAGAGCTTTATAGCTATAGTTTTAAATGTATGATCATTTTAAATTAATTTTGGAATATGGGATAAAGTAGATATAGAAGTCATTTTTTTTCCTATTGTGAGCATCCAGTTATTCCAGAATCATTAGTTAAAATACCTTCTCTTATTTAATTAACACAGTGCCCTTGTCAAAAATCGATTGAGTAAGCTCAATATTAATATGGAAATTATTCCCAAACTAATTCTCAACTGATTTAAGGAGTCAATGTACTTCCAATCAAAATTCTAGCAGGCTTTATTTTTAAAATTAAATTAAATTTATTTGTCTTAAAGTATTTTCTTATTGTATATAAAGTCTGTACTAAAGAGAATCAAATTTAAAAAGCATTTTTTTAACATAAGGACAGATAAAACCACTGAATAGGAGCAAAACATAAATACATAATAAAAACAACATGTGTGAACTATATAATAATGAAATTGAATGATCTAAGCTACAAAAATCCTAAGATAAACACATAGAACACAACAATATATTAATCCCTCTGTCAAATACTTTCCCTCATTTGCAGAGAACCAAGTCTCAGGCCCTACAACAGTCTTTTCATATTTTCTTCATAGCACATATGACAAAGTGTAATATTTTCTACTATTCTCCTGCATTTGAAGGGCCATCTTTAAAAGAAGGTACATTTACAACTTAGAGTTATATATATTTCTATTTCCAGTATAAGTCTCTGCCTATGTCACACCCACAATTAATGCAGAATGAAGGAAATACTAAATTAAAGCATGATTACCCATTATCACTAAGTAATAAATGTCCTTGTGAGACCATTTTGTAGCAGGGTTTTTTTTTAATAGGAATTGACAAGTTGACTTAAAAATCTTTAGAGGAATGCAAAGGCTCTAGAATAGATAAAGCAATTAAAAGAAAGAAGAACAAATTTAGAAGATTTATTTGACCTGATTTCAAGACTTACTGTTAAAACTGTAATAATCAAGATAGTCTGGATATTTGCAAAAAGATAAACATAGATCAATGGAACAGGAAAGAGACTTGAGAAATAGACAAATATATATCTGAATTGTGTTTTTGAGAAAGATGCCAAGGAAATCCAAAGAGAAAGGAAGATTTTTTCAATAAATAAATTCTCATGTGAAAAAAAAATGTAAACATCTTTCATTACCTTATACCACACATAGAAATTAACTCAAACTGGATTATAGTCCTAAATGTAAAACCTAAAACTGTAAAACTCCTAGGATAAAATCTTTGTGATTGTGGCATAAGTAAGATTTCTTAGAATATAATAGGATGAGTCATAAAGAAAGAAAAGAATGATAAATTGAACTTCATCAACATTAAAAAATTCTTAACTTCAAAGACACCATTGACTAATCAAAAAGACAAGCCACAGACTGGTAGAATATATTCACACTGATCAGACTAAGAGCTTGAATCTGGAATATATACATAACTTTTTGAACTTAATTATAAGCGGGCTAACAACTCAAGAATATAGATACAAGATTTGAAAAGATATGAATGGCCAATGGCATATGAAATGATGCTGAGTATCATTAGGCATTGGTGAAATAAAAATCAAGAACAAGGAGATATACTCTATATACCCATTAGATAAGTTAAAACTTAAAAACCACCACTACCACCACAAGAAATAAAATCTAGCCATTTTAAGTCCTAATGAGGATGTGAAACAACTGCAACTCATACTCTTTGAATGGAAATGCTATAACTACTTTGGGATGTGTTTGGTAGTTTCTTAAAAAAAACCCAACACATTCCTATCATCCATCATTTTGCAACTAGTTTCCATCATTTTACAACTAGCTATTTCCCTAACAGAAAAGAAAGCAAATGTCCACACAAAGACTTATATATGTAAATATCCATTGCAGGTTTATTTGTAATAGCCAAAAACTATTGGGAAAATCCAAATATTCATCAACAGTTGAATAGATAAGCAAATAGCGGTATATCAATGAAATACTACTCAGGAAGGAAAAGAAAAAATTACAGAAATGCACAATAATGTGGACTATTCCTCAAAATCTTTATGCTGAATGAAAGAACTATGCCAGGAAAAATAGGACACATATTATTTCATTTATATGAAAGTCTACAAAATGCAAACTATAGTGTCAGAAAGCAAATCATGTGTTCCTATGATGGGGTGTTTAAATGTAAATGGATTACAGATACTTGACACAGGATACACAGGAAAATGATGGGAATATTTATCATGATCAAGGGTGTATATATATATGCCCAAACTAGTGAAGTTTGGTATACTTCAATTATATCACAATAAAGGTGAATTATCAATTCACTGTATATGTGTAGGTCTAGAAGTGTCACTCCTAAAGGTTTTATCCAAGAGATAATATGAAATGAAAGGAACCATATATCCACATAATAGATTTGGAAAAAAAAAAAAATGTTCATAGCAAGCTTATCCATTTGAGTTAAAAGCTAGAAAGAAGCAAATGTCCACCAACTGGAGAATGTGATATATCTGGGACTAGAAAATAATGAGTTACTGATTCACATGATAAGACAAATAATTCTCCAACACATTATGTTAAGCAAAAGTATCCAGATATATCTTTGGTGGTCACCAAGTTGTGTCTGTCTCTTGCGACTCCATGGACTGTAGCCTTCCAGGCTCCTCTGTCCATGGGATTTCCCAGGCAAGAATACTGGAGTGGGTTGCCATCTCCTTCTCCAAGATATATCTTTACTTACATGCAAAAGAAAAATTTGAAAGTCTAATACTGTATTGATACAAACTCCAAGAAGGAGCAAAATTATCTACAGAGATAGATATCAGAAATAAGAAAGTCATTTCTTGAGAGAGAGAATAAGAGAGTCATTTCTTGAGGATTCTCTGGAAAGAGCCAGAGGACTTTCTGTGACAATATAAACATTCTATTGGGTTAGAGAAAATGTAATTGTAGCTTTGGACCATGAATTTTAAATCATTATAACTAGACTCAAATACATCTGTCCTAATCAAAATAGGAACCATTACAATCAGTACATTTCTGACAACAAGAAATAAGTTTGTTTATTCTTATAGTGTAAAAATCTGTGCTTCAGGATTCATGAACTCTTGGAAAGCATTTTTGTGCATCTTGCTGATTGTGGATGCATTTTCCCTGTAAAAAGTGTCAAGATGCTTGAGGTGCTGGTTGGCTGATCACAGGTCTGATGCATATGGTAGATGAGGCAAAACTTTGAAGCCCAATTCAATCAACTTTTCAAGCATTGGTTGTGCAACAGGCAGTCAGGTGTTGTGGAAAAGAATTGGGCTCATTCTATTGACCAAGGCCAACTTCAGGTTTTGCAGTTTTCAGTGCATCTCATTGATTTGCTGAGCATACTTTTCAGATGTAACAGTTTCACTGGGATTCAGAAAGCTGCAGTGGATCAGATGGGCAGCAGACCAGCAACCAGTGGCCATGAGCTTTTCTTTGGTGTAAGTTTGGCTCTGAGAAGTGCTTTGGAGGTTCTTCTCAGTCCAACTACTGAGAAATGGTTCATGGTCGTTGCATAGAATAAAAGAAGAGGGCACTATACAGCTAATTTTTTTTTTTTTTTTTGATTTGCAGTCAGCTCATGGCATGCACCTATCAAGCTTTTTCACCTTTCCAACCGGCTTCAAATGCCAAATGACCATAGAATGGTTGACATGGAGTTCTTTGGCAACTTCTCGTGTAGTTGTAAGAGGATCAGCTTCTATGATCTTCAATTAGTCGTTGTCAACTTCTGATGGCCAGCGACTGTGCTCCGCATCTTCAAGGCTCCCCTCTCCTTTGCAACACTTGCTTGAGGCACCACTGCACTGTATGTGCATTAGCAGTTCCTAGGCCAAATGCATTGTTGATGTTGCGAGTTGTTTCCACTGTTTTATGACCCATTTTGAACTCAAATAAGAAAATTACTCAAATTTGCTTTTTGTCTAACATCATTTCCATAGTCTAAAATACATATAAAATAAACAACAAGTAGTAAGTCATTAGCAAAAAACATACAGCAAGAAATGCACATTGAAATGCTGTATAATATAACCACATTTAAGAATGTATTCCAATATCAAATGGCAAATTTCAACAATGCAAAAACCACAATTACTTTTTCACCAACTTAATATATCTTGCTTTAAAATAAAGTTACATATCCCTGTGTTGGGAAGATCCCCAGGAGAAGGGAAAGGCTACCCACTTCAGTACTCTGGCCTAGAGAATTTCATGGACTGCATAGTCCATGGGGTCACAAAGAGTCGGGCGTGACTGAGTGACTTGCACTTTTACTTTACATATACACACTCAGGACTTCCCAGGTGGCTCAATGGTAAAGAATCCACCTGTCAAGTAGGAGATGCAGGTTCAATCCCTGGGTCGGGACAATCCCCTAGAGAAGGAAACGGCAACCCACTCTAGTATTCTTGCCTGGAAAATTCCATGGATAGTGGAGCCTGGCTAGCTATAGTCCATGGGGTTGCAAGAGTTGGACACAACTGAGGGACTAAACAACAGCAATTTACACAGATCTGTTAAAATCTGCCAAACTGCACACTTTAGAACTATGAGCTTTATTGCATGGGGGGAAGAAAGAAAAAGAGAGAATGGGGTGAAGAGAAGGAGAAAGATGGAAGGAAGGTGAAAGAAGAAGGTGGGAGAGGAGGAGAGAAGAAGGAAGGAAAGAAAGGAAAGGGAAGGAAGCAAGTCAATTCAAACATTAATTTCTCTGTAAAGCCTCCATATGATCTCGATCAGAGGTAGAATCTTAAAACAGATAGACAGTTAGACCATCTTCTGTATTTATTGATACTATTCTACTTGGCTGGTTTGTTTTACTACATGGATGCTAGGAGAATATTATAGCAAAATTCATGGCAGTCAAATACTTGATAAGAAAAATTCTTCATAGAAGAATTCTGGGTGGAAAACAATATATAATTTAAAACCATTATTTCATAACCCCTTAATAAAATCATGGCTTAGGCAATACTCATCAATGGAAACTAAAGCTATTAGGTAAAATATTAATGGAAATTTTAATAGTAGATAGGACCAGATGGATAATAGCGGAAACCATTGATTAATCTTAACGTCACTAAAAGTGTGACCACAGCTATTAAGTGCTTTGCTACATATGTGATGCAGATGCACTAGGTAAACTGATCAAATATTCCTGAAAAAAAAATTGATTCCAAATCTAATCAAGATCTAATTATAGAAAATATGTGGAATAGAGGACAATTTAAACAAGAGCATGAAGGAAAAAAAATCAAATCTAGTTATGGGATATTTCACAAGACAAATGGCCCAAATTTCTAAACAAACGAAAATTTTGGAGAAGGAAGGCTATGGTACATTCGAGATTTAAGAGATCTTAGAACCAAATTCAATTTGTGGACCCTTTTTGCATCCTCACTGGAGCAAACCAATTACAGAAGATACTTCTAAGACAATTAAGGAATGTGAATACATCTAGTTATTAAATAATATGAACAAATGTCTTTAATGTTGGTAGATATGGTAATGTTATTGTGGTAGTATTTTAAAAGCATGCCCTTGTCTGTTAAAGCACACTGAATCATACTAAATTATTTATGAGTGAAAAGATGTTGCAGTTAGTATTTGCTTTGCAGTACTCTGAAAAGAAAAAGCAAAGCAGCAATTCATGTAAAACAACATAGGTGAAACATTGATAAATGTTGAAGTTGATGATGGATATATAAGATGCACTACTCTACTTTTTCCTTACCGGTATTGAGTGTGCTTTATAATTTTCATAATAAAAGACACAAATGCCTACTAAAAATCTACATTTTATATTTTCTTCCTAATATTTGAGTTACCATTTAATGGTATTTATGAATCCCAATCCATAATCATTTCTGATGTTATAAAATGCATTTATTTTTACTTCATGACATTTTATGACAGTCAAGCAAGTGTAAGAACATGTTTTTATTTTCAGAGACATACAAATGTATAATAGTCCATTTTCCCATTCTTAATACCCTCTTTTTCTTGCATCTTCCTTTTATTATGAAAGAAAAAGCACAACAAAACATGCAAAACTCAGTCCTCTCTCAGAACACACTTCCTGCTTGCAAAGCCAGAGAATGTCCACATGTTTACAAGTTGTCAGCCTGCTGACCACCACCCAGTCCACCCAACAAGTAGACTGGAAAAGCTATACTAGAAATAAACTCTAAACTCACATTTTATTTTGGCTTTTCTTCCTCTTACTGTAATAAAAGAAATAACAGCTTTATGAAGGGACAATGGGAAAAAATTCATTACTTGTTTTTGTGCATCAAATCCTGGAACAAAATATTATTATCCACTCGCTGTCTGTGTTTCAGCCACAATGAATTTGTTGTTGTTCTAGCAACTTCCAAATTCATTCTCTATTAGGACATTTGCATTGGTTCCATATTTATTTGAGGTTCAGTTAAAAAACCATCTCTTCTCGGAGAGCTTTCTGAGTACCCAATCTAATGTACTCATTTCTCCATCACTTCCTTTCACATTTAAGCCATTTATATTCTTCTAAGTATTTATCATTATCTTTTTTTCACCTCCTTTGTATCTGTTTTTCTGTGCACTATTATCCTCAACTAGACTATAAGTTCAGGGATTGTGACTATCAGGTTTATTGTAATACCCTCCATGACTCAAATAGTAATTTCATATGGTAGGCATTCAAAAAAATATTGTGGCTTGAATAATTTTTATATTGATAAAAATTATGTACTATATCATTTATGCCATAATACAATAGTAACAGCAACACAAATGATACTATTATCAGACTATATTTAAAAAATTTCTATGTTGAGATGTCTTGATTGAAATTGAAGATGACAGTGTGATAGAAACAGTAAGGACATCAAAAATGAGTGATGATAGTAATATACACACAAACATTATTAATACTATTAATGAACTATGTTCCTAAGTAAACAAATAACCCTAGCTGAATAAATAATAACCAATATTATTAATCTTTATAAGAGCCATCGAAACTCTAAGAGGAAGAAGCCACACAAAGGAATTAAATAATTTCGACATAACCACTCAGAATGTCTACCACAAAATTCAAGCCTTCTAACCAAAAGTTGGTTATTCATCCATTCATTTGTTCAATAAGCACTTATCAGGAACCCATAATGTGTCAGGGATAATGCTGGACACTGTCATGAGTAAATCAGACAAGAACCCTGTGCTCACAACTTATTTCCAAAACCATATTATGCTCCTGTCTACTGTCATGTAATATGGAAGCAAACAAAGACAAGGCTTGTAAAGCTTTTCAATGCAGAAAAGAAAAGGAAAATCCTTTTTTTCAACTGGACTAAGCCACATCCAAGCCACATATTTTCAATGCAACAATTGGATCCTGACGTTAGCAATGGTACTGCTGATCAAACACGTGCAATTGTCTACACAGTGGATATTTATTTACAACTTCCTAATTAAATAACCTATATAAAAATACGGCATTCCACACCTTCATCTGCTGCTCTTCTTGATCTATCTCTAGAGGAATAGTTCAATTTTTTTTTTTAATTGTTGGCTTAAATTCTCTCAGAGGTGAAAAACAATAGTTTTCTATAAAAAAAAAAAAAAAAAATTTGAGGTCAAAGTAATCTACATCTTCAAGCTTTAATTGTGTGAGTAAGAAAGAAAATGGGCCAACCCTCCTGGGGGATCCCGTCTGTCCTGGTTCTAGTGACCGACTAAGCTGCTGATTTGACATTCTAGGGAATTGGGATGTATTCTTCACTGGAGAAATCCCAAACTGCCTGACAAAATCTAAAGCGTTTGACCTTTCCAGTCTTACTGCTTTCATTATTTAAAATGAAAAGAGAAAAAGAAAAATGAGAGAGCAAGTGGAACTATACAAAAATTTGCTTATCAGATTCCATCTTCAGCACTACCTTAAACCTTTTTTGAAATGTGAGCACAGAATTGTTAACTTTAGGGTGAAATTGGGCCAAATTGAAATGCCAACTCATATTTCAGAGAGCCTTTATTGTTATAGTTCCCAAGTGGTAGATGGGAACCCCTAAGCTTACATAAATGTATGTATGCATTACTCTTGTGAATGGAAGGGGGCAGATTTTAACATTTCTATAGCTTATTCTGTTCCTAAGGGAAGAAATGAGTTATGTTATTCCTAGAGAAATCTAAAAGACAGAAGAAAATTAATAATATAAAACTTTAAGAAAACAGGATCCAAAATAAAATCTAATATGCTACCTCTGGCTGACTTTGTGGTTCTGAGAAGATACAAAAATGCTAAGTAGACTAAATCCAGTCAAAATTCTATCAGTTTGTGTGTGCGTGTGTGTGTGTGTGTGTGTGTATCTATATACATAATTTATTTATAATATGTATAAAATATATATAAATATATAAAATAAAGTTATATATAGGTTATATATTATACATTGCTATATGTTATATATTCTATAATAAAATATACATATTCCATAAAATTAAGAATTAATATGTAATCATATTTAATTATATATTATTAAATATAAATATAGTTTATAAATTTTAGATAGCTATATAGACATGTAGATGTATTGATATGAAAGTAAAACAAAAAGTACCACCTGATGAATTTCCTCAAGTCTCCTTTTTCTCTTGGCCATGGAGACCAAACGTCAGTTGTCACTTGGAATATATATGTTTATTTAGGTACATAATGAGAGGAAGCATCAGGTAAGTATATTAGAAACTATAATAATTTTCCTTTGTAATATACTAAACTACATTTATAAATCTTGAGTTCTAATATATTGCCCAAATGAGAAGAAAGGGATTAGATACATTCTTGTTTGAAGGTGGAGATCATTTTTCCATCACACATTCTCTGTAAAAGTGGTTTTGGGAAATGTATGGAATTGACCAACGAGTCACACAACACCTTTTTTTTTGCATAATAATAGCAGTACTCAGCCCTGTATTTTAACCAGCTTTATTTTGTTTAGGGAGCTGGGCTGCAAATTCATGAACTCGATATAGTCTTAAAATCTCAATCACCATTTTTTTCATACAACTTATAGTCAAAGATGAAGGAGAAGGAAAAGAACAAGAGGAAAAAGAGGAGGAAGAGGAACAAGAGTAAGAAGAGGAGAAAAAGGAGGGGGGGAACTACACAAAATTTATTTCTAAAAATTGTCTGCACACGTGTGTGCTAAGTAGCTTCAGTCGTGTCCAACTCTTTGTGACCTGTAGCCCACTAGGCTCCTCTGTCCATGGGATTCTTTAGACAAAGATACTGGAATGGGTTGCCACTTCCTCCTCCGGGGGATCTTCCCAACCCAGGGGCTGAACCCACATCTCTATGTCTCCTGAGTTGGCAGGCGGGTTCTTTACCAGTAGCACCACCTGGGTAGCCCCAAAATTGTCTACTCCCGCTAAATTAACACATGTGTCTTCTATTTTCTCACCATCCCTAAAACCTTGCACTTCTCTGCCCTCTTGTCTAGGATTGTGTCATTCCCTACCCAGGTAACTCTCCATTTTCTGTTTGCATCTGCTGAATTATCTAGCCTCCCAGGAATCTGAGTCACCCCTTCACCCTGGGCTTCCCCATTATCTCTACCTACCCTCACTTGACTTCATCACTCTACTTCAAAGTCACACATTTGATTGTCTTTTTCCAATTACAAGTTCCTATGTTTTACCCATCCTCTCTGCTGTTCCTTAGGTTCATTAGGTCTACTATTAAAGCTCACTAAGATGTCTAGTTCTATGACACCTCAATTTTCCTTCTATCAGTTTTTTTCCCCCTGTTTCAGTTCCTTCCACCACCAGCTTGGTTTCATTATTTTGAGCACTATTTATTCATTATTTATATCACTTGCTCCCACTTTACTTGCCCTCTAGTATCTTACCTCTATGTAAACTCCTATCTGGGCTTCCCTGGTGGCTCAGACAATAAAGAAACTGCCTATAATGCAGGAGACTGGGTTCAATCCCTGGGATGGGAAGATCATCTGGAGAAGGGAATGGCAACCCACTCCAGTATTCTTGCCTGGAGAATTCCACGGACAGAGGAGTCTGGCGGGCTGCAGTCCTTGCGGTTGCCAGAGTGGGACGGGACTAAACCACTAACACTTTCACACTTTCAAACTCCCAACTATGTACTAACTCTACAAAATCAGTTTCTATATCTCCATCAGGGCTGCTAAGTCCAGTTAAAATCAAATAGCTATATAAATGTGTGCCATCATGTGTTCTGGTTTTCAGTATAAGCTGCAATTGTCAGTTCTCAACACATAACCATGGCTGACACCCTGGTTCATACACTCATTTTTTTTTTCATAGCTTTTGTTTAGCCCAAATCCAACTGCTACTTTTCTCACTGTCAGCAAACAATCTACAAAACAAAGAAGAGATGAGGTGATATCAACTTATCTCATTTTCACGTGGAATTAAGGTGCTATGGTTTTGAGGGAAATGGTTTGACCCAGAGGTAAGGAAGAGATGAGAGACAGTCTATGCTCTGGCCAGATCTTTTGTTTCTGGGTTCTTTAACGTATGCATTGAAGCTGTTGTGAATTACCAATGGGGCCATAAGACACTACTCTCACTACTTTCTCTAGTATTACCATGTCTAATATTGTCACTGGCATTTATACTGCTCTATTACCAACTTCTTTTATGTCTGCTCTCCCAACATGTAAAGTATTTGCATATGAAGTACATTTCATTAGCACTGTAATCAACAGACTTAGAAAAATGCAAGGTGAAGAAAATACACCAAGAATACAAAGCAACATTTCAAACAATAATAAAGTCTAGGCCATTTGTAAATGCCAGATCTTCCCCAATACACATAAAGCATCATATTAAAATTTTGATTTTCACTTTTTCATTACAGAATCCTCTATCTGTTCAGTACTGTATCTTGCAATATCCATCATCACATTATCAAACAGGTGAGTAAACAAATCAGTTTCAACTGCTGACAAAGGAAAACATATTTATCTTCATTCTGATTTTAACCAAGAGTTTCAGTTTATCGGAGAATATTTTTAAATTGTTCATCTTCTCCATGACAGGGATGTTCTGAAAATTTTGTATCTGATTTCAATCTTAGTGAAAGGCTCTGGGTGTCTGTAATTATATTAACCCGAGATGCCTTCTTATATAAAGGGGGTATAAGGAACTCTCCCACAAGGATTCAGACACCAACAGTAGACAACTTAGTTTAAGGGGAAAAATATAGAAAATGAAGCCAAACAAACAAGATTTGGTAGATTTAGATGACATTAAGCCTAACACAGGCTCATCCATTATGACTCTGTGAAAGAAATTCTAAAGAAAACTAGATGCCACAGTAGTAATGGTAGTATCTAGAATGAGGGGGTTGATCACCTTACTTTATTCTGCACTAGTAATACCAGACTCAGAGTTTTCAGAATGCACCATGGTTAAAAGCTTGAGCTGACACAGAGGTTCTGTGTCAGAACCCCTCCCCTGCAAATTTCTGCTCCTGGAATATTATATAATCCCTATGCCTCAGTTTCTTCATCTATAAAATGAATATATAGCTTTTATGTGATTATTTAATATCTCTGACTTTCACCTATTTTTTAAAATGAGGGTTATTGTATAGATGAAATGAAACTTCAGAACCAATGGGTGAAAACTATCAAAGGACAACCACTCCACAGAGACAGCCCTGTGTAGGCTCTGTGAGCATTGGACACAAATATTGCAAGGAGTATTTGATCCCTGGTCCAAAAAGTGATGTAATGTTCACCTCAGAACTATGAGGTATCACTGTCCCGAAATAGTGACCCCACTCTCGCTTTTCAGCTCTGCCTAAAGTGCCTTCTAATAAGTATTTAGAAAGTTATTTTATTTCCCTTATAGAGTTCAACAGTAAACGCTGAAATCAGGGAGAGATCAAACAAACAAACAAGCTTTTATTCCAGTGGCCTTTCTGAAAGGAAGATGAAGATGAATTGTACCATGCACATGGATAAAAGAATCGGTGCAATGCTATTAATAAATCAAGTTTTCAATCAAAGATAAATAAAATCTGAAATACTGCAGCCATGCCCCCAGGGTCCATGCCTTGTTATAATGAGTTCATTTCAAGTCTCTTTCAAATGAGATCATTTTTTTAACAAGGTTCTTTTGGTACTTTTTATATGAGATTGAGTCAGTTCAACCTTATAAATAATTTTATTTAGTGATATGCCACTGTGTAACAAGTTTCACTCATGGAATTCCTAAAACTAAATTTTAAACTCATCTGCATATAACTAAATTTGAAGCTCAATGAATCAAAATATAGTAACAACCCATAGAGCTTTAATGATTCCAGCAGCTTTAATTAGCTTACATATAATTCTTTCCATTGCCAAAAAAATGAAAATTTAAGTGAACTTGAAACACTATATTGCATTTAATGAAATATCAATTTTTTGACAGAATTCACACTGTTAACAAGGTTATAGGAAAATGACACATTAATTCATTGTATTGGCATTATAAATTGGTCAATTCATATATAAAGAAAAGTGAAACTGTGTAGCAAAAAAGTCACAGGGACTGGTACATCTTCTGACTCAAAAATTTTACTCCTAGAATTTATCTTAAAGTAATAATTCAGTATGTAAATAAGATGATCATTATAGTGTTATGAATAATAGTGAAAAAAGCTAGAGACAATCTGAGTATTTCACACTAGTAGAGGTTAATAAGTTATATCATTTTAATACAACAAAATAATGTACAGCTAAAAAATTGATTAATACTTAGATAAATGACAAAATAGTTGGTATGTTAAGTGAAACTTCCAGAATAGATGGTAAGAGTCATCTTTTTGCATATATGAAATATATCTATGCATGAAATATAGAGGGGAGGGCAGTTTTTTAAGGTTAACTAAATTGTTGATATAGTAAATTTTTAAAATTCAGTTTTACTGGAGTGGGTAGCTTATCCCTTCTCTAGGGGATCTTCCCAACCCAGGAATCAAACAGAGGTCACCTGCATTGCAGGCAGATTTGTTACCAGCTGAGCTACCAGGGAAGCCCTAAAAAATAAAAAAAGACCCCAAATGGACACAAGATATAACTTAGGCAGAGAAAGCTGGAAATCAGGTGATAGACTTTTTCTTTATATTCCCATATAATGGGAAGTTCCAAATTCTTGAAGCCTTAAAATCAATAATCTCATGCCAACCCCTTTACTTGGCAAGTTCTAGTTATCTACTTTTTTTTTTTTTTAATAAAGTGATAATAATAAGAAAGCTTTTATTATAAAACTTAAGATTTTAAAGTATTTTGAAAATGAATATATAATCAAATACTGATTAATAAAAATATTAGTGGGAGAAGAACAAGCAAAGGTTTCCAGGGAAAATGATTCTCTCCTTCGTGGAAAGTTAGATAATGCCTGTGCATTAAGAAGGAAGTGCTGTTTTCCCCTGCGACTCCTAAACTAAGTGAGACAAACTCTTTGCTTACTGTAGGTAATTAGAATTACCTGGTACTGTATATTGATGGATCTTTATTCAGTCCCTTGGTTCTTAACAAATAAAAAATCCATTTCCCTAGGCTGACCCATTAATTGAAGTCATTCTTTTGGTTTGGTTTTGCTTTCTTTTTTTAACATATGCAATTTTGTCACAGTAAATTTTAATTTCCCAAATGGCAAAACATTTCAGAATATCTCCAAGGTGCTTGGAACTGAAGATCAGTCACAGAGGTATTCCAAGTGTGGCCACACTTCCCTCTGAAATCTATCAAAGCTCTTCTAATTAGCCTTTTGCCACATGACATCTCACCAACTTCAAGAGATTTAGGGTTGTTAATCCTCCATCAGCAACTGCATTATGAAGATGACTGAGTTTGGAGACTGTAGATAATAAGTAAGCTAGACTTTACAAGTCACTCTTTGGGTTATGTTTAATGGAGATGAGTTTGGGCTCTTTGATGGAAGATGCCAGCATTAAAGTTGAGCTTTTTAGATGTTGTTTGTCAACTTTGTTGTACTGACTTCTCCATAAAGCACTTCTTCATTTTCTCCATATCCAAGATAGAGTTAGAAATACCTGTCCTAGCAACATGCTCCCAGGAATATTTGATAGGTAATTAGTTAAAGAGGGCATTCTACCTTGCTGGGCATGGACAGAAGACAAGTACAGGTGAATTCACACATCTGATCATCTAGTCTGATTATTTCCCTACATTCTTTGTCTATTCTTTGAACTGAGAGATTTGTGATTCCTGATACAAACTATTTGCCATTGACTGCCACAATTTGTGAACTATTTATTGTATTTTATTTTATTTGCAATAGCAAATGATACACTAAACACTAATTTCTCATGCATACTTAACTAAAAAATTATGACATAACAATGCCTTTGTAAATCAAAAGAAACTTAGAAATAGAAATGGATTATTTTTCCTCCTCACTGGAATATAGCCTTGTCTCACCAAGACCCAAATTACTCTGTTTTCTTGCAGTTCCACTGAAATTAAGCTGACATCTGATCTGGGAACACCTTCTGTTCCTATAAAACTTAAACAAGTTTTGTATGGTCCCTAGAAATAAGTTACATTGTTTTTATTTTATTCCTTCAAAGGAATTTGAAAGAGCTCTGGTTTTTAGAAGCTTGATATTTATTCCTATTCCTAAAAAAAATAGTCATAAATAAGCCACTTTATTGGGAAAGTAAACTAGCACATTCACTGTAGATTTACTGAATTGATACACTATGTATTTCTCATTTATTAGTTTAATTTTGTTGTCAGCTCTTCTACTGTAACATTATATTTCCCACGGTTCACATGAGATTTACACTCATTTTTTAGCTACTTTATTGCTAGATATTTCCTTCTTATCAGTTATTTATTTAAAGCTTTCACCATATCCATTTGATCTGAATAAATTTATTGAATATGTACTCTCTTTTTATAACCAAGCTCAGCTTTTGATGTGTATTTATATTATATTTTTATATAAAATAAAAAAGATCAATAATTTAGAGAATGATTTTGATTTGCTTTTTTTTTTTTTTTTTTTTTGCTCTTTTATAGCTAAAGGGAAAGGTAAAAAGGACAATAGTATGTGATTTTTCTCTAGTAGTTACTATCCTTCCTTCAAAGAAATTCTGGATTCTTTAAAAAATAAGATGTAAGCCTACTTCGATATTAACTTAAAAACTACAACTTGTGAATCACTGGATTTTACCAATTTTTATGTAATTTGGAGATATGGAAAGCCAGAAGTCCAGCTCCCTATGTTAGGAATCTGAAGACTGTCTAAGTCTGCATTAGCGTCTTTCTTATAATTATAGTGACTAACTTCAGTATAGGTCATATTACTGCTCATTCATATTTGGTTGCCTACCCTATACTATCCCTCCTTTTGCAGGAAAATTATCCATTCCCATTTTGTTGGAAGAAGAACTGAGTGCATGATTTGGTTTTCCCAACTGACAGTGTTAGAGATAGAGGCTGTAACAGATAGAGGCTACTCCATCAGCCTCTTCATCAGCTACTTCATCCTGAGATGAAGATGACATGGAAGAGAATCATAGTAAATCCATGATACCATGCTAAGTAAGTTGAAATACTTTAATACTATGAGAAATTAGGATTTGGGGGTCATTTGTTACTGTAGCATAACCTATTTTGTCATAACTGAGAGGAGTATTAATACAGGGATCCTTACAGAAATGAAGTTAAAAGGAAGCCATTCCCCCACAAAGTGTGAGTATATTACAGAACAGGCACAAGAAGTAAGCACCTCAATTCAGCTGACCTAAGTTAGGTTAGGTATGGAACTAAGGGACTTAGACAAAAGGCTTGATAGACCTATATCAATAATATAATGTTTACATCTTGCTAAGGGATCAAAGCAAACTCAAAGGAATTGATGCTCAACTCACAGATACAGAGGACAAACTTGTGGTTACCAGTTGGGGGTGGGGGAGTAGGGAGTACAAACCATGAAGTGTAAGATAGACTATAGGGATATACTGCACAGCACAAGGAATATAGCCTATATTTTGTAATAACTGTAAATAGAATGGAACCTTTAAAATTGTATGTTTTTTAAAACTAAGGAAAAAAAAAGGAAAATGATGTTCATGTGGTGGAGAAATTTTGAAGCACAGAATTCTAGGGTCTGGGCAAGACTCAAATAATTAGTCTGTGAGCTGTGTTTAAGACAGTGACTGTACTAGGAAGTTCTAGACGTTTTTAGGGAGGAAAATGAATTCAGATCTAGGGAACCAATGCCAAAGACTGAACGGTAGGGAGAAGTAATAGCAGAATGAATATTTTTAATCAAGAGGTAAGGGTGAGTAAAGATATGGAGAGAATTATTTTTCAATTGGCTCAGAGTAAGGAGTTCAGTCTAATAATTCTAAATTTTAAGAGTATTAGAGCCTAAAAGTTGCTATTACTATGGTACAAAAAAGCTTCTAAAGGACTGCATGGATGTGAGCAGTGCTCTCAATCTTTTATACCTCAAGAGCTCTGCAGGCCTAGAGCTTACTTAGCTAAAAATGTCCCTGGATGAGCTGCCTAGAGACACGTTTGCATACTGAATTGCAATGTATCCCTGGGCTCACAGATCATTCTGACTTAACCGGGAAATGCTACTCTCAGTATCTGCATATTTGTGCTATGAAATTTCCAGTCGAACACATGGGAAGAGAACAGAAGACCATGTGTGACTACGTGATTAGAGATCACATCAACAGAAAAATCCAGTGAATGAGCCAGATCTGGCTACTTTAGTCCTAATTATCTTATTCCATCCTCAAGAAACCGACCTAAGAAGGTATTATTATTGTGCCCAGTTTGCAAATGAGGGAACTGAAGCTCCAAGAAGTAAAGTAACTTTTTGAGATTACTTAACCAGAAACAGTGGGGGCAGGTTTTTAATCTGCATAGTCTAGCTTCAGAGCCTATGCTTTTTAGCAGCTAGCTAAACTGCAGTCCATGTTACTGTTTAAATCTATTTAGTTCTGGATTTTTTTATGGTCAAAATGAGAAAATATACTTCAGCTATGCAATATGTAGCCCCAACTACCTATGCTTTTCTCTTCACACATTTTATTTGTAGGAGATGTGATCTGATGGTGTGATGAAAGAATCAAGGGAATCCTTGCCCAGTATCCAAAATAAGCCCAAGAATTAACATATATTTAACTAAGGACATATTGAATTTTGGGCTTCCCAGGTGGTGCTAGTGGTTAAGAACCCACCTACTGATGCAGGAGATATAAGAGACTCAGGTTCAATCCCTGCGTCAGGAAGATCTCCTGGAAGAGGGCATGGTAACCCACTCCAGTATTTGTGCCTGGAGAATCCCATGGACAGAAGCCTGGGCTACGGTCCATAGGGTCATAAAGAGCTGGACATGACTGAAGCAACTTAGCACACATGGATGCATATTGGATTTTAGGCTATATTTCCATGAAAGGAATTAAGACCAGAAAGATCACCTGAATAATTGGGCAGTGAAAAGAAAGGGGATGCTATTCTTCACTTTCCCCCAATTTATCCACTTAGCTGACAGCAATTCAGGTGTTGTCCCTGAATAATTTGTGAAAATGTGCCCTTCTAGGCTTTCCATGGGCTGTGACCAGATTCTATTTGATCTCCACCTCATTATTCAATGGCAATGCACTCCAGGTTCAGCAGTCAGCAGCGGTGCGTTGAGCAGGGGTGAGTGGCTGGCCCATTACCACTGATAAGCCTTTTACCAAAGACAGCTCCCACTGAGCGGAGCGAACAAGACTCCAACTGGCTACAAAGTGGGTTTTGGATAAAAACTCATTACTCTCCAAAATCTAGCTCAAAGACCAGAGAGTTATCCTGAGGAGGCTACAGTGAAGTTCACCTAATTACCAATTATACTCTACCTTCCTTCCTCTTCTCTCTAATTTAATCTCTTAAATTCCTCTTTTGAAATGTTAACAGCTGGAATAGTTTTGATCAGAAACACAACCCATCATAGAATTTTAAGGGAAAGGGGTAAAAGATAAACTGTCCTAGAGAAAGCTTTACTAGTGAAAATGATCTGTGATGTGTAACCACAGTCTAGAGATTACTGGGAAGGCAAAAATGAAAGATGGCAAGGCGATGAGGACTGTCCACAATGGCACCTGGCAGGGAGGCTCTGTTATCTCACAAGCCATACATGATGCTCAAAATATAAGAACCATAGCTTAAAAAACAAACAAAAGTAAGCATGTGAAAGAGGTCCACTGATGGGGAGAAAGGAAAGAGAACGTTTTTGTTTGTTTGTTTTTAATCTTTCTCAAGTTTGATGCTAATCCTTTGTGATGGAGTGGAGAGCTGTGTGTGATTTTCATAACTGAAGAGCAGTTTCATCATTCTTACCAGCAGGAAGTCCATTTCTGCTGTCTTTTGAAAGTTTTTGTTTTAGTAGAAATAGGATTATATAATCCTCCAAATAATTCCCATGACCCTAACTTTTGCTAAATTTTCACAGCACATGTCAATCAATTTTGCAAAGTGTTGAAAGAGGACTGGTATTCTGGGATTGGGAACAGCATTCAGAATCTTTCTCAAGATGCTGGAGAGATGAATTTTTCACCTCTCAGAAACTGTTACTCCCTTTCAGCTATCAAACCATTCAGACCAGGAGAAAAGGCTGGCTAGCCTGCCCCACTAGGTGGTCTTCTTTCCAAAATAAAGCCCCACAGCACCCAGCAGGGAGAGAGACTCCTGCCAGCCCTCTGCCCTCTGATTAGTTCATGAAAGGAAAAGCTCTCACTGAGCGCTCACCCCAGAGTCTCTGCATGGTTTCAGGGGCCTTTGGCACCTCTCTGGGCTTCAAGAGGAGCTGAAGCCAACTGGGCGGGGTGAGGGGGGGGTGGGGGGGAGGACAGTTGGTTATTTCTTTACAACTGGAGAATAATCTTCTAACCTGGATCAGAGAGTATCATGACCTGCCTACAGCCAACCCCAACAGATAGGTTTTAACCATACAGATCTACAGGCTCTGTGGCTACTGCAAGTTAGCACGCCCTGCATGTATGGGCAGCGAGACACTCCGCATGGAGTTTGAGAATCCAAGATCAAGGATGCAGCACTATCACTAATAACTTCAAGGGAACTTTGATGGAGTTGGGGGCAAGGCCATTCTAGGTTTGATTTCTTCTTCAGGCTCTGTGCTAAAGGTAATAGCAATACATACTAGCAGGCAGAAATATGCTTTGGGCACACAAACCATAAAAGAAACCATGACAGAAAAGAGCCATTGCTTTAATGTATGCTGCAATATCTTCTATAACCCTCTTCCAGACATCCCAAATTGCTTCCACTACACCCCTGGCCACAAAAAATTAAAAATAAAAAAGGGATGAGCAGGGAGCCTTTGGGCTGTTTAGACCATATTACTACTGGATAATTTTCAATATGCCCCTGCTGAAGAAAATATCTGGGTTTGAAGTATTAAGATTTTTAAGAAAAACCTGAAAAGTAGCCATTGACCCAATCAGAAAGATTTTGCTATACACACCAGCCATATTAAGATCCAGTCAAAAACAGAGAGACTTTGGGCATGGCTATGTAATATGGTTGGAAATATATGTTGAAATGAATTGCAAGATGGCTGACTCCTACTGGTTATTGCTAAAAACACCAAACCAAGGTGAATATATTTGGAGTGGCCTCATCTCTAGTTGCCTGACTTTAGACAGGTCTCTCTGCTGAGACTCACTCTCCTTGATCTTATATAAGGAAAGGATAAGGATAATGTTTGCCCAGCTTATTTCATAGAGTCCACAACTTGGAAAAGACATTGTAAAAACCATTCACAAACTATTAATATGCCACAACATAAAGCGGCACCCACCAGTTAGTGAATATTTCTTATGTTCACTTACCTGTGAACATATGTATACTTGTCTTTCCTCAAAATGCAATTTTTTCGAGGAAAGATTGCCATTTTAGGTCATCTGTGAAGAATGGCAAGTTCCTCAGCTGCCCAAAGAGAAGGTTTCAAGTGGTTCTGTGGCCATTTGAGTAACTGTGTGGCCACTGAAAGAGGTCTTCCACATGTTTGCATCCTCAGTGACAAAACCAGAGTTTGTCACAAAGCATTCAAAATAATGACAAGTGCTCCCTAATGCTCCCATTTGCTTTTCCCTGTGGCTGTTCTCTGTTGAATCATACAATTTACTGTTAGTTATTTAGTGGTTTCAAATTATTTTACAGAGCAGTGGGGGAATAAATGTGGCTATATAGAGCAGATAAATTAGAGGAACATACCTTACATGATTAAAAACAACACGGTCATGCTTAATTTCTCTTTTTTTATTGTGGTGTTGAGGCTGTCACAGCTTCCTTAGAGAATTCCAACCATTCTCTGAGTCTCTACTTCAGTGTGTCCTCCTCACTTGAGCCTTTTCTGGTTTTTCCCAAGGAAAAATTGATCTTGCCTTCCTCTGGATTTCCACATTACTTTGTCTCCAAGTCCCTCATGGTAATAAATTCAATCTAATATTTTTTATTTTCGTTAGGAGCTAAGATTCTGATGCTCACTTCTTTCTCCTGCCTGCACTATACTGTCCTTGGTTTCACACACACTATTTGCTCAATAATTATTGATTACTAAATGAGTGATTTTGTGAATAAAATATAAATCCATGTGAGCTTTACCTGTACTGCTACACAGAAAATACAGAGTTACTGGGAGTCAGGAGATAAGGAAGTGATTAAAAAGCCCACTTCAGGCTGGCTCTGGGCTGGGCCAACCCCACTAGCTCTCAGGAAAGCATCTAGGCTCCGGGGCGCATGAGATCAGATCTTCACCACATCAAACTCCTATGCTCTGAGTACATATGTACTGAGGAGAAGAGATAATGAACATGAATTTCTGCCCCACCCAGCTCTCTGGATCCTTGAAAAGTCAAGTATTCAGACCTCTGACATTCTCATTCAGGGAAAACATGACTTTTGTGCCTCTTTCTTTTTTCTCTTACATTTAGCCCTAGCTCCATAAATGCCTCATTTGTGCTCTGGTGTGGCTTCTGCCTTTCTTAGAATTTTTGCTTTAATTAATTATTGAGCCCTCACTGCAAAGGGTTTTCCACTCTCCACTTCTCGTCACCAAAGTCTTGCAGTCGACCTGCTCCACTGGCCTGGATGTGAGACCGGAGATAGTTCAGAATCAGCTGTTTATCCATGAGGGCTTTTCGGGTGAACATGGCAAGGATAGGATTTTGTACACATTTCCTCCTGTGTGTGTATAAAGTACATGCACATGTATTTATATGTACAAACACTGTATATATATTTTAACTCAGAAGGTCTAGTACACATGCCCAGACTACAGCAAAGCACAGTAGACACCACCACTAGAACTGCAACTTCCTTTAGTAGCTTTTGTTCAATTTTTCCTCCCATTTTAATTCTATGTGCCAAACTTCTGATCATTTCACCTTTGGTAGAAAGAGGAGTTTTTATTTGCTCATTTTTGCCACACTGTTTGTCATCGGTTCTCTGGAACCACTTACATGTTCTTCAGGACTTCCTTGTGCAGCCAGCCACACTATGCACCTCCTTCCCTTCCCTGGGGTTCTAGGAAGGAAAATTCACTTCCATGATTTTAAAATCACCTAATAGAATTCTTCCACCTGCCAATGCAGGAAACACAAGAGATTTGGGTGGGGAAGATTCCCTGGAGAAGGAAATAGTAACCCACTCCAGTATTCTTGCCTGGGAAATCCCAAGGACAGAGGAGCTGGTGAGTTGCAGTCCATGGGGCATCAAAGAGTTGGACATGACTCAATGACTGAGCATGCACTTATTCCTAGTCTTATTTACAGTCTTATATCTATCTTCTTCCCCTCCTCTGTCCCCTGACCCTGAGGACAGCCTCTGCACCCTAAGGAAGCTCAATTTCAGAGAGGATGGAGAGAATTTGGTGAGGCATTGACAACTGTTGTCACTTTTAATGGACCCTGCATGGCAACCTTCCCACTTTATCAACCTGGAAGCTGATGAGGGGAGGGCTTCCCTGGGGACTCAGTGTAAAGAATCTGTCTGTCAAAACAGAAGAAACAGGTTCAATCCCTGGCTGGGAAGACCCCACATGCTGTGGACCAACTAAGCCTGTGCACCACAACTATTGACCCTGTGCCTTAGAGCCTGGGAACCACAATCACTGAAGCCCTAGAGCCTGTGCTCAGCAATAAGAGAAATCACCAGAATGTGAAGACCCCGCACTGCAACTAGAGAGTAGCCCTCACTCTCAGCTACTAGAGAAAACCCATGCAGCAGCAAAGACCCAGCACAGCCTATATAAATATAGAGGCTGATATATATATCAGCTGATACGTTTGGAAATTGTCTTTCTAAAACCTGGAAAATATCAGGCACTGATCATGGTTTTATTCCAGTGAATCAGTCACTTGTTTAAATGCTCTCTCAGGTTTTCTCAATCAAGATTGCCAGGAGAAATATCAATAACCCCAGATATGCAGATGACACCACCCTTATGGCAGAAAGTGAAGAACTAAAGAGTCTCTTGATGAAAGTGAAAGCTTAAAGCTCAACATTCAGAAAACTAAGATCATGGCATCCGGTCCCATCACTTCATGGCAAATAGATGGGGAAACAGTGGAAACAGTGGCTGACTTTATTTTTCTGGGCTCCAAAATCACCGCAGATGGTGATTGCAGCCATGAAATTAAAAGACGCTTACTCCTTGGAATGAAAGTTATGACCAACCTAGATAGCTTATCAAAAAGCAGAGATGTTACTTTGTTAGCAAAGGTCCATCTCGTCAAGGCTATGGTTTTTCCAGTGGTCATATATGGATGTGAGAGTTGGACTTATTATAAAGAAAGCTGAGCACTGAAGACTTGATGCTATTAAACTGTGGTGTTGGAGAAGACTCCTGAGAGTCCCTTGGAATGCAAGGAGATCCAACCAGTCCATCCTAAAGGAGATCAGTCCTGGGTGTTCATTGGAAGGACTGATGTTGAAGCTGAAACTCCAATACTTTGGCCACCTGATGTGAAGAGCTGACTCATCTGAAAAGCCCCTGATGCTGGGAAAGATTGAAGGCAGGAGGAGAAGGGGACAACAGAGGATGAGATGGTTGGAAGGCATCACTGATTCAATGGACATGGGTTTGGGAGGACTCCGGTAGTTGGTGATGGACAGGGAGGCCTGGCATGCTGCTGTTCTTGGGGTTGCAAAGAGTCGGACAGGACTAAGTGACTGAACTGAACTGGTTTTCTCTCTGAACATACAGGAACTTCCCAATTCCTCTTTTTCTGCTTGGATCTTGCCCTGCCTTCTTGTAAGTCGACAGCATTTGGGGAATATGAGAAAGGACCACAGATCTTCAAGGTAGAGAAGTGTGTTCAGTGACATGACCCCTCTGTGCTTCCTTAGAACTTAATCAAACCCATGAACTACTGTGAAATTAAACTGAGGTTTGAAGTTCTACTACCAATGAATTACATAGACTGCAGAGAGGTCAGTTTACTTCTCTCAGTATCTGTAAAACAAGGATAATTAGTTTCCATTGTCCTCCCTTACAAGGATACTATGGAAATTAATGACCTAATATCTTCAATTGGCCTCACCTCCCTGGCACAAATATATGAATAGAGTACAAAAAATAACTGTGACCATTTTGCTTCTGATGACTGAAAACTTTTTTTTTTTTTTTCCCCAATCTCCCCACAATGAAAATCTAGTTAATTCTCTTGACAAGAAATAGAGTACTTCTGTCTGCCATGGTCTGATTCATGCAAAAGACGTTTTCAGTGAGAAGAAATTAACCATGAACCCTTGCTTGCACACAAACACTTCTCCCTGCCCTTCATATTCATCTTCCTTTTATCACGGTTGTTATTGAAAAGACTGGAGGACTGCATCTCGCTCAGCTATCTGAACATCTGCCTTTTCTCTCTATTCTCAAAACCCACTGGGGGCACAGCTGATCCCAGGGCACCTCGGCAAGTATAAGTGGGGGAAGGGGGGAGTCACATACTCAGATCCAGGTGGCAGTCAGAGAGGACTGACAGTTAGTCAGATCAGGTACATGTTCGTACAGACGGACAGACAGCACGCAAAAGAATTATGGAAGCCGGAGGCCAGAAGGGCCAAGGCTTATTCTGAACAGTGGAGAGCTGCACTGTTTACAGGTTAGCTGGTGGCCATCCTAGTAACCATGCTCCTAGCATGTACCTTTTCAGATTCAGGCGCGACAGTGCTGGAAGATTCTATTCAATGCAAAGGAGTTCACAAAAGGAAAACTGCAACAACTATGAGAAAAGGTTAAAGCATTTTTAATATATGCAGCATAGCCAAGTGTTGGCTGGGCCATGAGGTATGCTTTACCAATAATTGAAAGCATATATGAAAGTGGATGAATTTTTTCATCAAGAATGTTAGGAGTGGGTAGCTTAAAAAGAACTAAGTTGGCAAAAGGTGGGCATTTGCTTGGAAATGGTAACCAGCTTCCTGACTGGACTATCAAAGAAATCTCACAGAATGATTTCTTAAATGATAGCAAACAGCACGGAATCAGAAAGAAAATTAGAGCTTTTAGAAATTAACTCAATTGTAAATTAACCAAATTAAATTAGCACATAACTGCTGTTCTCTTTGTTACAGCATCTCATTAATGCTTGTTATTTTGTCTCCTTTGGTTTTTAATGAGTTGCATGGAATCTAAGCTATCACCAATGAACCTGAGAAATGCCATATTTTTTTCACAATTAAATAATCTGACTGTTTGAGCTCAGGCTTTATTGGGGAGTGAATAGGACCTCTTTTAGCCAAGCTGGCAGGAAGATTTTTTCATTTGGAAAAGTATACTGTGTATCAAATAGCTACATAGCTCCTAATATTTGCTCACTATAGTTCCATGAATTTCTCTGGTAAGGAAACAATGAACTCATATGGATTTAGACAATCTCTCACTCATGGCAAGGGATGTTCACATCAGTTTCTCTTGCCCACCAAGTTCCATGAGGACAATGTGGGGCCATCCCAGGCAGGTGCTATGCAGTCAAGTCTATGCCAAAGCCTGGAAACACCAAGTGTAAGAAACACTTAATCTTAGAAATGGCTGCCGACAAACCGGCTCATCCTCCCCTTTGGAGACAGAGTAGTTTTGGAGGGTTTTTTTTTTTTTGTTTGTTTGTTTGTTTTTTGTTTTTTTTTTACCATGGGAAGTTAAGAGCAAACCTTCACTATGTAGAGGTGGGGGGAGACTACTATTTTTGAAGGTCTAGCTGGATCTCTATCTTTAGAAAGACAGTGACGCTAGCTTTTGAAGTTATCTGTAAGCAAATAATCTTCCAGTGTCTCAGAAGATCTGCAGACATACCAGAATAATGGAGAATTCTCTCAGCGCTTTAGCTTAGTGGAATGCACTTCAGAGGTAGAGATCTGGGTTCAGATCCTAACTTCAATTTTCATTTTAGGAGATTTGGCACATTTCCACATACTCTTTCAATCCTAAAACCCCTCACCAGCAAATACATGAACTGTTTCATTGCCATATCAACTCTCTGAATGCAATAATAGAGAACTTAGCTCAACACCTAGCATATATTAAATGCTCATTAAATTTGATTACCTTACCTTCCACTGTCTCCCAAATTCATTGAGCTTCTGAAATGACTCATCAGCTATACATTCTGTATTGCTTTAGGTAACAGAGGGTGAATTACCAGAAACATCTCTTTTAAGTGAAAAATAATTAACATGTGCAAGATGTTTGTCCCAGAAAACAGACAATTATTCATTAGCTTCCTGGGGTTGGGCAAACTATCTGACCTATTTGGGTGTCAATTTCTTCATTATAACATATGGAAATTGTTCTAAATGATCTCTAATTGCTCTTTTAAATTCTAAGTTCTATTTTCTCATTTCTATTTTACATATTTCTATCAGGTACAGGGTAATGATTTTAACTTACTTTCTGTATTTTTCTTGAACTGTGAATTGACTGTTTCAAAATACTGAAGTTTAAAATGTTTTTCTTCTGCCAACAACATAGTACATTCTCATGACCAAACAAATCTTTTTTCTATCACACTTGTTTACAAAGCAGTCATAAATATACATGTTAGGAATGTCTTCCCTCCTTCCCATATGATTTCCTTAATATGTACATATTTATTGCAAAATTGAAGAGGTTTTACAGAAGAATCAATCTTCAAAGATTCACATGAATGTAAAAACAAAGTGAGGAGTATAATCAAAAGTGATACAATTCACATAACTGATACTTAGCATAGGATTTGTTTATGTATTTGCTCTTGTACACAGGTTCCTTTGTGTCCTAGGATTGTATCTTAAACAGAAAGTGAAGGTACACTGAAAGCTTCTCTAAGAAATAGGATGGCTTACTGCCTGACACCGTCTTCTTATGGGGCTTCCTTGGTGGCTCAGAGGTAAAGAAACTGCCTGCCAGAGATGTGGGTTTGATCCCTGGGTTGAGAAGATCGCCTGGAGAGGGAAACGGCAACTCACTCCATAATTTTTGTCTGGGAAATTCCATGGCTAGAGTAGCCTGGGCGACTACAGTCTATGGGGTCACAAAGAGACAGACATGACTTGGTGACTAAACAACACCACCATAGACTTCTTATGGAAGTCTTTCTTGAACAGAGACCATACATCTCACCATGATTGCTCTGACAAATTCTACCTCCTAATATCCCCTTAGGACTATGGTATTGCTTTTATGTACAGATTTATGATTTAATTTTTATAATATATTTGCATGCAATTTTTAACTTACCTTGTATCTAGCACTAAATTGAATACTATACAAAGACTGATTGACAGAAAAGAGATAAAAGGTAAAACAAGACTCAAGGCAGATTTGTTAGAGAAAGAGAGTAAATAAGTTAAAATGGAATTAAAAGAGGACATACTACTTCTGATCTAAGGATCTGCCAGGGGTCAGAAGGTATCTGCAAGTCAGATTGTCAGGGGAGGAGACTCAGCATAGACTGAAAGTGGAAAGTCCTTAGAACTGGGGAACATACAAACATGTCAAGAAATAGATAATGATCTGGGCTATAAACAAATTATGCTCAAGGATTGAGCAAATTCTGTTGAGGTAGTTCAGTAAAACATAAGTCAACAAACCCTTCTGATATACTATTATATGCAAATACTCTCCCAGCTGCATCTGTCTCAGTCTTAGATCAGAGAGCTGGGAAAGCCAGGATCCTGGTTCAATTCAGCAGATTTTCTACCTTATAGTGAATTTCAATGTCATGTACTCAGTCAGAACTGTGAACTGGAAAAATACTACACAACCTAAAAATTGTATGTTTTGTTTTATTCAGGGAACAACAACTATTCCAAAGAGGTAAGGAAGAAGCTAGGTTATGTAGGAGGTTTGCTGATAAAACAAGAACAACAAAAACATGTAGTTGAACATCAAAAGGTTATGGATAATCACAAAAAAACAGACATCTCAAGTTAATGACCTTCATGCCTTCCTATGTATGGGAAGATCTGAGAGTCTGGGCTCATTGAAATTATTCCTGTGATATGCATCTTAACTATCTAGGGCTAGTATCCTGTTTTCCCTCCATCCTGAATTCCTCTAAGGCAATTATAGTGGCTGATGGCTTGATGGCAGCTTTTATTGTTTACCAGAATAGCAGGCAACATTCTCTGTCCACAGACTATACACTCTTGTATTTTTCTACCTGTGTGTTCATATGGCATTATTCATAGAAAACAATTTTTCTAGCCATGAACACTAGCTTGAAAATGAGTTAAGGACAAGTGAGATTTTGACAGAAAGAATGTTTAAATTCTTGATACACATACAAATATTTAAATCAAAATTTTATGAACAGTATTGACTTTTTGTAGAGATAGTATTTTCTGAACAAAATTCCAATTACTGATTTCATTCTTTGATCAATATTCTATACAATGCCTTTACACTTTTTACATCTTTTTTTTCATGCTCACTTTGCTAAAAATGTCTTTATTGTTACCAATGCTTTTTCTGTGTAAACTGTACAATGAATAATTGAAAGATCAAGGTTTTTTGTTCATATTGAAATCCATTAATTAGTGTCAGCATTTTGCATGTAGGGCTTTTGTTTTTGTATGCATGTGCTTATTAGTTCCATCAAATCCATTTTTCAGTCATTTTTTGCAGATCTAAATTTTGTCAAGAATATTTTATTTTTCTATTAATTTTTAGTCAATAGAAATGCTATTATGTGCAGTTTCAACCATTCTCAGTTATATTTTGTTCCATTTATTTTTCATAATGTCTAATTTTCTTGGGTCAATTTTTGCATTTCTCAATATTCCCATGAGATATTATCCCTGAGTCAGTTTTCAACTATCACAAACTTTCAACTATCACAGTGCAATTTTAGTTTATACTATTTCTATAAGTCTAATTTTTCTTGCATCAGCTGTGCTTCTTAAATTCACCAACAAGTGTTCCTTATATAACAAAGGATTGAGGTACACTGTAGAATTTACTTATCTTCAGGATCAAGGCAATGACATCAACACTTCCCAGTGTAGAACACAGACAATAAGCTGGATTAGAACAATCATTTTTAAAATGATCTAATATACCCCCAGCCTAGTAACAAAGGATACAGGCATATATTTTTGAGGATAAAAATAATTCCTAGTTACAGGTCTAGCCCCAGGAATTCTGGTCTTTTGCAGGGTAAGGTAATCAGCAGTTTTTAATTCATCTACAGTTTCTTTTTGTAGCTGGTCAGAGAGGAACTGAATACATTTCCAAAACTCATCTAGGATATCTCTCCCTTGGCATCAAAATTCAGGGAGATTCATACTATAGTATCATACCAGAATCTCTAAATAAAGATGGAGACTGAAGAGATACAAGCTAGAGAATAAAACACAATTCTAATTAGAGAAGGCAAGTTGAACATAGATTTATTAATACCTCTGCTTCTTTTCCAAAACCTCACTAAACTGACAAAATGAATAAAAGACATAAAGGACAAAAAGAAGAAGCAATTTGTTTAGTAAAACTTTGGGAAAAGGTAAAGCAAAACAGCTGGTGGTAATTGATGTAAACTGAGCTGAGAAAACCCAACTCTAAAAGAGCAGAAATCTAAGGGGTGCCAAACCTGCCTTGTAGAGATAACCCCTTCCTTCAAGAAATCAGGTTTTTGTAGTGTCTGGAACCACTGGAAGTGACGTAAAAGCAGAACTGAAACAGGAGGGTGTTTTTGAAATTCTGTTGAGTAAATAGCTAGATCTCCCAATTTTCATTCTGATTATGTTTAGAAAATATCAGATCCTCCCCTATGCTCTCCTCCCCACTTCCTCCCTCTAAAGAGTGGTTTATTCTCTGGAAAGGCTAAAACAGAGGGTCTACCTTGGGGGACACTACACCAGTGTAAGTCCTTCCTGTATTTCTGTGAGATGTGAGTAGGTGTGTGTTCTCTTTTTAAACAATTTCATGAAGATACCCAGCATGGACACATGGGCAGCTGTAGATATGATCAAGTTTGCTTACACAGACATGCTGGCACAAAAGCACAGTCTGACAACAGTGAGAACATAGAACCACACATCTTGCCACATCCATCCTTCTTTCTGAAAGATGCCATTTATTTTAGATATAAATCGACAGCCAACCCACACAGACCTGCTGTTGCTGTGATACTAACACTGTAAATTATTTACTGCATTTTAGGGAATTTATCATAGAAATTAAGCTGGAGAGGAAATGCATACAGAAAAAAATATCTTCCTATGCTAGGAAGCTACTGTTCCATTTTCAACCTTCATTCTCAAACCCATTACATTTTTGACCTTCATTCTCAAACCCAGTCTGCAGCAGGTTAAGAGCTATACCACGAGACATGAAAGCAGATACTGAATCCATTTCTAACTTCTAGAGTTTTTCATCTGCTCAGCTCCAAGATTTCAGAATGTAGCTCATTAATACAGCTCAGAACACAACTGAAAATCTGAAAGTGTTGGGAATCTACCACCTTCCAGAAATTGCTGAGCCAGTCATAATTTGCTCACACCAATCTTTCCTGGATTCATTACAGCATGTACAATGTAATATAATGGACTTATTACTTTTGTCCCCAGACACTTCCATTTATTGTCACAAACTGGTGCAATACCTTCAGGTCAATACCTGCAAATAGTCCACTCTGATTTTGCATCTAGATAGAATGAACCATATTTCCTTTCTTCTCCTTTTCTTTACGAAGCTCTATAAATCACTGGCATTAGCAGGAACAGAAATTCTCAATAGCAAAGGTAGATTCTGGTTGCAAGTGGATTTGATCTTTATGCATGAATGCTGTGATTATGAAACCCAGTCTCTCTGTGTGCCAACACTAGCACTAATACTTGGTATGTTCAATCTTCCACATAATTTTCTCAAGGGTCTTGCATGATTGTACAGTCTCCTCTGTTAACTGGTTTCTGCATGTGTAGTGTGGACATAATACAGCCAACGCTTTATCAACAGTCATGTCCTGAAAGTAAGTGCTAACCTGGGAGTGAAGAGGACAGACCACATGTGGCCTCATGAGATGTGTGCTTGGGGTCACGTTTAGATCCCAGATTGACCACTTATCAGGTAAATCTCAAATAAGTTGCATAACTTCCTGACATTTCAGTTTCTTCAAGTGGAGAAATGAGAAAGGGCCACATTCATCTCACGGAGTTAATGTGAAGAGTAAATGGAGATTACACGGAAATCATGTGGAGAATATGGAGATTTTACACGTACAGTTTCTAAAGAAACTGGTCCAGAGACACACAGTAGGTGCTGAAGATTTAACATGTACTTCCACCAGAAAATAGCTTTGCTGTTAGATCCATTTATGTTGAGCTATTATAGCGGAATAACTATGCCTAGCAGGAAGGTTTCAAAATAATAATTTAAAAAACTGTCAAGTTCTTTATCTTTCAAATTAGGGGGAAAAAGAAAGAATGAATCCAAAGACTCATCCTTCTCATTTCTCTCTCCTTGGACAGAGAGCTCTGGCTCCCTTGGGAGAATGGCTCCCACTGGCTGCATTGCAGTATGAACCACTGTGTCTTTTCAGTTAGTACAAACAGAAGCATCCCCCTTAAATGTGGTCTCTCATCAGAAGTTGTGCAAAGCCAGTGACATCGCCCTGGCAAGAAAATGTCTCACCTTTCTGTTTTCATCTTTCAGTGTCAGGTCAGTGTCAGGTTCATTTTAAGAATCAACATTTGGAGACTCTTCTGGGTGTTACTTGCCATTTCCACTAAAGCCTGTCTTTGTAAAGCATTTTTAAAAATACTTTTCTTATGAGAATTCTTTTCATGTTTCCCGAGAGATATGGCACCTTTGAAGCTGACCCAAAACAAAGCCAGATATTCAATGGGATACAGAACTTCTACTCATTCACTGCTCCCTTCTTGAGTTTTGACAAAAGAAACAGAGAATGAGGACACGAGAGAGATAAAAGGATGTCCCATTAGGGGTCAGGAATTGATTTTTTGCTGTTGTTCCTGGAAATCCACTATGAAACGTGAGAGTAACAAGTTTACCAACATTTCAGACTGAGATACTGCCCTCAGAACTATACCATTGAAGGCAGCAGTGGTAAATTCAGCATATTATTGCCTAAAGTCATTAAAGGGGACCATACTTTTACAGGTAAACATATATAAGGATTTAACATTTTGCTGAAAAAAAAAAGATATATAGGAATCAACTATTGGTGGGGAATAAGAGGAAGTCTAACAAATACTTATAGGTTAAATCAGCTAATTGCAGAGCAATCCGTCACTGACTGGGCCATTTGTGGGTGGTGCTTAATAGATAACACAAGAGAACACTCAGACATGGACTTGCAGGGGACACTCAAGACTGAACGTGTCAAAACTGTGAGAGAGAGGACATTCATTCACTAGGATTCAAGTTAATGGCAAAAGTAACGACCAGATGGGGTTTCCTACACTCGTTATTCCTGTGAAAGCAGAGTTCAAATTAAATTTTGGGAACATAAAACTTACTCACCTGGGTGAGGGGCTCTTTAAGAAAATTAACTCAATAGTTGGAATATATTACCAGCAACCCTCCCAGGGGTTAGGAGGGGCTTACAAAAATGAGAAGCTTATGGATCATTAGTCTGATAATACATCTACCTCTGGTTAAGAGTTATTTATGATGAACATTTGAATGCTTTGTCTGGGCACCTTCCCTGTAAATATCTTGCTAAACTGGGGGCTGACAAAGAAAAAAATTGCCAAGACTTGACTAGTAGGTTTGCACTGGAAAGTGTGATATGGGAGGGGAATTTTATTCCAGTTTAGTTAGCCATATTAAGTGACTTACTCAAAGAAGTAATTTTTAGTAATAAAAATAACAATAAAAAGGAAATCAGAGAAATGAAGAAATGCAAAGAACAATCACAAGAATCATTCTATTGTATTCCCTTCTAGTCTTTCTCAAAGGTATGTGGCAGGTGAGGGGGTGGGGGGAAGAATTGACCCAAATCATTCAAATTATATTCAAAGCAGAGTCACTAGTCACTATATCAGATGTTGCCTTATTATTATAGAAGCCTGGGTGATTGACTTTCCCTTAACTTTCTCTCCTTCTCTATTATTTACATATGTTTTTATTTATTTTTAATGACCTTTGAAGCATTTCAATTTATGATCAAGCTCAATGTCGAAGTTTCTGATTTTAACAGAGAAATAACACAGCTTTAGAATTTTGGACATCAAATCACTGTAGCTTGAAGATTTAGATTTGTTTAGAATCTAAACGAATTTAGATTTAGATTCGTTGCTGTTGTTCAGTCCTAAGTCATGTCCATCTTTTTGCAACCCCATGGACTGTAGCGCACCAGGCTCCCTCTTCTCCACTATCTCCTGGAATTTACTCAAATTCATGTCCATTGAGTCAATGATGCCATCCAACTGTCTCACCCTCTGCTGCCCCCTTCTCCTTCTGTCCTCAATCTTTCCCAGCATCAGGGTATTTTCCAATGAGTTGGTTCTTCACATCAGGTGGCCAAAGTATTGGAGCTTCAGCTTCAGCATAATCCTTCCAATGAATATTCAGGGTTGATTTCCTTTAGGATTGACTGGTTTTATCTCCTTACTGTTCAAGAGACTCTCAAGAGTCTTCTCGAGCACCACAATTTGAAAGCATCACTTTGGATATGTATGCTGATTCTTTGCAGAAATTAACTCTCTGATGTGGAATAGCTATAGAAGCAGAACTTTCCATAAGGTGCAGAGAATCCCTGACTAGATGATTGGCTAACTTCTGGAATGGGAGTCTGATCTGTAATTCCCATCCCTGTCATTTTCCATCTCTCATTTAGTGGGAGCAGGGAGTGGGACTGCCTTTTATATTTTAAAAAATAGCTTTAATGTATCCTAACAAACACTCCAGAAACAGTAAAAGCTTTTTTGGGTGACTGCCATACTGCCATTCTCTACATAATATGTTTCAGAGATAATATTCAGTCTTTTTTTTTTTTTTTTTTTGCATTCCTATAGCAAGAAAAAAAAAAAAAAAGCAAGGCTATAGATTATCTCTGTACAGGACATAAATCCCAGTGACTTCCCCCCTCCCCCAATTTATTTTTGAAATTCCAAGTATCTCAGAGAGCAACTAATTTTTAGATGCAGAATGGTGTGGCCAAGAAAGTATGCACTATAGGCAAGGAACCTTGGATTTTTGTCTTAATATCCTACTGCTAGGCTTTTGCTTTCTCATTAAAAAAAAAAAAAGAATTAATTGGGGGATAATTGCTTTATAATATTGTGCTACTTCTGCCATACATCAACATGAATCAGTCACAGGTATACATTTGTCCCCTCTCTCTGGAATCTCCCTCCCATCTCCTACCCCATCCCACCCCTCTGGATTGTCACAGAACACTGAGTTGAATTTCCTACAGCACACAGCAAACTCCCATTGACTACCTATTATTGTTAAGTAACACCGAACAATCCTTCTAGATTTAACATCCTAAGATTCTTTGATAGGTTTATATTGTTGCTCTTTGCTTCATGATTCTGAAGTGTTATCTTGGCAACTGTTAGATTATATTGCTTCCTTTTGTACAGTATCACAACTTCTGAATTCAGCATCTCTCATTCAGCTCAGCAGATGGTGTACTTTCAGGGCAGCAGAGTCCATCCTTATCCTATATTCTGCCTGGAACCAGGCCAATGAACCATTTCTGCAGGAGTTCTTTCTGCTCCCCAAATGTTCTAGGCATTTTTGACGAGGATACAGACATGGTTAAAGTGGGCACCACTATATGTCAGGAACCATTGCAGGCACTAGGGATAGAATAATGAACAACACAGGTAAGTTTTCTCTTCTCGTAATTGCTTAGAGTCTAGTGGGGGAATGCAGACATGGATCAAATCATAAAAATAATTGTGAAAATGCAACAGTTACAAGTGCCACTGTAGACAAATACATTCTCTTTGAAAAATCTATAATATTATTTGATTTGTTTAGGGAGGTCCAAGAGCTTTCCAAAGAAATTAATGATTAACCCAAGATCTGAAGGGTGTCAGAGTAAAGAACAAAAAAGCAAAGGAAAGGAATCTAGTAGAGGTTATGTCACAAGAAAATGCCCCGTGATAGCAGGAAGTAACATGGATACATGGGGTTGATGAAGACTGTGATTATAAAGTAAAAGAAGATCCTGGAGGAGATGAGATTGGAGGCGTTGGTAGAAGCCAACTACCCTTTAGACCCAATAAGAAATTTCATCTCTATCCTAAGAGCCAAGGAAATCAGGAGTGAGGTTGCATGATTAGATTTACTTGCCAATCCCCTTCCACTTGACAACAAAAGAGTTGAGGCACACTTCTCCAGAGTTAGACAGTGTGGAGAACAAAACAGTCATGTAAGAGCTCTACTAGAAGAGAACACTCTTGAGAGTCGTTTGGTCAGCAAGGAGATCAAACCAATCACTCCTAAAGGAAATCAACTCCGAATACTCACTGGAAGGACTGACACTGAAGTTGAAGCTCCAATACTTTGGCCACCTGATGCCAAGAGCCAACTCACTGGAAAAGACCTTGATGCTGGGGAAGATTGAGGGTAGGAGGAGAAGCGGATGGCAGAAGATGAGTTAGATAGCATCACCGATTCAATGGACATGAATTTGAGCAAACTCCAGGAGATAGTGGAGACAGGAGCCTGGCATGCTGCAGTCCATGGGGTTGCAAAGAGTTGGACATGAACTGCTGACTGAACAACAATAGCTCTACTGTTATTCTAGATTCTGCTCTGGACTGGTAAAATTTTCCTGAATGTCTCATTTCTGTACAGTTTATCATGGGTGTAGACAGGACAGCTCCAGACGGACAATCAGAAATTCTAGCTCTCTGGTTTATTCCTGCATTATGTATGCTACTGAAATGGATTTTGACATCTGAAGGACAGTCTTAGGGCCCACGGGATTCCCAGCAAGCAGACTCACAGCCCTGCCAGGTGAGAGAACACAGCTGTCCATTCCCCGGGCACATTCTTTGATGAGACTGCAAGTGCTTGCTAATACACCCAACAGAGAATACTGGAAATTTCCAAGTTATTCTGAGAATCCATCCTTGGCCCTTGTGATGTTTCTATATTTTCTTCCAATTCTCAATTAAATGTACAATATCATCTTTAATCCTAGAAACTCCATAAACCCCATCAGTCAGTTCAGTCACTCAGTCATGTCTGACTTTTTGCAGCTCCATGGACTGCAGTGTGCCAGGCCTCCCTGTCCATCACCAACTCCCAGAGTTTACTCAAACTCATGTCCATTGAGTCAGTGATGCCATCCAACCAGCTCATCCTCTGTTGTCCCCTTCTCCTCCCACCTTCAGTCTTTCCCAGCATCAGGGTCTTTCAAATGAGTCAACTCTTCACATCAAGTGGCCAAAGTATTGGAGTTTCAGCTTCAGCATCAGTCCTTCCAATTAATATCCAGGACTGATTTCCTTTATAATGGACTGGTTTGACCTCCTTGCAGTCCAAGGGACTCTCAAGAGTCTTCTCGAGTACCACAGTTCAAAAGCATCAATTCTTCAGCACTCAGCTTTCTTTATAGTCCAACTCTCACATCCATACACGGCTACTGAAAAAACCATAGCTTTGAACTAGATGGACCTTTGTTGTCAAAGTAATGTCTCTGCTTTTTAATATGCTGTCTAGGTCAGTCATAACTTTTCTTCCAAGGAGCAAGCATCTTTCAATTTCATGATTGAAGTCACCATCTGCAGTGATTTTGGAGACCCCCAAAATAAAGTCTGTCACTGTTTCCACTGTCTCCCCATATATTTGCCAGAAAGTGATGGGAGCAGATGCCAAGATGTTAGTTTTCCTGAATGCTGAGTTTTAAGCTAACTTTTTCACTCTCCTCTTTCACTTTTATTAAGAAGCTCTCTTGATAAACCCCATGAAAGATTCCAATTCATGCTAACTAGCATCTCACAAGCATGCAGTCATCATTCAAAAATGATGCCTCACCACATTAAGCACCAAGAAGCCCACTACCCTCTGGCTTAGAATTTCCATTGTTCTTAAATAGTGTTGGGGCATCATCTTCAGCAGTCCTGCCCCTACTTCCCCCCAACCCTACCACTGCGGTGATTCTAGATCAGTAGAAGGAGGAATGGCTGGATGGGACACAGCTTGAAACCTATCTCTTCAGCCTTCTCAATCTCTGTGTCCTAAAGCCACACCAACAAAACATTTCAGCAGGTGACATTCAGTATCACAGTGATTCAGATAACATAAGTGGCCAGATTTTGAACCAGCTCTGGCTCTGGTTAGCAGACAAAATAGAGGGTTAAGACACATCAGATTCCTAATGAATATCCAAAAGTAATTCCATCCCCCTTGTTCTATGACTAAGGTCACTTAGTGACCTGGCAAGGTTGGGAATGCTAGACTTGATATTAAGGAACAGGCACAGAGCAAGAGATAAGATTGAAAATGATGCGGTTGGTGGAGTGGATAGAGTGTTGGTCCCTGACCATTATGAAGAGGCATAATCTAGTCAGTGACTAGAGTTTAAGTCAGTCCTTTGTTCCTTTGTGTACCCCACAAAATCAGAGTACCTTCCACCCTAAATAGAATTGCTCTGTAACAAAATAAATGGGTAATAGAAAAGAACATCAGTCTATTTGAATAGCTTCAGAAGACTGTAGCTGATTGTAACCTCCATTAAAACATACCACCAATGACAACAAACATAGAGAAAATGCATGAGGGGTATCCTTTTTTCTCCTCTTTTGGAAGAAAGTGATTAGAATACAGGGGAGCATATGGGTACAAATGGAAATGTTTTGCCTACTAGAGCTTTGCACGTTTTTTCTGCTGTTCCTCCAAATAAGGTTAAATGGATTTTATTTGTTTACAGATGGCCTCAATAATACATCCATCACCTTTTTTCTCTTATTATTCTTTCCTCTCTTTGCAATTTTTATTAAAATGAGAATAGAATGGTTAGTGGCTGTGATCATTAGCTTGCAGAAGCTGGCTTATGAAACAGATTGTTAGTGCCATAAACAGAGGGCGAGGAACTCTATCACCCAGTCCCTGATGTAGCATGTCAATTCTCATGGAATGGCTTAGCCTAAATAGTGTTTGCTGTTATTCATAAATATATAATGACAGTGATCCTTAAGTAAACTTCACCCAAATCACTCAATCCTGCACTAGTAATGACTGTACACCAGTAAAACGCAGCGAGAAGCAGCTGTTCTAGGCTGTTTGTAATATTAGCTATTATTCAAATACTGTGTCATTCACCCTCTACAGCTAAAAGGCTAGGCTCCAGCATTTGGAAGAATGAATTCTCTGCTGTGGACTTTCAAAATGTCCAAGGTTAAATGAGAAGAGAAGAGAAAACAATGACCCCAGGAAAATGGAATGAGTACTAAAAAGCAAAACATGTTAGACGAACAATGTAGTTTTCTCTAAGAATTTATACAGGTTATAAAGAAAATTAGGAAATGATTATGTTAAAAAGATATTGTATTTAGTTACACCATGGAATTAAAATGAATAAGCAGAAATGCATATTTTATCTCTGGGTGGTAATAATGATAATGTTGGGTAATGAGGACAGCATTTTCCTCTGAACTGATCTATAAAATCAGCAGTCTCAACCAATGTACCAAGGTGATCTCAAGTAGTTTATGGAAAACAAAAGCACATAGAAAAGTCAGAATAATCAAAAGATAACATGAAATGGAAACTAGAACTACTCAATATTAAAACCTGTTGTTGTGCTCAGATGCTCAGATGCTCTGACTCTTTGCAACCCCAAGGACTGTAGCCTGCCAGGCTCCTCTGTCCATGGAATTTTTATGGCCAGAATGCTGGAGTGGATTGCCATTTCCTCCTCCAGGTAATCTTCCTGACCCAGGGATCAAACCCGTGTCTATTAACCGGAATTGGCGGGTGGATTCTTTACCACTAGTGCCACCTGGGAAGCCCAAATATTAAAATCTATTAAGCTACAATATTTGAAATAGCTTACACTGACCCAGATTATCAGAAGAACCATGGAAAAGTGAAATCATATATAGAGATGAACACCCAACGGAATTTAGTATATGATAAAGGTGAGTGAAAAGTAAATTATGTAGCAAATATTGTTGAGACTACTGACCAGTGGCTAAAAAAAAAAATTTTGGATCACTTTCTTATATCTTCAGTTCAGTTCAGCTCAGTTCAGTCGCTCAGTCATGTCCGACTTATATCTTACATGAAAATAAATCCCAAATAGATCAAAGAATTAATAAGTAAATAGGAAGAGAAAAGAACAAAGTCACTTAAGGACAAAAGGAAAGCTTTTTTTTTTTCTCTTAAATATCTGTGGTAGAGAATTAAAACCAAAAAAAAAAAATCATAAAATACCCATAAATTTGTATAAAATTTAAAGCTTCTACCACCCTCACAATAACCACAAATCAAGTCAAAAGAAATGATAACTAGGAAAACTATTTCTAGCTCATATGACAGTCTAAGATTAAAACAGTTTTAATATTAAAGCAATTTTACACAAAAATTTGAAAACTAAGCACGTGACAGGAAAAGGAGAAAACAACACAAGCAAACAATTCACAGAAACACAAAACACCGATGCTCAGTGAGCATAAGAGAGGCTCACACTCGCTTGTAATGAAAGAGATTTAACTTAAATGTTTGATTATATTTTACACATCAAAGTAATAACAATTTTAAACTTTAATGCTACCTAATGTTGAACGGATGTATTGAAATGTTAGATATATCTTGGTGGAGGCTTAACTTGTGTTTTGTGCAGTCTTTGGCAATATCTATTACAATATAAATTCCACCTATGTTTTTACCCAACAATTGGACTTCTAGAAATTTATCCTACTGACACACTCACTGATTTTCAAAACACAGGTATAATGAGGTTCATTGTAACATTCTTTGTAATAGCAAAACAAAACAAAATAGGACAACCATATGAAAAAATAAAAACCCTACAAACAATTTAAATCCATCAAAAGAAACTAAATTACTACATAGTGATTAAAATTAATGAAGTAAATCTATTTATAACATATGCTAACATTCTAACTGCAGTGTTGTGTGAGAAAAAAAATTATGTAACAATGTATATAGTTCAATCCCATTTCTGCTTTCTTCTCTGAAAAAATATAAATTATATGTAAGCTTCTAGAGCTAAACAAAAGCTAAACAATACTTCTTTTAACTCACATAACATCCCTGATAAAAAATGTTTGGAAGCCTCCAGTTGCCTTCAATTGAAAATCTGAACTTTAAGGCCAACCAGTAATTCCTGTTCCCATCTATCCAAATCTAATTTATTCAGCCACAAGGACATCCAACTGAAGTCTCTTAACTCTCCAAGCATTTGCCTTCTTTAATGTTCCCAGGGACAAATGAGACCACAATATAAGCAAGGACACTGAATGAATTATTCATATCAGAGAACATATGAGGGTTACAGATCTAAAGAAGTCATATTGGGTTGACCAAAAAGTTCTTTTGGATTTTTGCATAACAGCCTATGGAAAAATCTGAACAAACTTTTTGGCCAACCCATTATAGTGGCAAAGATGTCTGAATAGCAGTCTATTATCAACTGCAGTTTTAAGTACCCAGCTACATAAGTAAACAATAAGATCTATCAATATAATCAACACATAAATCCTACTGGATCAATGTAACAGGTAATTCCCAAAAACCAACCTGTTCAAAGGTAGACAACTGCAAGGCAGTGCATCTTTCAAGCAATGTATGCTGGCATATCTCTCTCCAATTTTACAAGAACAACAAAATTTTGTTTGAACCTGAAGGAACCCTGCACAAACCCTAGGGAAGCCAGTCCATCCTCTATGCCCTCAGTCAGTCGAAATGAGGAAGCAGGATAGAAGGGATCTGAACTGTCCTCTGCAGGATGTTCTCTTCTCTGTGCTAGAACTATGCCATTTTTCTATCTGATTTTTACAGGCAGTAGAAATCTGGCATAAACTTGTAAGTCCTAGATACACAGGTTCTGAAATCTGCTGACCTACAGACTGCTGATTTGGACAAATCATTCAAATCCTTGAACTTCAATCCTTTCGTTGGTAAACTCTGAAACCTATGTCCTAGATTTTTTTAAAAAAGAGTAAATGATTTTTTAAAAATGTAAAATGCTTGAATGCTCATGCTCAGTTGCTTTAGTCGTGTCTGGCTCTTTGTGACCCCGTGGACTGCAACCCACCAGGATCCTCTGTCCACGGAGTTCTCCAGGCAGGGATACTGGAGCGGTTTGCCATTTCCTCCTCCAGGGGATCTCCCCAACCCAGAGCCTGAACCCACATCTCCTTTGTCTCCTGCATTACAGGTGGATTCTTTATCTACTGATTATCAGGGAAGGGTACCTAGCACATACTAAATGCTTGGAAAATGCTATTTTTTATATTTTCTTTCCAATCACCAGTTTGAAAAAAATGCCATCTAATGCAGGGTTTGTTTGATGTCTTTCTTTTATTCTCACACCTATCACTTACAGAAATGGTGAAATGTGGCAATGGGCATGACCTTTGACTCTATGTCTCTTTCTCTGTGCTGTTATACATCTGTTGGTCCTATGTACCTCCCACAACATTGTAAGCAAGTGTAGTGCACAGGCTGTACACAGTCTGTTGATTTCCTCTTACTGGTATGAACATGCATACACACAGCAAATTCCCAATGAATGCAGTTGACTTAGTGCTCTGACAGCTAGAGGGATGCAGCACTTCTAGGTTATAATATTTACTGCCTGCGTCATACAACTGAGTAACTAGTTAACCAGCCATCCAAGGAAGAGAATCACAGGTTGATCAGAACTTATGATAACAGTTCCTGTGGGTCGATTTCAGAATTCAGTGTCTCACTCAGCATTTAGCTCTTTCTCTAGGAAAGACACTGTGGCTGCTTGTAACATCAGTATATGGGTTGTTATACAAATGGATGCGGTAAGTAAGGAAGACGCTGCTGACTTCCTCAGGCTCACTAAGCATTACACCAAAAGTGTTGCTTTTCCTCAGAGATGTAGAGAACAAGTCATAGAGTGTTTGCAGGATAAGTCAGGGTCTCATTAGTTGGACCTGTACAGAGCCAATAGGGAAACAAAAGAAAAATCACTGAACTAGGTCCACATTTAATTGCACTTATACTCAGTTAATCACAGCTAATAAAATAGGCAAGGTACCAATTTCCCTTATGGTAGAAGTTCAAGCTGATTTTTTAAGGAACTGTGACTCCTTCTAAATGGCCAGGTCAAGGAAGTAACTGGGATTATAGAACTGAAATTTGAAGCCACAGTTACACTTTTCTGTGACTGTTTTGTTCTGTTTTGCTTTCCCCCTTTTTGGCTCCAGAGTGTCTAAAAAGGAAGGGATTTCAAGGTCATCTGATTAGGGGAAAGGATAAGAATTTTCCTCATAGCTGTCTGAACAGAGCAAGCATCCTTCTTATACATTTGGGGGGATGTGTCAGGGGGTGTTCTGACAGAGACCACTTAGCCATGCTGTAACACCAAGTCATATCCCCATGCTGGAGAATGAGGAATGGACACAGACTTTCATAGGGAAAGCTTACAACTGCTATTCTGAACCATCAAAGTAGCAGCAGATAATCCTTGCACTGCTAAGCTTTCTCATCGATAAAGGAGTTGGACAAAACCAATTCTGGTATCTCACAATTCACTTACTGCTAAAATGTTGTTGACATCTAAAAAACAAGAAAGATACTGGAAATTCTATTTCTAGCAAGAACAAAAAAAGCTATGGCAAAGCTTATGTTGAGGAGTGGGTAGGCAGGAGAACACAGAGGAGAAGAGCTTCGCTTAGCAAGCGTAACTGGGGTTCCACAGGATGCCATCACTCCAACTGTGTGCCCTCGGGTGAGTCCCTTGCCCTCATCAAGCCTCCATTCCATCACTGTAAAATGCCCTGTAGGTGGCTGGATCTGGTAGGCTGTAAGTACTCAGCATTAGTTGTTATCACTAGTAAGGGGCCAAGAGAATATACACAAAGGCAACTGAAGAAGGATGAAATTCACATTCTATGGGCCAGAAGATCTCTCTGAATCAGTACCACATTTACATATTACATTTTCTCCTCAAGTATAACCAGTTGCCTGTTCATTTTGCACTTCTAATAGTAAGATGCTCATTTAATATTTAGTAATTAGAAGCAAGGTCATTGCAGTAACATTGCTCTAGAAGGACCCTTGTCTCCTGGATTTCTAAAATAAATAAATAAACAAATAAGTAAATGTGTGACTGATTAAAAACTCTTATCACCTCCCACAACAGACACCAGTTTGATTTCTCCCTTTAACTGCAGTGAGGTCACACTCCTGGGTTTGTGACATAGCAGCAGTTGCTATGGAGATGATAGCTTTATCAGCAACTCCATTTTGTAATGACTTGACAGAAAGGTTACAAAGAAGCAGATGAGCTGTGAAGGAGACAGAACCCCTTGTCTAAACACAAATAGCATTGATAATTAATTAGTTGAAGCAGTGGGGGAAATTATGAAAATGTGTGAAAGGTAAAAGGATTTCTATTTATTACAGATTTGATTGTTCTATTTCTCTTTTGCCAGAGGAAAATCACATCTCTTCCACCCTGGGAAATGTTGCATGGAACACTAAATTAATGTTGCACTAACTGGTTTGAGTATGCAGGGGTTCACTTTCCAGACCCATTGACTTTTTGTTTAAAGTCGCAAAGTTGGTTATCTTAAGTGATTGTATTTTCTAAGGTCCAAAAAAAGAGATTGTAGAACAAAACAAAACAAACCTCAGATTACTGAGATGATTAAAGGATCACAGTGTCAATTTATTTCAACTTCTAAAGGCTCAATTTGAACATACAAATCCTCTATTTGAAAATGTATCCTTTGATGATAGAAGCCCTTGTATTAATTTTCTAGGGCTGGGATAACAAAATATCACAGATCCCGAGTGACTCGAACAACAGAAAGTTGCTTTTTCACAATTCTGGAGGATAGAACACTTAGATCAAGGTCTGGTTTCCTGCAGAAAGTAACACAACATTGTAAAACATCTATACACTAAAAAAAAATTAAATAAATAACCAAAATAAAGGGTCTGGTTTCTTTGAGACCTCTCTCCCTGGTTCACAGTTGGCCAGCTTCTCATTGGACCCTTACAGTCTCTCCTCTGTGGACACATCCCTGATGTGTCCTTCTGGGTCCAAATTTCCTTGACTTATGAGATCACCCATCAGATTAGATTAGGGCCCACCTTAGTGGCCTCCTTTTAAAACTTGCCTCTTTAAAGGGCTACAGCCACACACAGTTACGTTCTGAGGAAGAGCTCTTCTAATGCGGCAGCCTGGGCCCCTTCACTACATCATCTGAAGCAGCTTCTATCTCTGCCTTCTTCGTTTAAGGCACTAAGGGGGAGATGATGTATTATTACATGTCTAGAGGGAATTTAAATTACATAAATAACTGTCTATCTTTGAGAAAAGGGTAGCAATCCATTCTTTCCTCAGTCAGTAGATGATAAGAACTTTGGGAAGTGAGAAGAACTTTGAGATGATTTAAAAAGAATGACCTAGTGATTGAATGATTGATGTCCACTCTCTGAGCTTTTCAGAGAAAATGACTAATTTCCCAAGCCTGAAAACAAACAAAAAATGAAATAAACAGCAAAATTTAAAGATGAAGCTAAAAACACTCCATAATTGAAAAGATATGTTCAGTGTGAGCCAACTGTCACATCTTTAACCTTTCCATCTGTTGGTATATATTACAAAAAGGAGGATAAAGCCCCAAACTGCATCTAGCGTGTTAGCTGGTAATTTGATTTCCATGAATTTGGGAGCTGGTGAGGCACGCTTGCCTCCCTGTTTGTTTAAGCATTGAGGCTGACAATTAACCCTCTTCCCTTAAGTAATCAAAGGTGTTTGCTGGGACCTCAAAGTCACCTCAGATGGGGCATTATGCTAATGACCTGTTTGAGCAAGACTCAAATTGAAGCAGGAATGGTGGCAGAAAGATGTGGCCTTTCTCTATAGAAATATCTTTATGAGTATAATTAATTGAATAGGTTGTGAAAACTTGTTGAGAGATTACTGAAATGGTTTTCAAGTTTTCTTGATGTGAGATGCAAAGAGATATGGAAAAACAGAAACTTAGAAAAAGATAATATCAATAAACAACATGTAGAATATTACAAAAGTTACTTCATTATAAAGTAAAGCATTTGCATCTTCTTTGAGATGTAAACCCAAATTAGATGTCTGGAGGGGCATCTGGAATATCTCCACAGAGGTCCCTCCCTCAGTTCCTCTCACAGCTGTCATTCAATTGATAATATTTCTATTATGTATTTAGGCCACTGAATACTTCTGGGGCTGAAATCAAATGGGACATGCAGGGTCTCAGAGAATATAGTACGCTGTGCTCTGTCAGGTTCCTGCTGGTGGTCCTCACTGTGTGATGCCTTATACTTCTTCCTCTTGATTATTTAGGATGAGAGGATGGGCAGGAGAGACAGAGTTAGCAAGAATCCTTGCCATCTGGACTGATTTCTCCAACTTACATCCAAACAACATTCTTGAAATTTCTTTGTCCCACAGTCTTATGTCAGCATTCTAGCATGATAAAGAGTTTTTGAAGGGCTACAGAGTAGACACCTTGAGGTCATTCTTCTCCTTCAAAAAAATGAGTAGAGAGCCAGATATCACTCCCTTCCTTGTTATTTCCACAGGGAAATAAGAAGCCTACTCCTCTTCTATTTCCTTGATACCTGTGATAATTAACAAAGCACCAAAAGAACCTGTTGCTAATGCAGGAGACATAAAAGATGCAGGTTCGATCCCAGGGATGGGAAGATTCCCTGGAGAAAGGCATGACAACCCATACCAGTGTTGCTACCTGAAAAATTTCATGGACAGACAAGCCTGGTGGGCTTCAGTCCATGGAGCTGAAAAAGAATTGGACATGACTGAGCATGCATACTCTATTACTAAGTATCTGGGTAGTTTTCTGGGGGAGGAGGAAGATAAGTACTTTTTATTTTCTTGGTTTGAATTCTATATACATTTCTCCTGTATATTATGTTTGACTTTTTAAAATAGCTTTATTGAGGCATAACTAATATACAAAACATATTTAATGATTTTAATTTAACAAGCTTGGAGATTTGCATACACCCATAAAACTATCATTACAATCAAGGTAAAAATTATCCATCAACCCCAAAGTTTCCTTTTGCCCCTTTGTTTTTTGTTTGTGTAGGTGGTAAAAACATTTAACATGAGTATCTGCTTTTCTTTAAGCTACACAGTTTCCAAGTTATCCTAATTTTCCTGAACACTCTACCCATATCAAATCAAGACAGATTAAATTCTATTACATTAGAATAATATTTGTCTACTTACTTACCTATCAATCTATGAAAATAAGAACAATAAGTACCTGCTCAAAAATCTGCTCCATTTTAGTAATACTCAATACATTGAGATTTGATCATCACCAAGAATCTTGGTGGTTCATTACTATCCATTTATCTACTCTTAACTTATCAAACAATTATTTGGCATCCCTTATGTGCCAAGTACCATCCTAAGTTCTGGGGACCCAGATATAAGTTTAAGGTAAGAGACTCTCTTGTGCTTGATGTATTTTACTGAAACAAAATGCTATCTGCAGAAACATATCTCTTAAAATGGGAACTCATTTCTTCAGCCTGGTCTCTCTCACTTACTGAGCAAGGTACCAACTGGCTGCTATCAAGCAAGGCAGAGTATTCTCCTTTGAATCATTCTCTTATCCATCAGTCCCTTGATTCTACCTCTCCATCAATTTTCTCCAACCTCCCATAGTCCTTGTTTCCATCTTCTTTTTCCCCTGAGTTACTCTATAGATGTTTCACTATAGAGAATGAGAATTACCTTCTCTGAATTTCTGTAATCTAAAGCTGGATCCCTTATCTTCCTTCTCATCACCTAGAGTAGTAATTTAAGTCCAAGTGGTACAACTTTTCTACCCCCTTTCTGTCCCTATTTCTGCACAATTCTTTTGTGTACTTTGCAAAAGAAGTTTAAGATCATATAAAAATAAAATTACAGGGCAGAACATACCACCTACTGTCAAATCTCCTGTAAACTGGTAGTAAGGGTTTTACAGAGGATTGCTTCTTAATAACATAAGAAAACACATGTCTTGAGATCTTTTACCAATATGGCTTTTCAGATGTGCAGGCTTACAGAATCTGAAGTCTTTAGGGCATTAATACCCTTTCACCAACAATTATGGTTACTGAACTGATAAAATGCTGAATCATTCTCTCTCTGACCTTCACCAGTCAGACTTGTGAGGCAAGAGAACAGGGCTGGTACCCTAGTTCACTGCTGTTTCCTCCTGAGTGAATCATTTAGGCTTAGCCATGTAGCTGTTCCTCTTACTGGGTCTTCTAGTAAGGCCCAGGAGAGGAAAGGAAGGTCACTTTATTCTTTAGTCACTCTTTAGAAAAGGCAAAATAAAAGACAGTTAAGCTGTTTTAAAGCCTTCCTACTCCAAGTGTGGTCCACTGACTAACATCATCTCCGTCACCTAAGAGTGTGTTAGGGATGCACAATGTCAAGCCTCACCTGAGAAGCATTGAATTAGAACCTCCACAAAGTCCCCAGTGATTCATATACACACTAAAATTGAGATAAAGTTGAGAAGCATTGACTTAGAAGGTGACTCTTTCCACTGACAAAGGACAAAGAAAGAAAGTGACTCATAAATTGGGGTTATAATTTTGGAGACTTTGGAGACAGGAGAAAACAATGGAGGTAAAAGAGAGGAATTTGGGTGTCTGTTTCCATCTCATATAAACACACACACACACACACACAGCCCTCTACCTGTGTTTTTCCAGCCCACTCTGGATCTCAGCTGCTAGAAATTCCTCTCAAATAATTGCTGGGTATGTATAACACCTATTCCTACCTGAGCGGTTCACATGATGTCCTAAGCAACAAGAGAATAATCCTTCACTTTCTTCCTTAGCCCAAGCACTAGTTTTGATAGAGGTTGTCTTCCTAACATTGCCCTAACTGGCCAAGAGTTTAGAAGCTCCCTGAAAGAAGATCTCTTTTTGATTATTTGAAGCAAGAATTCAGCAGTGCTATTTTTCCAGAAGTGGCACAGACTTTTCTTGATCATTTGGGCATTCTTCATGTGGCTCCATCAGACAGAGGATTGTTGATTTTCAGTCTTAGAAGGAACATAAAGGACAAGTTCATATTCTTATCTGATGCTGAAATTCCTGTCACAAGTCAGCTCATCATTGCCCAGTTTATACTTGGATGAAACAAATAGAAGAAACCTCAAAATTCATGCTCATATGCCATCGAACATTCAGTGACACTCCAGCTGCCTCACTCATTATTTGAGAATGCAACACTCCACTGATGACATTTATCACCCTCTTCTTAGTCCAGCATGCTTCTCTCATCAACAGTTTAGTTTCAGAGAAGTGATGCAGGAAGGGGGAAATTCCCCTCACAAACAAATCCTTTTGCCTAAATATGAGAATATAGTATAGTATTCATAAAGATGATAGTTAGAGCCCAGCATGAGAGAGGTACATTTCTCATACTAATAATAACAATAATAACCATAACAATAATAAAACACTCTTTAAGAACTACCATTTCAGAGCAAATATTTGCTATTAATATTATTGTTTTTATTATTATTATTGTATTACTGCTAATAATGATGATAGGTTACTTGCTAAGAAACTGGGCCTTCAGTGTAACTAAGTAAGCATATTTAGCAAGGGCTCTCCTGAAGGCATCTCTTCAATTAATAAAGGAAGCTGACAGATCTTCTCACAGCCTACTGCCAGATACCAACTGATTGCCTCCCTCTAATAACTGTTTAATTTGCTTTCCTGTACTAATCTTGTCATGCAAATTGTAGGCCTCTGCCCCTCGCTGACAGAGAGGATGGCATTCCAGTAGGCCGAATGGCACTGCCCCTGGTCCCACCTAGCTCCTGCCCTACTCCCATTCTCAGCATGTGCCATCCCTGCACAACCTCCTCTGCCTGTAACCCAGACACAGATCTGGCCATTCGATTATCCAGGAACCCGCTGGATGACAGTGAAAGAGTAAATCGGTCAGACCTCCAGGGCAGCAGCTGGAGGAAGAAAGAAACATCCCTTTGCCGGGCCTCACGACCTCTTGCTATGCTTAAACAAAACTCATCAGCTCACAGCACGGATTAGGATGGCCTCATTATAGACGCGGAGTTCGGGTTATATGAGGCCCAAATGAGAACAAGGTGGTTAAAAAAAAAAAAAATCGAAGTTCCAGGAGGAGGGGAAGTTGTGCCAAGGTGACAGGAGGTGAGGGGGTGATGGGCAGTAAATGATGAAAACGCATCAGTGGAAGAGAACAATGATAAGCAAATGTTTGAGATTCTGAGTCAACATATCAGGGAACCCAGGGCACAATCACACTTGATGACTGAGGCAGCGATAGATGTTGGCAGTCAACACCCCACCCGTTATCTTAACTTCCCTGTCTTGATTTAGGTATGCCAGGAGTTTCTGGCTTTTTGCTTAGCTTTCATATTTCTGCTCCCTAAATAAAAGGCCTGCAAAGATTGAAGCACAGAGATGTGTACTTGGAGGGTGCATGCATGCTCACTCAGCTGCGTCCCAGTCTTTGTGACCCCATGAACTGTGGCCTGCCAAACTCCTCTGTCCGTGGGATTATTCCCAGGCAGGGGTACTGGAGTGGGCTGCCATTTCCTCCTTCAGGGGATCTTTCCCATCCAGGGATTGAGTCTGAGTCTCCTGCATCTCCTGGATTAGCAGGTGGATTCTTTACCACTGAGCCATCTGGAAATCCCACATAGAGGTCGCAAACACTCATTTAAACATTCCCCAGAGTAACTGCTGTGCTGACACCTCTAGGTCTTTCAGCACGCTATTCTGCCATCTGGGTGAAATGCTTCATGCTTTATGTCAACCATCAAGGACCAATACGAAGACCCACCTCCCACATGGAGCTTTCTATTCCTAACCAGAGCACATAAAAACTGCTTCTCCCACAGCATTGCTTTTCCACTCTGCACCTACTCTTAGCTAATTAATAGCAGACCCTTCAGTCCTTCACACAAGACCCTCCACTCTATCACCTAAAACACAGTTTTCTATTCCGTCTCCTACCATTTGTCCACATTGATCCTACAGCCACATCCTACTGAACCACGTGTTCTCCTCCCCTCTGCTCCCTCTCCTTCCTCTCCTCCCATGTTCAGTAACCAAGCACCCCATCCATCAAAGGCCAGCACAAAATCCTGTTACTTCTTACAAATACTACAGGATATGATCTCTCTGTTAAACCCGATATCATTTATATCACCTGCACTGATATTTAATTTTGCGGAAAGATTAAAATTTACTTGAGGGGAGAAATGATCAAGACTCTCTGCAAAGCCCCCTTAGAACTTTTTTTTTTCCTCTTGGCCCTAATAGTTTGCTTTGAGTGTCTCAAGGGACATTTTGTAATAGGTTTACATGGAGAACTTCATGGCAATCTGAAATGTATAGACATCTTTGTCAGTTTGGGCTTCAAACAGGAAATAACTCCCCACCACAAGGTCTTTATGATACCCTTGTCATTACCAGGGAGTACGTAGAATGTGCATTTTACCAATGGGAAACAAGTTGAAGGGAAGACAGACACAGGACATCAAGTGTGTAGAGAGACGCTATGCTCCTCAGTCACTTTTGCAATCAAGAAGCAGATACTACTGGAAGAAAGCAAGGCCTGAAGAAGTGTTTTGTTAACATAGATTTGGGACTAAAGATCATAGTGTAAGCAAGGATTTTTGAACCACAGCTCAATACCAAGTTAATACTGATTGTCTAAATGACAATAAAAGGGGAATGTTTGTGGAACTGAAGACTAAATACTTTAAGATGATACTCAGTAAAACACAATTTGTCTTCAGAGTGTCTCCTGGGTGCCTAACATTGATATTGAGACCATGCAAGCCCACTTTGGAGGTAGTAGAACTTCTAAGGAGGAAGAGAGAAAAAGGGAGGAAATAAAAATTCAATAACTCTGCAAAACAAACAAACAAACAAAAAACAATGAGTAAAGAAATTAAGTTTAATTAGGGCCCATTTGTTTAGTTTTGCTTTTATTTCCAATATTCTGGGAGGTGGGTCATAGAGGATCCTGCTGTGATTTATGTCAGAGAGTGTTTTCCCTATGTTCTCCTCTAGGAGTTTTATAGTTTCTGGTCTTACATTTAGATCTTTAATCCATTTTGAGTTTATTTCTGTGTATGGTGTTAGAAAGTGTTCTAGTTTCATTCTTTTACAAGTGGTTGACCAGTTTTCCCAGCACCACTTGTTAAAGAGGTTGTCTTTTTTCCATTGTATATTCTTGCCTCCTTTGTCAAAGATAAGGCGTCCATAGGTTCGTGGATTTATCTCTGGGCTTTCTATTTTGTTCCATTGATCTATACTTCTGTCTTTGAGAGGGAGGTGGGAGGGGGGATAGGGATGGGAAATACATGTAAATCCATGGCTGATTCATGTCAATGTATGGCAAAAACCACGACAATATTGTAAAGTAATTAGCGTCCAACTAATTAAAAAAAAAAGAAATTAAATAAAAAACAACAGCAAAAAAATTAACCATATGAAGACTACGTAGATGATAGCAAAGAAGCATCCGTACTCCCAACTGGCAGAAAACGCCCTCGTCACCACCACCATCCTAGTTTACACACCACACTGTCTTGCTAGAATCAATGCAACAGTCTGCTAAGATGCTTGCTGGCCTCAGCCTTGGGTCCCATGAGCACATCCTCCACAGAGAGCACTCTTTCTGAACAAAAACCAGTTCAAGTCATCACTGACTACCTCTGCACTCAGCCTTTTCACTCTCTCATTCGGTACTTATTTAGCATTTACGAGGCCTCAAGGGCACAGAAACAAAGCAGAACAAGCTTGACTCCTGCACTACAGGAGAACCCTTTCCTATAATTAAGTCCAAATGCCTTGATATGGCATACCAGGCTCACATTCTAGAACTTTCTTATCTCCCCAACCTCCTAGACCACTTTCTTGTGGTTTTGACACTCCATTCTTAGACTCATTCTGTATTCTTACTTCTGTTTCTCTGTTAGCCTTCTCCACACTCTTTTGCAGCCATCTTTTTCAAATGATACTTTTTGTACTGAAATACCCTTCCCCTCCCACCTTCCTGGACAGTCCCCTAACTAGCTGCTACTTCTCTCCAGGATACCTTTTATAACCCTCTGTTTTCTCTTTGTGTATCAGCTGCCTCCACTATACTGACAGATGAGAGAGATCCCACATTATTTATTGGTAGATAACTCCCAATACTCAGAGAAGTACCTGATTTATGTGGGCGCTCAAATTATCATCAGCTGGGTGCCCTAATTACAGTTTGACCTTGTGTTGCTGGTTTCTACTAGACTGAGAGGAATAGGTTCAAACTGTGCCTGAGGCAGGGACTTTGGTGCACCGCTATCTTCAGCTTGGTGAATCCCAGGCACAGAATAAATATTTGTTGGATGAATGAATGAAAGAATGAATTAAATTTAAAAAAAAAAACAGTATTAAAATATATCTGCACAAATGTGACTAGAACCAAAACTTGAAGTTGAGCATTCTTTTGACTAAATAGAAATCTGGAACAGTCTCACAAGAGATTAAATATCATAAGAAAAATACTCTTCTCTAAACCCTTTCTAAACTCCAGTTTTCCCTTTCCTCGCATGGCACAGTAAAAGCACTGGAGTTGAAACTGTGAGAACCTTTACAATTTTACTTCTGAATTATGAAATGCCATATCCACCAGCCTCGACCAGAAGCAAGGCAACATGAATATTAATGTTTGGAAGGGCCTGAAGTATGGCAGCAGGATGATTTAAAGAGGAGAATAATCAGGGACTGAATCTTAGTAAATAAATCCAAGGTCCAATTTGTTTAGTCTCTCACCCACATTTTTAAAGAAAAATTAATATTCTTTTTCAAAGGCAAATCAATATAGATTCTGAACTGCTGACTTGATAAGTTTAAAGTGGAAATGTTTCTCTTGTCCCCAGCAGCTCCTGGCTAAATTCCTTTTCCCAGTCTCTTTCTACCTCATTCCAATATGCAGATATGTAGGTATGCCTTCAAAACATCACTCATGAATTATTTATTAACTTGTTACTGCCATGTATCTAGTACCACCTTGCTATTGTGAGGACACAGACCATGGAAGGGCTTTTCTTTGTCTTCAAGGGATTTACAATACCAATGGGGAGAGTAAGCGCACTCTTAGATCAGTCATATATGTATATAATGATATATAATTGTATTCCAAAATGATTTTGTATAATGACAACATATAATTATATCAGGCATATATATATATATATATATAAAAGACTCTTGCTCCTTGGAAGAAAAGCTATGACCAACCTACACAACATACTAATAAGCAGAGACATCACTTTGCTGACAAAAATTCATCTAGTCAAAGCTATGGTTTTTCCAGTAGTCATGTATGGATGTGAGAGTTTGACCAAAAGGAAGCTGAGAGCCAAAGAATTGATGCTTTTGAAATGTGGTGTTGGAGAAAACTCCTGAGAGTCCCTTGGACTGCAAAGAGATCAAACCAGTCCATCCTAAAGGAAATCAGTCCTGAATATTCATTGGAAGGACTGATGCTGAAGCTGAAACTCCAATACTTTGGCCACTTATTGCAAAGAACTGACTCATTTGAAAAGACCCTGATGCTGGGCAAGATTGAAGGCAGGAGGAGAAGGGGATGACAGAGGATGAGCTGGTTGGATGGCATCACTGACTTGATGGACATGAGTCCAAGCTAGCTCTGGGAGTTGGTAATGGACAGGGAGGCCTGGTGTACTGCAGTCCATGGGTTTGCAAAGATTCAGACATGACTAAATGACTGAACTGAACAGATGTATATAATGATATAATGAGTATATATGTTATATATATGACACACAATGTTATATATAGCAGGAATTGCTAGTGGCTCATGGGCTTCCCTGATAGCTCAGTAGGTAAAGAATCTGCCTGCAATGCAGGAGACCCCAGTTTGATTCCTGGGCTGGGAAGATCTGCTGGAGAAGGGATAGGTTATTCAATTCAGTATTCTTGGCTTCCCTTGTGGCTCAGCTGGTAAAGAATCTGCTTGCAATGCAGGAGACCTGGGTTCGATCCCTAGGTTTGGAAGATTCGTTGGGAGATCTCCTTTGGGAGAAGGGAATGGCAACCCCTTCCAGTATTCTTGCCTGGAGAATTCCATGGACAGAGGAGCCTGGCAGGTTACAGTCCATGGGGTCACAAAGAGTCGGAAACAACTGAGTGACTTTCACTTTCCCTGGTGGTTCAGACAGTGAAGAATACGCCTGCAGTGCAGGAGACCTGGGTTCAATCCCTGGGTCAGGAGGATCCCCTGGAGAAGGGTATGGCAATCCGCTCCAGTATTCTTACCTGGATAATTCCATGGACAGAGGAGCCTGGCAGGCTACAGTCTATGCGGTTGCAAAGAGTCGGGCACAACTGAGTGACTCACACACACACACACACACACACACACACACACACCCAATCCTCATAATTTTGTAATTTTGAGCAGTTTATAATAGTATGACCACTTTACAGATAAAAGATCTGAGATGTGATTAAATCACCATTGCAAGATGCTACATCTAAGGAAGTGGCAAAACTAGCATTTGCAGTTCTGTTCTGCCTAATTATAAATGTCTACTCTTTCTACCATGCTCTTTATCCATTAGCTGTCATCTCCTTTTGGCATCACTTTATAATTTCTCATTATGTTCTAATATTTTTATTCTACTGAGACCAAGCTGATCTACTTGGCACCTCTGAAACAAACAAAGTGTGCTTTCCTGTATTGATTTGCCACCATTGCCATGAAAAACTTAGAAGGAGTCAGAACAGCAAACAGCTTCCAAGTGTAGTATCTGGAAGCAAACTGTCTCATATTCAAATTCTGACATCACCTTTTTATAGGTGCATGACACTGGACAACTTAGTTCACCTACTTATATTTCCTTACCTGTAAAGTGAAACCACCCTTATGGCAGAAAGTGAAGAGGAACTAAAAAGCCTCTTGATGAAAGTGAAAGACGAGAGTGAAAAAGTTGGCTTATAGCTTAACATTCAGAAAACTAATAATGGCATCTGGTCCCATCACCTCATGGGAAATAGATGGGGAGACAGTGGAAACAGTGTCAGACTTTATTTTCTTGGGCTCCAAAATCACTGCAGATGGTGACTGCAGCCATGAAATTAAAAGACACTTACTCCTTGGAAAGAAAGTTATGACCAACCTAGATAGCCTATTAAAAAGCAGAGACATTACTTTGCCAACAAAGGTCTGTCTGGTCAAGACTATGGTTTTTCCAGTGGTCATGTATGGATGTGAGAGTTGGACTGTGAAGAAAGCTGAGCGCTGAAAAAATGATGCTTTTGAACTGTGGTGTTGGAGAAGACTCTTGAGAGTTCCTTGGACTGCAAGGAGATCCAACCAGTCCATCCTGAAGGAGATCAGTCCTGGGTGTTCATTGGAAGGACTGATGCTGAAGCTGAAACTCTAATACTTTGGCCACCTGATGTGAAGAGTTGACTCATTGGAAAAGACCCTGATGCTGGGAGGGATTGGGGGCAGGAGGAGAAGGGGATGTCAGAGGATGAGTTGGCTGGATAGCATCACTGACTCGATGGGCACGAGTTTGAGTAAACTCCGGGAGTTTGTGATGGACAGGGAGGCCTGGCGTGCTGCGATTCATGGGGTCGCAAAGAGTCAGACACGACTGAGTGACTGAACTTAACTGAACTGAAAGTGAAACAATAATAATAGTACCCCAAAGTGTCATTAGCTATCTTTGATAATTCATTCTAGCTACTGTATTTTATTTACATTAGTGATATAGGAGTGGTCACCTAGATGCATAAGTCTTAGGCAGTCATTGCATTGAAGACTCAAAAATAGTGTGAGGATAGGAGTTTTAAATCCTCAAAATACATTGCCCAATAGAAGATAAAATATGATAATTATTTAATGGTAGAAATGGTATGCATTTAATGGTAGAAACATGTATGCATTTTAGTACAATCCTCTAATTTAACATATGGGGAAACTGAAGCCACCTCTCTTCCCCCCAAAAAGGGCCAAATTCACATATCTGGTGGAGGATCTCTTGTGAGTGGTTTCTGACAGTGAAAACTCACTTAGTCCAAAGATGTTATTCCAGACTCTTATCAAAACAATCAGGCTCCACACAGGTCTGCTCTACTCCTATGCCCCATTTTTAGCTGTCTCTCTGTTGGTAAAAATGCTGTTACTTTATGAAGCCCAAATGAGCTTTCTTTTTAAGCCCTAGGTGGTGGTTGGTGGTGGTTTAGTTGCTACATTGCGTCTTTGTGACTCTTTGTGACCATATGGACTATAGCCTACCAGGCTCCTCTGTCCATGGGATTTTCCTGACAAGAATACTGAAGTGAGTAGCCATTTCCTTCTCCAGGGGAATCTTCCTGGCCCAGGAATTGAACCTAGGTCTCCTGCACTGCAGGCAGATTCTTTACCAATTGAACTTTCTTAGCTGGTTCTTAAGATTTATACTGGCCTAGGTCTCCCACATTGCAGGTGGATTCTTTACTGTCTGAGCCACCAAGAAAGCTCATTTAAATTATTGCAAAGCTTAAATGCAGAAATATAGGTTTTAAATGAAATAAATATTTTAATCATGAGTGAAAAATCTAGTTTAACTCATTTCAGTAAATATGGCCCTGGCACCAAATGCTAGATGTTGGGAATAATAAGGTGGAATAAACAACAGTGTCCCACCTCTCTTAGGTTAGTTCATGAGGTTTTACATCTTACCTAGGGAATCATCTTTTCCTCAATTAGGTTATCTTAATAAGACCAAAATAAACATTTACTGTTTGAATGCCAGCATATTCTTTTGTCTAATTGTAGGAAGAAATAAAGAATGAGCTAAGACTTCAGGAATTTAAGAGTTCCATGTTTCTAAGAACTCCTTGTGGCACATAATTAATTTCATAAACTTAAGCCTTCCCCTTCCCAGTCATTTTCCTTCTTAAATAAAATCTTTCCTCTGAATATTAAACAAGATTATAAGACTATGTGTCAGTTTCTAGAGACCAGAGGAAAAAAACACACACACACATACACACACACACTCTCTCTTTGTATACAGCAGAGTATTTCTCAGTATATGTTTCCTACAATGAGATACTGAAATGTTTGTAGAATTTAGGATCTAGTGCTAGGTTTTTGCTATTATTCAATGTAGACCAAAATAATATAGCTGTCACCATGACTAATTTTATTTAGTCTTTACAGATTCCATGCTAAGGACTTTATATACATTATCTGGCGAACTCCAATACATAAAAAGGCATCAGTCAGTCAGTCCATCACTCAGTCGTGTCCAACTCTTTGCCACCCCATGGACTGCAGCATGCCAGGCTTCATTCTGCTGCTTTTTGTGTGATCCAACAGATGTTGGCAATTTGATCTCTGGTTCCTCTGCCTTTTCTAAATCCAGCTTCAACATCTGGATGTTCGTGGTTCATACGGTTGAAGCCTAGCTTGGCTTCAACCAAGAGAATTTTGAGCATTACTTTGCTAGTGTGTGAGATGAGTGCAACTGTGCAGTAGTTTGAGCATTCTTTGGCATTGCCTTTCTTTGGGATTGGAAAGAAAACTGACCTTTTCCAGTCCTGTGGCCAATAGTGAGTTTTCCAAATTTGCTGGCATATTGAGTGCAGCACTTTAACAGCCTCATCTTTTAGGATTTGAAATAGCTCAGCTGGAATTTCACCATCTCCACTAGTTTTGTTCATAGAGATGATTGATTCCTAAGGCCCACTTGACTTTGCACTCCAGTATGCTTGCTCTAAGTGAGTGAACACATTCATCCTTGTTATCTGGGTCATGAGGATCTTTTTTGTACAGTTCTTCTGTTTTTAATATCTTCTGCTTCTCTCAGGTCCATGCAATTTCTGTCCTTTATTGTGCCCATCTTTGCATGAAATGTTCCCTTGGTATCTCTAATTTCTTTGAAGAGATCTCTAGTCTTCCCTTTCTATTATTTTTCTCTATTTCTTTGCATTGATCACTGAGGAAGTCTTTCTTATCTCTCCTTGCTATTCTTTGAAACTCTGCATTTAGATGGATGTATCTTTCCTTTTCTCCTTTGCATTTCACTTCTTTTCTTTTCTCAGTTATCTGTAAGGCCTTCTTAGACAACCATCTTGCCTTTTTGCATTTCTTTTTCTTGGGGATGGTTTTGATCACAGACTCCTATATAATGTTATGGACCTCCATCCATAGTTCTTCAGGCACTCTGTCTATCAGATCTAATCTCTTGAATCTATTTGACACTATGATTGTATAATCTTAAGAAATTTGATTTAGGTCATACATGAATGATCTAGCGGTTTTTCCTACTTTCTTCAATTTAAGTCTGAATTTGACAATAAGGAGTTCATGATCTAAGCCACAGTCAGCTCCTGGTCTTATTTTTTTCTGACTGTATAGAGCTTCTCCATCTTTGGCTGCAAAGAATATAATCAATCTGATTTTGGTATTGACCATCTGGTGATGTCCATGTGTAGGTTTGTCTCTGGTGTTGTTGGAAGAGGGTGTTTGCTATGACTTGTGCATTCTCTTGGCAAAAGTCTGTTAGCCTTTGCCCTGCTTCATTCTGTACTCCAAGGCCAAACTTTCCTGTTACTCCAGTTATCTCTTGATTTTCTACTTTTGCATTCCAGTCCCCTATGATGAAAAGGACATCTTTTTTTTTTTTTTTTGGTGTTAGTTCTAGGAGGTCTTGTAGGTCTTAGTAGAACCGTTCAACTTCAACTTCTTCAGCACTGGTGGTTAGGTCATAGGCTTGGATTACTGTGATACTGAATGGGCTGCCTTGGAAATGAACAGAGATTATTCTGTCACTTTTGAGATTGCATTTGGCACAGAGTAGAAGGACATTTGCTCATATTGTCCTGTGAGAACTCCAAAATTGCAACTAACTGCTGAACAAACATCAATAGGAGAATGTTGGATCCCACTGAAAAAAGATGCTCCATGTCCAAGGACAAAGCAGAAGCCCCAACAAGATGGTAGGAGGGGCAGGAGGGATGAAACCACATTTAGAATCAAATTCCATGCCATCAGAGATGTCTGGAGGGCTCAGACAAAAACTTGTGTGCACCAAGACCCAGGGACTCCACAAGAGACTGAGCCAGACCTGCCTTTGAGTGTTTGAGTATCTCCTGCAGAGGCATGGGTCAGTAATGGCCTGCTGCGGGGACAGGGGCTCTGGTTGCAGCAGACCTGGGAGGCGTGGCATGTGAGTCCCACCATAGAGTCACCGAGCAGACAACCCATAAACTGGAAAACAATTGTACCAAAGAAGTTCTTGCACTGTTGCAAAAGTTCTAGGGTCAACAACAAATTTCCCAACCTGGAGATCCAGCAAAGGAACTGAAAAACCTCAGGGAATTTAATTTTGAAGGCCAGTGGGATTTGATTACAGAACTTCCACAGGAGTGGGGAAACAGACTCTTGGAGGGCACAAAGAAAACCTTGTGCACACCTGGACCTAGGAGAAAGCAGCAGTGACCCTACAGGAGATTGAGTCAGACTCCTGTGAGCATCCAGGGGTCTGTGGCAGAGGCATGGGTTGACACTGGCCTGCTGTGGGGTCAGGGGCACTGAATCCAACAGTCCTGGTATAAGTCCTTTTGAAGGAGGTCTCCATTACAGGCATTACCCCTACCATAGTTTGGGCAAACTACAGGGAGGGCCACAGCCCCACCCATCAACAGAAAATTGGATTAAAGATTTACTGAGCTTGGACCCACCCATCAGAGCAAGACCCAGATTCCCCCACAGCCAGCCCCTCCCATCAGGAAGCTTCCACAAGTCTCTTATCCTTATCCATCAGAGGGCAGAGAGAATGGAATCCACAATCACAGAAGACTAACCAAATTAATCATTTGGATCACAGCCTTGTCTAACTCAATGAAACTACAAGCCTGCCACGTAGGGCCATCCAAGATGGATGGGTCATGGTGGAGAGTTCTGACAAAATGTGGTCCAGTGGAGAAGAAAATGGCAAACCACTTCAGTATTCTTGCCTTGAGAACACCACACACAGTATGAGAAGGCAAAAAAGATATGACACTGAAAGATGAACTCCCCAGGCCGGTAGGTGGCCAATGTGCTACTGGAGAAGAGTGAAGGAATTGCTCCAGAAACAATGAAGAGATGGAGCCAAAGCAAAGCAATGCCCAGCTGTGGATGTGACTGGTGATGGAAGTAAAGTCTGATACTGTAAAAAACAATACTGCATAGGAACCCGGAATTTTAGGTCCATGAATCAAGGTAGATTGAAAGTGGTAAAACAGGAGTGGCAAGAGTGAACATCGACATTTTAGGAATCAGTGAACTAGAATGGACCGGAATGGGGGAATTTATTTCAGATGACCATAATATCGACTACTGTATCTTTCCTTAGAAGGGCAAGAATCCCTTAGAAGAAATGGAGTAGCCCTCATAGTCAACAAAAGACATTAGTATCCCAATTTTACAGATAAGACAATTAAAGCTTAAGCCATATAAACTTTTCCAAAGCCAAGTGGTTTCTACATGGTAGAACTGAAATTTACACCCAGGTCATACTGGGTTTATGCATCTTCATACTCTTCTGGAACTTTTTTACACAAAGTAGGTCTTTAGTATGTCCTTATTGAATTGTTGAATGCTGAAACAGTAGAAAAGCCACAAAAATGCTCTATTGTGAAATAAACTCTTAGAAAAGCTTAACAACCAGATTTTAAAACAGAATCCCCTGTGATCAGGCCTGTATAGATTTGTGAAAGACCCTGAAGCAGCTTTGCAGAAACTGCCCAAATGTGCAGCAGTGAATTCTGAAGGGGTTATGAGCACATTTTTATTGCTACAGAAAAAGAAATAGAATTTTTGGTCATAATTCATCTAATAATGAAATCTAAGTTTTGCTCTACTGAGATTTCAGGGGAAAAGAGAATAATAAAAGTATCACAGTTACTCCCCGTACAAAACTCCAGGCTTGGACCCAAACGAAATGCTATTGTTTAACAGGGGGAACTGGGATACCAAATGCTATAGACTCCATGTATAGTTCTCCCAGGCCAGCCGAGGCTTTCAGAAGACATCTGGCTCAACAGTTTTAGTCCCCCCAGCACCATCACTAGCTTAACACAGGCATGCACACATACACACCATTTTGATGCAGAAATTTTCAGAGTTACATAAAGTAATTCATTGCTGGTCCTACACTTGTGCTTTTCAAAATGTGCTCCACAAGCTAGTAGTATCAGCAGCACCTGCTCATTATTAGAAAAGTAGAGCCCCAGGCCTGACCCAAATCGAATGAATAAGAATCTGCATTTTAGCACAATCCCTGAGTCATTCATACACAGTCAAGTTTGAAAGGCAATGGTCTCTTGGGGGATCTGACTAGTACTAAAACAAAAGAACCACTAAGAAGAACACTGATGATCATTTCAACCACTTGATTTTGCTGATGCTCTGAAGTACAGTTGAATGTGAGACCAAACTGGGTCCTTGCAGCCTTCTTCTATGCACTGTGACCATGCAAGGGCCAAGCAAAGTTTCCCCAGGCAGTGAAGAGGGGGTCATTTTTGATGTGCAAGTCCTCTACTTTGCATCATTAAAATATATCCATTGCATTCTTTAAGATGGTTACCTTTTCTGTAAAAGCATTTTTGATCCACCAACCTATTCTAAAGATATTTTACAGGCATATATCTGTGTACTTGGAGTAGGAAATGGCAGCCTGCTCCAGTATTCTTGCTTGGAAAATCCCACAGACAGAGGAGCCTGACAGGCTACATTCCATTGGGTCACATAAAGCTGGACACAATTGAGTGACTGAGCACACATCTATGCACTAATTTATTCAAATAGTACCAGAGTATATTCATAGTTTCTATTGTTTTGTATTTATCTCCTCATGATTAACACCTTTCAGTCTAGAACATTGTAATCTATCCCTTATTTAATCCAAATGGGAAGTGGGGGAGCCTGAAAGAAATAATTACTGAAAGGGGATTTTGAATCAAATCAACTTCAGCCTTCATTTCTTGGGTTTTGGTTTTCCTAAAGAAAAACTGTTCTTGACTTTCCCATATTATATGAGGATTCCTAACCTTTGTTCCTGATGGAAAAATCAAACTATACGCAGTAGAGTCATGTTTGGAAATGGCAAAGAAGCAACGCTGTGCTCCACTAAGCACGAGCTATTTGAGCAGATTCGAGACCATTCCTCACATCAGGGCTTGAGCCTGGTTTGTGAACCTGGCCACAGCTGTGCAAATCATGGAGTGGTGACCGGGGGACAAAGAGCTCTGTGTTTGCCTCCTGTGGCTTTTGTTTCATTTAGGTCTCCTCATCCCAGGAGCTTCAGTTCATAACACTGAGAGTAGGGAAATGACATTCAAAGTGTACTTTGCTCAGAAACACAATATTTCTACTCATTTTTAGGTCACAACTGAAATAGGGTTTTAATGTGAAATTTGCCTTAGGCTCAGCAGATGGTTCCCAAACATCGCAAGCATCCATTTGCCTTCTGTACACTGATGGCTATACACTGTATACAATTGCAAGGGAACTCATATCCTGTCCAAATTTGCCCTTTCCATCTCTCCTATTCCTCCCTTTTTTTTTCTGTTCACATCATTTGGTGCCACAACACACACCTTGCTGCATGCAGCCTTGTGCCAATCAGACATGTTTATGATGAGAGGTGAGCGTGGGTGGGACAAGGGAAACATTTCTATGCTAGACTCAGTGGACTCAGATCATATGTTGATTTCTCTCTTTTCTTTAAAAAGAAACTCCTTTTAAAATTTGGGGTGAAAAGGTAAGCACATTGCATATTGAATTTATTTATGTAGATTCTATCCCTGATAATTTTTATCTTTAAATCATCCCACAGCTGCACTTCCAACCTTTCTGGACATCATTATTAATGTTCCCAGCTTCTGGCAGTAGCTGGTAGAGGAGGCATTCCATAATTCAGATGTAAAAATTAAAAGCCGAGTGCTAGAGGGGGTATACAGTAGCAGAATGCATCCATCCAATATTTTATTGAAAGCCCTTCAGAAAACCAGCCTGTCTCAATCCTCTCTTAGCAAGGAAATGCAACATTAACAGCTAAATAATGGTGGCCGAGAAATTCACTCTCCCTCCTTCCTTGGGGAAACAACTATAAAGACCACAGGATAGTTCCAGAAATATTTTCACTTTGAGGCTCTTCAGTCAGATCCTTAATGGGTACCCAAGGGGAAAGGGCTCTGGCAAACCCCACCTAAGACCAAGTTTGACTAACGGTTGCATGAGAATCAATGGCCCCCTAGTCAGCAGGGTGCTGACACCATCAGGTGCCCATCAATGTGCCTCTCATGTCTGCTGGTAGAGAACTCAATGGAGAAAGGTCCCATGATGCCACTTATTCACTAGTCATCAGCCCTATAGCCTTTCTCTTTTTGTCAAAAAAAAAGAGTTCCTTTCATGTTTTTATGCTGTAGCGAACCTAGATTCTCAAGTCTCTTCAGAAAGAAAGGCTGCCTCATCATTATTCTCTTCCTATTATTGTCTTCTTCCTTCAAAAGCAAGTGGATCCCCACATTTGAAAGATGTTTGAGCTTGGAAAGAGTTTAAGAAAGATCACAACTAATTATAAATGGAAATAAATGCCTACTAAAGCAAAATAATTAAAACAGACGCTTCACCAAAAATTCAATGTGATAAGCCCATCCAAGCAAAGAAAGAAAAGCAGTCTCACGTTATCATCATGCCTTACTAAAGCTGTCTCCTTCTACCAACTGCTGATATTGTTTTAGAGCTGGAAGAAATAAAATGAAAAGAAAGCAGAAAAAGGAATAAATTCTCTATCAACTCCCTCACCTCTCCCAGTGTTTGTTTGTTTGTTTGGGGGAGGGGGGGCAGGTTGTTATTTTTTAATTTTGTTTTTAATATCTAGCTCTCTCCAGTAGGGAAGAGAAAGTGGCCTCTTGTCAATTCTGGTCAAGATTCTACTTTCTCAACCCCTTCTTGTCATGATTTAAAATGCTCTACTTAAAAAAATGGAGCTGCTTTCTATAAAAACTCAGAGCCAATGTTTACATCCAAATAATTATAACAAAACTGATTTCTGAAGAATTTCATACTTACATGAACCTCTATTTTAAGGCTATTATGAGACTGCTTTTTCTAAAAACTGCCATGACAGGTGTCTCCACAATATTGTTGTTATTTTCATGTATCCAAAGATAGGTAAGTGCTTGTTGTTTGAGATTTACTTTACTCAAGTAATTTCTGTCCTAATCATTGCTAAAGTGATTTTTCTAAAGAAGAAAGGCACAGCATTGCTTAAAGAGTTTAGTTTCCCTTTGTCTTCTGGTTTATTATTTTCTATAAGACGTGTTGAAAATGCATTTCTATTCCCTAGGACTCCAGATCCATAAGCAACTTGTTTGTCAGGCCCTATTAGGGACACAGTATAGACACCACTCCAAAGCCTGGAAAAAAAAAAAAATCAAAACAGGCTGTCCATTAGCATGTTGTGAATCTGCATGGAAAATGTCATTATATTTTAGTTGCTTTAATTTTAGCATGGCCTGTTTCTCAGAGCCTGTTTCTTCTAACCTTTTTTTTTTTTTTTAAGCCTGTCAGGAATGTGAAGCCAGGGATCAGAAGCTATCATCGTGACAGGCCGTGTTCTGCTAACCAAAGCCAGGCAAGGGGGCTAACTCCATAAAGTACTGCAAATATTTGTGTGGTTCAAAGGGGAAGGGAGATGTCCCTGGTTAGGAGGAAGTCTATAAAACATGATGGACAAGAGATTTTACAAGGCTTAAGAAAATAAAACAGAGGATGCATGGGGAGAAAGGGAGAGAAGGAGGATTTGAGTTCAAACTCGGATTGAGATTTTCTATGAGGACAGTTCAATATGGCTACAGAGATGCAGCCGTTTTTTACTCTTTTTCATAAGGGCCAATAAAAATTCCAGACTTCCAACACCCTGCAATCTGCTCCTGCCACATCTTGGCTTCTGGTCTCCTTTCACCTCTCACACTGGCCAGTCCGCTGCAGCATCACACTCTCCGGGTACCACAGCAGATGCTTACCACCCACGTACTCCTCAGTATGTGAAGGCAGAGGAGAGAAATCTTGGTGTTTCTTGCAGCAAGGAAGAGGAGGAAAAAATTCACAAGGCCACGCTCACTGGGATTATCTTGTCCACTCGTATGATTTCTCTTTCCTTCCTTGGAGGGCTCTGTAAGTGTGAAACTTTTAAATAAAGGCACCATTATCATTGTTTGATGAGCTCGATAAACTCTGCCCCAGTTTCAGGGTACTAAGTATCAGCACAGAGTTTGAAAGTCCATATCTAGCATTGTTTGACTCCAATGGGCACATTTTCCTTCCACAACAATGTAAGGCTGTGGGAATGTACTAGTCTCCAGAGTTAGACGCAGCTGCCACTTTAGGAACCACTTTAGTCCTGCTGCTCTCTCTCTCTTTGGCAGGCAAGACCATCTTTCCCCAGCCTCCCTAAAGTGCACTCCATGGCCACCCCAGTCCTGCTGCAACAGCAGTTAATGAGTTTTCTGTGTTTCAGGACAATTTAGGGGCAGTTTCATCATCCATGGAAACGGAGGGAGACTGGAAAAGACATGTCAATGTTTTCTTGCCTGTGAAGGGATTAAATGAACCCAGTGATGCAGCTGGGTTTTCAAAATAATGGGCATCGTGTCTTCTGTCAATCAGTCTAATTTCAGGGTCCATAAAAAAGTATATCAGAATTTGCATTAGAATTCAGTAGAATGGTTCTAGGTTCTAGAAAAAGAGAGTATAATGGTAGAGAGAGAAAAGGTAAGCAATTGACTTAACAAGATCTAGGTCTTCCCCCACATTAGGGATAATCTAGAATACATTTTTATTGTCATAAACAATCAGATATGCTCTTTGAATTGATGAACATTTGCTTTCGCTGTTTTTTGGCATAATTGTAATTCCAAGCATGGCTCAAGTCAAAACAGAACACTGAATTCTTCACAAATTATGCATTGACTCAGCAGGGAGACTGTCAGAGTGCAGGGTTCTAGATTTGGGCACATTACTTAACTTTTCTTAGTTTGTCTTCTCTTCTGTAAATGCGGATAATAATTGTAATTCCCATCAAGGTTATTGTGAGGATCATGGGATAATAGTGCGGTGGTTCTGACACATTTAGGAACTGCTCAATAAATACTAGGCCCAATTATTTTCAATATTGAACACATAATGAAGGGGTGAAAAACTACATCAATTGTAATTTTATTATAAAAATATTTATTCACTGTTGAACTTGATTCTTAATGTTTTTCATCATGGAACAAGGGTTCTGACCTCAATCATCCAGCCATCAAATCTGAACTGAGAACTTCCTATGTATAAACCAAGTGGATAGGATCCCTCCTCCTGTGTGTTTGCCTGTTCCAAGTGTCAGACATTATGTAAGAAGTGGGACCTACATCCTGGGCTTCCCAAATGGTGCTCTGGTAAAGGACCCACCTGCCAATGCAGAAGACATAAGAAACGTGGCTTTGATCCGTGGGTCAGAGGAAAAAATGGCAACCCACTCGGGTATTCTTGCTTGGAGAATCCCATGGACAGAGGAGGCTGGCAGGTTACAAAGCTATATGATCACAAATAATCCGACACAACTAAAGCAACTTAGCATACAGGTCCTGCTGCTGCTGCTGCTTCAGTCGGGTCCGACTCTGTGCGATCCCACAGATGGCAGCCCACCAGGCTCCACCAACCCTGGGATTCTCCAGGCAGGAGCACTGGAGCAGGTTGCCATTTCCTTCTCCAATGTGTGAAAGTGAAAAGTGAAGTCACTCAGTCGTTTCCTACTCTTCGCGACCCCATGGACTGCAGCCTACCAGGCTCCTCCGTCCATGGGATTTTCCAGGCAAGAGTACTGGAGTGGGTTGCCAATGCAGGTCCTACCTCCCAAAAATCTCCATGTGACCCATACTGTAGCTATCTGGAAGCAGCCACCTCACTTTGATTCCCAGGATCTCCAGGGGAAAAAACAAAGCATAAAATAAACCTCAGAAATATCAAATATTTAACTTATGCTGGAGAAATATGCATACATTTATATAATCCAAGTAATGGATTATAAAATGCATGATGCAGTAAACCCTACACAATACTTTCCAACTGTTCATGGTAGTCTGAAGAACTTTGCAAAAAGATAAAATTATTAATATAGCAGATTTTATATAGGCTTTCATGAACACTTGGATTTCAACAGAGGTGGTTTGGAAGTTGGAATTGAATATGGGTGGGCCTGGGTCCCTCACTCCCACTTCATTCAAAGCAGCTCCTCTTCTTTTATCTGTCTTATAGCCTAGGTTCTGAAGAAACTGTCTAAAAGCTGAGGGTGCATTCTGATGGTAAAAATCAAACAAACAAATAAACAGTTTGAAAATCACAGCATTAAGAAGGTTCAATTTGGTGACTTCTGGTGACAATCTGGTTAAAGGAAAAACTTTAACATCTCTGAAGCTTACCTGTCACACAAAATTTATAGCAGCTTAATGTTTCAGCATTGTGTCAAGAACTACTCCAAAGCTAATGCTAAATCCTATATGCTCTTTAGTATAGATACCAAGTAAGCATCCTCCTACACTCTAGGACTCTTATTTATGTATTTTGAATGGGGATAAGATATTGGTCTCTTATAGAGGTCTGCACTGTACTTCACCAACTGGATGTGTGTGTGGGGGGTGTGGTGGGTGGGTATGTTTACAGGTCTTGGGGAGAGAGGATAAAATCCAGGTATAAAGACTTACATGTAAAATAATTACTTGCTTTTTTTTTTTTTTTTGCTTTAATTTTCTTTTAACTTAATTTGATCTTCCTAATAACTTCTGTAAAATGCCAACTTTCCCAGATGCTACTGTGAAGATCCAAGCACAAGTTCTTCATTATCTCTCTCTGTGCTTCAAGAACTCATTGATTCACTCATGCATCCATTCAATAAACCTTGCCAAATTTGCGCCATATTCTGGAGACTGCAGAAGGGTGAAATGACTAGATCTAAACCTATCCAAAAAGATGTGACGGGCGCACACACACATTGAATCAGCATGCAAAAACCGATTGAGCACAGGCTCTGGGGTCAGACCTACCATGGTGTGAGACCCATTTCAACAGTTACAAAGTCTGTGAACTTGAGTGAAGCCATCTATTCTCACCAAGTCTCCATTTCCTCATCTGTGAAACAAGGCTTAATAATATCATCTACTTACAGTTCTGGTGATTAAATGTGCAACCATAAGTTTAGACACTGGCCCCTGACCCAGTAAAAAATGATTACTCAATAAATAGTAAGAATTATTTTTCTTTGAAAGCTCAAGGCCACAAGCCACTGGATTGCGTAAATTCATGGATGGAGTACCCAGGTGGCAATGCATTAACAAAACAATGTTTTTGGCAAAAGGTTCTGAGGCAGTCTCAGTTGCTCTCAACTTCTCAGGGAAAATTTTGCTATCTTCAAGCATTTTCTAAATTAACAGAACCCTAACTTGGCTTAGAGACATACTTACTTGGTATAAATTGGCCTTTATTTTGGAAGTGAATACCATGTGAACCCAGGTGTAAAACAGAGAGGGCTCCAAAGTACTCTACAAACATGCTTTCTAAAAATGATCATATGAAAGATTAATGTAAATTGATACTGTTCTCAACACAGGAGCAATTCCCTGGGAATGACTTAGGAGATTTAAGCCATCAGCAGCAGGATAACAGCTAACACACTGAAGTAATGATAACTAAATGGTGCTCTGAGTTATTAATGCAATTTCTACAAGAGCCTTGCTCATTAGGAGGATATGGTGATCAAACAAAGCAAATTTGGCTCCATAGTACTTGGCACACACTGCATATTTTTAATGCTTGAGGCTTAAAACGCTGTGAATTCATTTGGCTTAGTATTGGGGCTTTTCTGGTATATTAGTTTCTTACTGCTGTTATAACAAATTATCCCCAAATCTGGTGCCTTCAAACAGCACACATTTATTATCTTGGAATTCCGTAAGGTAGCAGTCTAATATGGGTCTCACTAGGCTAACACCAAGTTGTTAGTAGGTATCCTTTCCTTTATGGAAATTCTAGGGGGTAACCTGCTTCCTTGCCTTTTCCAACTTCTAGGTGTTGGCCTAATTCCTTGGTGCCTGGCTCACTTAGTGCATCTATTGATACAAAGCCAGCAACACTGCATATTTCTGATGCTTATTTCTCTCTTCATCTTCTGACTAGAGCTAGGAAAGTTTCTCTCCTTTTAGGGATTCTTGTGAATAGACTGGATTCACCTATACAACTCAAGATAATCATTCCAGCTGAAGGTTTTGAACTTTGTCATATCTGAAAAGTCTTTTTTTTTCCATATAAGGTAAAATACTCACAAATAATGGGGCTTAGGACACAGATATCTTTTATCTTTAGAGGGTCATTATTCTGCCTACCACATATGGCAATGAGGTGAGTGAGCTATTAAAGTTACTGTTAAAAGACATATGGCTGCAGGTCTTCTGAATGCTCTGCTGTATATAGCCATTAAGGAAGACATGAACATTCAGAAAGTTCTCCTGCCCTGTACCTTCTGTTAAACTTTAGTTCCATCTGTAAAATGACCACTAATAGACTAAGTGACCACTAGCTACCCTTCCAGTTTAAAAGGCTGGGATGCCTTCTTTATGGACTAAATTTTATGTACAACTCCTTGACAGATGATTCAGATTTCAAGGCAAATTAAAGAATCAGAAAAGATGGAGAATCAGAAAAAAAAAATTTTTAAAGGACAGAAAAGGTACTATCTAGACCACGTGGATTATTCAACCTCATGATCTTTGCACTGGTCAGTCCCCACATGCAGTACTGTGTTCCTTTGGCCCTGCAGCTTTTGAAAGGAGTGGTCTGCACACCGAAGTGAGTCTATTGGGCACCAATCAGGAATGTGAGGGGTCTCTCCAGCTTCAACTATAGTGGCAGGAGCAACAAAATGTACTCTGAACAGAAAATTAGAAAATGGGATGAAAGTGGGGATATGATCATTTGTCCTTATTGAAGAAAAGTGATTCTTTCCTTCCAGTAACTAAATTCACATGGTCATTTAGTTACTCAGTGCAACTCTAGAGAGCCAAGGTTAGATTAATGAGTAGAAGGCACAGGAAGATTCAATATGAGAGGGAACTTTCTAGGAGTAAGACCTGGAGCAAAATGGAAGCAGCTGCTTGTGAGGCAGTTAATTCTGTGTGCTTCAACTGTGACTGTGACCAGAGACACTGCGGAGTCCAATCCTCCACTGCTAGAGGCTTTATGTGGTTGTCCTAAAGATCCCCCTGCCACAAAACCTCTAGAGATGTTATGAATCTGATTAATATAAAAATAGATTAAGAAGATATACAAAATTTGTGCTTTAGATTATACCCAAAGAAGGATTTCCATTAAGCAAAGGTAGAAAGATTTGAGGATACACAAGCAAAGGAAGTTTTGGGATACATTTTAAAAAGAGTTGGCACTTTTTATTAGTCCATTATTTATTCTTAAATTGCATTCTTCTTAGGGTTAAAAGGTAGACTAGAGCCATGACTTTGAAATTGCATCAGTGGGGTCTTCTGGTCCTTCTGAGTGAGTCAGTTGCTGCCAGGTACGGGAAGATGAAGGGGAAAAAGAAAGAGCAGAGATAAAGGAGAGACAAAGGAACCATGGCCAACCATGGCCTACATTCTGCTCTCAACCACAGGAGCTCCATGTTAGGGCTCCTGGTAAACTTTCCTTTAAAAATGAAGCTCAAATGCTTTTTCAAAAGGTAATATTGGGGTCTAGCAGAATATTCAGACAAAAAAAATGGAGGCTTTGAAATGAAATGAATCTAAAATCCTTTTCCCCATAGTTTAGAGATGAATCATATTTTTGAGATTGGTAGCTTTTCAACTTGTATAAATTTCTACATACCTTCATGTTTTGATATTCCACCATTGGGTACTGCCTTGTAGTGTGGTCTGATAGAGACAACACACACACATTTTTAACATATAAACCATGATCATGCTATATTTCAAGAAACTCCATAGACATGCCTTATGGAACCCTAAGGGTTCATGCAGCTGAGATAAAAATCTGCTGCTCCACAGTTTACTGACTTTGACTAAATTCATTAGAACAATCCCTAAGTGTAGGGTAGATAATAACAACAGACTTCTGCAACTTTTAAAAATAAAAAAAATCAAATGACAAACCAAGGGGGACATATGTGCTGCTCATCACTGAAAGCTAATCTCTCTAATAATAAAGGACTCCCAAGATACTGATGAGGAAAAGGCTCACAATCCAACAGAAAGATGGACAAAGGCCAAATACATAGTTAATAGAAAAGGAAATGCAAATCACCTTTGAATATATAAAAGGATGCTTAATTTTACTTTTAATAAAGCCCATTTAACTGGCAAAATCCACTTTGATAACAGTACCTTGGTGAGTCTGAAGAAACAGACAAATGTTCTTGTGTGTTCTTCCATTGAGGGCTACTTGATAATATTTATCAAAATTATAAACGAATATCCTCTTTGACACAGCAATTCTAATTCAGAGGATTTACCCTGCAGATATAAGTGCATATAAAAAAGATTTATGTATGAAATTACTCATTATGTTGTTGTTTATAATAACACAAAATTGTAAATAATTCAAATGAACTGACTATACAAATAATGGAAATCCATATAGTGAGATAATATGTAGCTGCAAAGATGAACGCAGTAGCTTTGCATGCACTGATCTGCATGACCTAAATCACTAGAAGATCTTTCAGATAAAAAAAAGCAAGATGCAAAACACTGTGCAGAATAGCACAGTATTTGCTTTTTTTATGTAAAATGCATCCAAAGATATATATTCATGATTGTTTTTATATATATCAAGAACATTTGAAAGTATACTTACACATATTAATAAAATAGTTATCTGTGACTGGATAGAGAAAATAGGCAGAGGAAACCCTGGATGAAGAGGAAGTTATTTTATTGTTACACTTTAATTTCTCTAGTTAAATGAATCTATAATCTCTGATCTCCTTTTCAAAAATAAATTTAAAAAATAATTAAATGACCACCTTCTGACAAACTAAGATTCACCTCAACAACTATTCACTTTTTTGTAAGGGAGCCTATTCTTTAAAAAAGTTTTTTGAAATGAGAACAAGACTGGTGTACTAAAAATGACAAAACTATAATCCATTTGGTGAATGAGAAGTTAAGTATTTCAACCTCCTCTGTTGATGTAGATAAAGAGAGTAATCATAAACTTTAATTCCAAACTTTCAGACAATGAAAGAAATACTTTTTATTTTTTTAAGAAATACTTTTTAAAATAAATTGAATTATCTAATTTTTATAATCTGATAAAACATAGCCTACCATCTTTTTTTATAATCTATTACAATTATTGTAACCTACAGCAGATTTTATGGAGATAGTTTAGTTTTAGTATTAGTTAGTATTAGTATTAGTTTTATAAAAATTTAAGAAGATCATTCCTCCTCTTTTAAGATTTACTGTGTAGTAATATCAGCAATACTTTTATAGAACATACAAAAGCATGTTCATATTAAACAAAGATTAGTTATTTTACTGCAACAAATGGTCATAAGGCTATTTTAGATAATAAAAAATTGCTAACCTTTATTTAATTCTCTAAGAGAGAGAGTGTTAAGTGTTTTTTTCCCTAAATTGCACCTGAGCAACAAGCAGTCATTTAATATCCCTTTTACACAAATGAAGAAACAGGCTTTTAAATTGGGTATCTTGATGAAGGGTAGGCAGCTATTATGTGAAGAAGATAGAAGCTGAACTCCCAAGGCAATGTTCTTGACCACTGCACACCACCACCACTCCTGTCCCAAAATAGAAACCTGGGGAAGCACATTTATAAGGAAATCCAGGAAAGCTTGGAGTAGAGGAAACCGAGGCCAAAGTGAGAAATCTCCTGTGAGTCAGTATAGATTTGGAATTTACATGTTAAAAAGGTCTCCAAATGTTCTAATGTAGCTGGAGAAAAACCTAAATCTGGGAATGGTTGCCATGAACGTTTTTCTATGACTATGCTGTCACTCAGATGGAGTTTTAAAAGGAGCCAGACAGCAGTCAGTTCAAGGACACACCCTCCCTAGAGCCTGGAGTGCAGCTATTCCCTAAGAGCCATCCATTTGTTTTGGCCACCACACTCTCAGATGGCAAGGCCAACGTTCTAGTTTTAGAAGCTGTGAAGGCTGACTTCATTCAGCTGGAGGGCCATCTCCACAACTGTCTAGATTGTTGATCTAGATTGTTGAACTGTCTAGATCTCTGTAGATCTAGCACTGCAATAGGTGTGTGTGGCAGACAGGAGACACCATCCTTGCCCTTGAGAAGGTATAGAGCTGTCAATGTGGGCAGCTGAGACTTACATACTTTGAAACAATTATAGAACCATAAAAGACAGTGCATAATCAAGGGCCAGATTGTGTGGTATGGCTCAGCTTATGCGGAAGCAGAGAAGGAACATGATGAAGCACAGTAAGAAAAGATTTTACAGAAGGATGGGTCTTGAGTTAGTTCAAGGTATCAGAGGAAGGAGGTCATATTTAGGGTGTGAAATAAGAGTTTGAGAAAAGGCTTAGAGGTCAAAGTCATATTTTCAGAGTAGTTTAGAGTCAACATAATGTTCATAATTATTATTTTTTTGTTCATGCATCATCTTATCCTCATTTTGATAACCTACTGCATGTTTAAACTCTACTAAGGACAGGGAATACAAAGAAGAGTATGATAAGATCTTTATCCTTACCATCTGAGGATGAAGAGTTTACTTTTAGCTGGGGTAGCACTTGTGTATATTGAGAATGGGATGGTATTTATCTTAGAGGGTGATGGCAGCAAAGGAAGAAAAACTCACTGAATGGATGAGAGATGGCAAATATGAATGAAAATATAAAAGGTGTCTAATAAAAGAAGCCTGGGAGATGAATCTGGAAAGGTATTTTGTTCCAGAGTATGGAGAATCACAAATACTATGACTTGACATCATAATATATATATTGAGAAACATAATTAATATATATTGAGAAACATAATTAAGGCAAAGGATAGATAGTGAAATTCAGTGCAAACAATTAAAAAATAATACTTTGGGGAATGGAGATAACTGAAAGAACAATATAAAAATAATGATTTTAAGGACAAACTGAAGAGTATAAATATAAGAATAAAGCAAGGAATAAAATGAGGCCAGAGAAAATGTCTAGAAGGCTTTGGGAAGAGCCAGGACTAATGTCATGACAAGAGGACTAAAGTTAAAAGGTTGAAAAGAGAAGCCTTTAGAATCAAAAATAATAATAATACATTTTTTGTGTGTGTGACTGAACATATATTAGGAAGGATTGGGTTGACTAAACTTGCATTCCCATACTTTCAGGTCTAATATCTGTCCAGCTTTCTATGTGGACAAAAATAAGGATGTTAACAGAAGTCTTTCTGGAAGCAAAATAGTGGGACCAATCATATATATCAAGGGTCTGTGTACTTAAAATGAGATTCTATCCCATGTGTCAAAATGTATCTATAAGTATAACTAATTGCCTTACAAAATCTACATTTCACACTTGCATTGAGTTTTCTACTTTCTAATATCATGTTTCACCACATTACAATTTAATTTAAAAAGAAAAAGTGAATTTTAGAATGACATTCTTTCTTCATTTCTTTTTTAAAGCTCTGAATTATAGTGAGTCAAATCCAGCAGAGAGGCTCAAAAGTGCTACCTGAGCAAATCTGCAGAAGCAGTCACAGTTAGAAGCATTTCTCTGGGAAGGATAAAGACCTTGATGGATGATCCAACCATCTGTACAAGGTCTAATAGAAGAAGCTATTATACAAGCTGGGATTGTGATTCATGAGAGTAAATCCAGGTGACTACTGACAAGTTCAGATGAAGAAACTGAGTTGAAGCTAAGCATTAAACTCAGGTTACAAGGACTAAGATAAGGAAAAAAGTGAGTAAGATGATCAACTTACTTCAGAACAACTGGACAGGAAGTCCTAAAAGGGTCAAAAACAAAGCAGGAATTTTAAGAATTCTGAGATTATCTGATAAAATAAAGGCTGGGACCACACTCATGATGGTAGCCACTCATCTCATGTGGCCGGAAGCCTAAGAAAACACTGTGGACCAGAATGAGCTGTTCTCTCCTCCTTTGGGGCTAAGACCTACAGGAGATGCTGGAAGTCTAAGTAGAAAGTAAAAACCAGTGGACATGGCATTGATTCTTTTGAGTTAAAGAAGAATATTCAAGGTCTCCATGCTAGGGGGGCAGGGAAAGCACACAGTCAAGAAGGTCCTGATCATCATTCCAGATCAAACAGCAAACAAGACAAATGGACTTAGAGAGGTCTATACAGTTTGGTCGGACAGACGTTTCAGGGCAGAGAGAGGCATGACTGGTGGTGCCGAGGTCAAGGCCAGAAATGCCAATCTGTGGACAGACCTTAAGACTTAAAGGAGCTCTTCTCCGGAAGTGTGTCTGTTTCTTTATATTGATATCTGACTCGGGGCTTTGTTTTGTTTTCCTTCTACTTTTCTAGTAAACTTCCCCTTGAAAATTTTCCTCCTTGTGATTAGAAAGCTGGAGGGCACAAGCGAGGTGATGGCAGCTGTCATCTCAGCTGGAGAACATTCACTCCCCTTCTTTTCCTTTCTCAGCAGCTGCTGAGGCTGAGGCTCAGACAGACAGAAAGGTGAAACCCCTGGAGGAGAGACAAGACAGCTGTGATCACTGGTTCCTTCCTGCCTGGGGTGTTCTCTCACTGTAAGACTATGTCCGCTTTTAAATACATAAATTTTCATATATATATATATATACACACACACATATATATATTTACAAATATGCACAAAATAGTGAAGTCATCAGTAGCTACTGCATGCTCCCTTAGTCTTTAATAGAAAACAATTACTGCTTTTGAATTTAAAAGTGCAAATAAGCTGCACCTAGAATGGTTTAAGATATACACATAAACTACACATAAATGATAATGCTAGAATAATGTGTTCTAACAGTATACTGTGCCTTTAGCAAATTGCATTCCAACATACTTCCAATTTTATTTTGTGTTGAGAAGGAACAAACCTCCCTGGGCACTTTATAGCTCAAAGTATAAAACATACTGAAAAAACATACACTGAAAATGTATTGTTTCTTCTCTTCACCTGTTGTGCAGTGTTGGTATGTCTTCATCCAGATCAGGAGTAGCTAGATTTCAGTATTAGCACAGGAATAACAGGTAAAGTTATTTCTCCATGCTGGTTTCATTGGATTTCACCGGCTCCAGTTGAACCAACTTCCCACTGATCTCAGTGGGAGTGTTGCCTGAGAGAAGGTGGTAAAATTAAACCTCATGGTTTACAAAGTACCTTGGACTTAAAAAAAAAAATAGATTTCTGTTCTATGGTAGACCTCTGTGACTCTTCCATGCACTAAATTCTCACTAACTGTGGAGATAATGTGGGACATGGAAAAGATGGGGAAAATCTGAAGCAAGTTGAGATCTAGCCAATATCATTTTGTGTTAAGAGGCAAATGCTAAAGCCTTTTTTTTTAAAAAGAGAAAGTCTAATGCATGTCTTGACTATTTGCTCCACTGAGAAATTGAATATTGAGAAATCAATCTTGCAGCTTTACGTGAGCTGAGGTTTATGGGATGGGACAGAGCCAAGCTGATATTGCCAGATTTATTTTGCATATAACATTTTTAATCCTACAGATATGAAATGCAACATTGAAAGTATTCACTACTCAATAAAGACTTTCTATTGCTTAGAGAAATAGTCAATAAACATGTTATTCTTCTAAGCCAAGATAATATTGCTGAGACCCGTTGAGATTCATGCTGCCCTCACAACCTTTTGGCACAGCTTCTTAAAGTGATCACAAAATATCTAATACTAAAAATTAGACTATATATCAATACAATCATTAAAAACATCATGTTATTTTATATGTCATCCCCTTGCTGGAGAAGGGAACAAAAGCATATATTTTAGGGTGGAATAAAGTGGTAAAAGAGTTCAAGGAAGGATATAAGAATATGTCATCTGAAAATGAAATCAGAGTCCTTGTTGGTGGTCAATAAGGGAAATGAGATTTTGTGATACCATTTATATCCTTCTCAAGAAGGAACATTACAGAAACACCAAGGGCTTGAGAATTATGAAGGATAGCTTTGCTGTTCAGAAAATTGGATAGAATCTCATAAAAGGTATAAATAACTAATAAACATGACCCTTCTCCAGGAATTTTAAATCTAATGTAAGAGCTGGACAAACTTCAGTGAACTACATGCCACGTGGAATATTTTCATGGCTTTCAGCATATGGAGATATAATTAGAGCTAAGCCCAACTACACACAGACATATGCAGCAAAATTGCTATAATTACTGAAGAAATTGCTATTAGCTGGGAAGTTCTGTGAAGGCCTTGAGTTCTGGATAGAGTTTTAAATGAAATGAACCATGGCTTACAGTGAAGAGAACATGTCAGACTAGACTTTCAAAGGTCAAAGTCAGGAATGATGAATTCAGATTTGGAGGTCAGCTAATAGATTTGGAGACAGAAACCAAAAGAGATAAGAAGGAGAAATGAATAAAAGGCCTGCCAGGAAGCACAATTAGGTAAAGAAATCCCTAAGAATAGGTACTTAAATGCATGTTGGATAAATTAGTATTAAATGTATATTATATTCTATTAACCTAGTAAAAGTAGTTCCTGTTTACTGGGTCCCTACCATTTCCCAGGCAGTGTGTTGTTTTACATAATCTTTTTTGACCCTTTAAACATTGGGCAGTAATATTATCCTTATTTACAGAGGAGAATAACTATATGCAAGGAAATTAAGCAACTTTCCCATGGCATTTTGATTTGATAAAAGAGGCAATTGAGACACTTAATGCTATTACTAGAGAATGACAACATTACAATGAGTCTAGAGAAAGACACTCTGTTGTCAACACTTCGGCTAGATCAGAGGAGAGAGAGGCTTCAGAAAAGAATCCTGTGGTAGTTCAAACATGAAGTTAGACTTGTGAACTGTTGCTGCAGAGGGTTGATCTAAACACTGCAGGGTAAAAATCAACAGAGGCTGTAAACACTGATATGCTGTTGTTTAGTCACTAAGTCATGTCCAACTCTGAGACCACATGGACTGTAGCCCACCAGGCTTCTCTGTCCGTCGGATTTTCCAGGCAAGAATACTGGAGTGGGTAGTCATTTTCTCCTCCAGGGGATCTTCTCAATGCAGGGATCGAATCTTCAAACCTGCGTCTCCTGCTTGGCAGGCAGATTCTTTATCAGTGAGCCTCCTGGGCAGCCCAAACACTAGTATAAACAACATCTAAGGTTTATGACACTGGCCCTTAAAATATACAATATGTTTAGGCTAAAAACGTCATAGAAGCATAGTTTGAAACACAGGCTTCCTAGGAAGTCAGCTTACCTAGGCTTGAGGGGATCCTTCCAAGGGCAAACTTTGAGATCTTTGGCAAGTTGCAAAGATTCTGTTATCCTGAGTTTTCTAATTTCAAAATAGTTGTTACCATTAATATCTCCTATCCCATGATACTGCTGTAAAAATTAAATTAGATCTTGCCTATAAAATGCATAACATAAGGACTGATTAAGATAATATATCTTCAATAAATGTTACTATTATTGGCATATGGACCTCAAATTGTCTATTCATTTTTACCTATAAAAACCTGGGGAATATGAAATTCATTCTTCCACCTCTAAATTCAGTCACTCTGCAAGGTTTTTGTAGCTTACAATAAGAAAAAGCCTTATATAACTATCACATGTGCAAGCTGCACACACACATTTCATGAAAATACCCTCTTTGACTGTTATAAAAACTGATATTCCTTTACATTGCATTCTCTTCTATTTCTTTTTTTTAAAAAAAAGCAGTTGTGACTCAATAAGTTAACTTTATGATTCACTAGCATGGAGGAATATCTCCCTAGCAACTCATATTTAATGTGTAGTATTAACCCATGCACATTAAGATACTCACCAAAGTAGAAAAAGATGAAAAAGGAGTTACTATTGTAGTGTTTTCTACTTAACATTTTAAAACTACTTTACACACTGTATCCTTTCATCCTTTGAGAAGATTTTAGAGGATAAAGTGGTATGGAAGAAAAGTAAGTCTAAAGGAGATGAGAATTGTGGAGAAATGAAGAGTAAAGTAACAAGAAGGAAAAATAATTGTCAGAAATGAGAAGCAGAGGACATGGATAAATAGCTAAGAAATAAGGAACTGAGAAGTCCAGCACTTAATGTCTAGAAAACTTACTCTGCAATAAAGACCTGCAACTGGTTTCAGTGTTACAGTATCTAGAGAAGGGCTTCCACTGCAGTGAGGAGGGGCAGGTGAGATTAACAGGGACTGACATGCATCATAGAAAACACATCTTAAGAGACTGCCTTGTCCAAAACTCTTCATTTTATGAACTGGAAAACTGAAATCAGGGAGGGAAAATTATTTGCCTTTGTCATTAGACTATCTTGCAGGAAAACTGAAGTTTTTAGTTTCTTCAGACTCTAGACAACTAAGCCAAAGTCAAGACCCAGTAAAGATCACACTCCTTTAGTTCATTTCAGTCACTCAGCCATGTCCATCTCTTTGAGACCCCATGGACAGTCTTCCCTGTCAATCACCAACTCCCAGAGCTTGCTCAAACCCATGTCCATAGAGTCAATGATACCATCCAACCATCTCATCCTCTCACATCCCTTCTCCTCCTGCCTTCAGTCTTGCCCAGCATCAAGGTCTTTCAAATGAGTCAGTTCTTCGCACCATACGGCCAGAATAATGGAGTTTCAGCTTCAGCATCAGTCCTTTCAATGAATATTCAGGACTGATTTCCTTTAGGATTGACTGGTTGGATCTCCTTGCAGTCCACAGGACTCTCAAGAGTCTTCTCCAACACCACAGCATCAATCAGGAGCGTCAATTCTTCAGTGCTCAACTTTCTTTATAGTCCAACTCTCATATCCATACATGACTACTGGAAAAATGTTCCTACATTCCCAATGATCTTACTGAATACTTTCCAAGTAACATCCTCCCAGTCATATATTCAATGGTTCAAATATCTCTGTAACCTAATAAAGACCTCAGTGGTCCCATAGATCAAGTCCTCCATCACTCCATCAACAGTGTAGAAAAGAAAACAAAGACCCCAGAAGTTGCTACGCTTAGCTAGACAGTGGTAAGTCTAACACATTATTACTCACCTGGATCATAATACAATTGCTATCATTTATTTCCCAAAACTGATATGTGACAGGCTATCTATCTATCTAGAGTGAAGTGAAGTCACTCAGTTGTGTCCGACTCTTTCTGGCACCATGGAATGTAGCCTACCAGGCTCCTCTGTCCATGGAATTTTCCAGGCAAGAGTACTGGAACGGGTTGCTGTTTCCTTCTCCAGGGGATCTTCCTGACCCAGAGATCAAACCCAGGTATCCCACATTGCAGGCAGACGCTTTACCGCTTTACCGTCTGAGCCACAAGGGAGATAGACATACACACACATACACACACTTATTTTAATATTTAATCATACAACACCTGTCATTTTTACTTAGTTGTTCCAGGTGAACAACTTCTATCTTCTCAATTACTTTGTTAAACTTTCAGGAGGCAGAAACCCTGTCTTACACGGTATTTTGTCATCTTGTCTCATTAACACCTCAGGCTTGCTGTCACCATGTAAACCACACCCACCTAAAGATTTACAGACAGGTGGCTGTTTATCTCAATCCTTACTTGGGCATGATTCTAAGTGAAAAATAAACTATGTTTCAGAGGACTCTCAGGAGACTCTGTTATGGAGATGCCAATGCCATTTCTACATTTCGAAGGCTCATTGACCAGCTAGATGCTCACTTTGAAGAATGCCATTTGACAACTAGCTTTTATTCTAATTCAGAATCTCCTTTTTTATCATTCACGTTTCTTGAATTTGCTGTCAGTTTAAGCTGGCCCAAGAGAAGTGACTTTTACTATTTCCAGTTTCTCTGTTGTTTAATCAAATGGTGGGTGGAATCAAGGTTGGCTGCTCTAAAACTGCATCCAAACAGGGACTCTTAGAGGGTGGAAATGTCAGCCTACCTACTGGGAGCTATTCCAAAGCCAGCTGAATCTGCCTCCAACACTCTTAATTACCATTTTGTATTTTAAATGTCTCAACCAATGTGCCCTTTAAAAAAAAAAAAAAAAAGTAAAATAAATAAGTTGAGGTAAACACAAAGGAAAGGAGACCCAGCAGAATGCAAGTTTCCCCAAACTTCACCTGGTGGAGAAAGCATAGGTGAAACATTTCTTAGCATGTTCTTTTGAAGATGGTAGTCAACTGCTGAAATGCACCAAGCAATCTCTTCTTTCGAGGATTAATTACCACAAGTCATAGCTTAAAGTGAAGTGAAGTGAAGTCTCTCAGTCATGTCTGATTCTTTGCGATCCCATGGACTGTAGCCTACCAGGCTCCTCTCTCCATGGGACTCTCCAGGCAAGAATACTGGAGTGGGTTGCCATTTCCTTCTCGAGGGGATCTTCCCAACCTAGGGATCGAACCCAGGTCTCCTGCATTGCAGGCAGACGCTTTACCATCTGAACTACCAGGGAAGCCCCAGTCATACCTCAATCCTCACCTAAATTGCCAAGAGAGACATTTAATTTTGTGTACACAATGATTTGAAAATTACTCTGCAAATAAAACCCTATAATCCTAGGTGTTGCCAACGACGTCATCAAGAAGTTAAGCTAATTTGATGAAAGTGAGGAAATTTATATCAGGCTGCACACAACTTTTTCATTAGCACCCTGGTTCTAGTTTTCTTCCATTTTTCTTGTCTTTGGCCCCACCTTTTAAGCCCACTTTGCTTTGTTCAACTCCCATAATTTAGTAGTCAATGAAGTTGCAAACATAGCTGTCAATGGAATATAACTGAACGGAGAATAGTGGTGGTGGTAGTTTAGTTGCTATGTCGTATCCACTCTTGCGATTCCATGGACTATAGCCTGTCAGGCTTCTCTGTCCATGGGATTCTCCAGGCAACACTGGAGTGGGTTGCCATTTCCTTCTCCAGGAGATCTTCCCGACCCAGGAATCGAACCCGGGTCTCCTGCATTGCAGGCAGATGATTTACCAACTGAGCTATGAGGGAAGCCCTGAATGGAGAATATTGTGCATTTATACCATAGAAACGTTCCCTTTGGACATGCAGTTCAAATAGACTCAAGATGAGGCTTCAGACAGTATTGACATTTCCTTAACTTTCAGTTTATGGCAGCCATCTTCAAAACATAAATGGTAATCCTAGCAACATAGTATCACAGGAATTCACTGTTAGAAACTAAAAATCATATGTCTATTTGTATGGGTTACACAACTCTCACTAGAATTTCCTATTCTATATTACATTGTAGACAAAATTAATTTAAGGCCAAACTTGTTCAGATCACATTTTAAACATAAAATCCCTATAATAGCAACATTATAGAGATTTTACTTTTTTGGGAAGTAGTGTAGCACCAATGGGAGGTGGAAGGCACTAACTGTAATGGTATTAAATGTGTATTGTGCTTTATTCAGTGAGAGATATTTACTATTCTCATCATACTCCTTAGAAAATCCGGTGGGAAACAAGTTTTAAATGAAATTTATATCAGATACGACTTTAAAGAAAAATGCAATTTTCAGAGGCGACAAGGGTGGGATTTTTTTGTTATGCATGTGTATCAGTCGGTCAGTTCAGTTCAGTCACTCAGTCGCGTCTGACTCTTGTGACCCCATGAATCACAGCACGCCAGGCCTCCCTGTTCATCACAAACTCCCGGAGTTTACTCAAACTCATGCCCATTGAGTCGGTGATGTCATCCAGCCATCTCATCCTCTGTCATCCCCTTCTCCTCCTGCCCCCAATCCCTCCCAGCATCAGGGTCTTTTCCAATGAGTCAACTCTTCGCATGAGGTGGCCAAAGTATTGGAGTTTCCGCTTCAGCATCAGTCCTTCCAATGAGCACCCAGGACTGATCTCCTTCAGGATGGACTGGTTGGATCTCCTTGCAGTTCAAAGGACTCTCAAGAGTCTTCTCCAACACCACAGTTCAAAAGCATCAATTTTTCGGCACTCAGCTTTCTTCACAGTCCAACTCTCACATCCATACATGACCACTGGAAAAGCCATAGCCTTGACCAGACGGAGCTTTGTTGGCAACGCAATGTCTCTGCTTTTTAATATGCTATCTAGGTTGGTGTTGGGGTCCTTGCCCCAGCAGGATCCAGGGGAACCCTCAGGATGAATGGCGTTGGCGAGTTAGAGAGAGAGAGAGACAGAGAGAGAGAGACCAGACTGGGGTGTGCAGCAGAGTCTGGCAGCGTTTTATTTTTCACCGTAGCTTTTATACCCTAAGTTAGTACATTTTTAAGGGGAGGTGAAAGATAAGCATACAAAGTTTAGTTTAACATTATGTCAGTTTTGTCCTTCACGAAACCAGGGTGTTTTCTGCATACTTCTTTGTTCATGAGAGTCCTTTTTCATAGTGGATTTTTGTACATTATCTTCTGGCCTTGGGGCCTATTAACATTTTATGATCTAGGTGAAGGCAAAACTGTTTTCTGTAGTCTATTCTTTATTGTTCTATTTTGCCTTGAGTTTTAGCAGAAAACAGAAAAGTTGCAGTCTCATGGTATGGCAGGTTGCAACATAGTAGAAATACAATCCTGTTAATGTAAATGTCAGCCTTTTTGCAAAAGTTCTCAGCTAAATTAATCTAAAAAGTTTACCACACAAAGACTCTGTGGCTCTGGTGAGGCAGCCTCTGTTTTAGCATTCTTGATTAAAATTAACAATTATCTTGTTGTTTCCACACTATGGCTAAACTGTTATTATTCTAAATCCTTAACTATATTAACAGTAGTTTTTACTGCACAACCTCAGCACAATAACAGCAATCAAACGTTGATCCAATAACCACTTTTAGAATAATATTTTTGTGTTCTCTAATAGGGTTTTCTCACTCCCCGAAGGGCTCTGTGCCTATCAGGGCCTTTTGTGATCAGGTTCTTTATGATTAAGGTGTTGTGAGCAGTCATGTGCATTAGTATGCATCTGCCAAACAAGCCAGAATGCCAGCAAAAGTGTTTTTACTTGAAATATTTCCTTCATTCCTGGCCCCTTCATAGGGAACCAGTGTCCAGGAGACTTATTAATTAGGGTTCTATGTTGGTTTTTATTTAGTGAAAGAGGAGCAGGAGAGCTCTCGACAGGCAATGCAAAGATCCGCAACAGGATGAACAAGGACAACAGCAAGAGGGGGAGGATACAGGGTGGGTAGAGGCCAGGGTCAATCTAGAGGGTCCCTTGTAGCTTGAACAGCTTTGCGTTTCAGGTCTTCTCCTCATGGCCTTGTCATGGGTGGGATCTCCCATAATGGCTCCCAACAGGTTGGTCATAACTTTCCTTCCAATGTGTAAGCGTCTTTTAATTCCATTGCTGCAGTCACCATCTGCAGTGATTTTGGAGCCCCCCAAAGTAAAGTCTGACACTGTTTCCACTGTATCCCCATCTATTTCCCATGAGGTGATGGGACCAGATGCCATGATCTTAGTTTCTGAATGTTAAGCTTTAAGCCAACTTTTTCACTCTCCTCTTTCACTTTCATCAACAGGCTTTTTAATTCCTCTTTGCTTTCTGCCATAAGGGTGGTGTCATCTGCATATCTGAGGTTATTGATATTTCTCCCAGCAATCTTGATTCCAGCTTATGCTTCTTCCAGCCCAGCGTTTCTCATGATGAACTCTGCATATAAGTTAAATAAGCAGGGTGACAATATGCAGCCTTGATGTACTCCTTTTCCTATTTGGAACCAGTTTGTTGTTCCATGTCCAGTTCTAACTGTTGTTTCCTGACCTGCATACAGGTTTCTCAAGAGGCAGGTCAGGTGGTCTGGTATTTCCATCTCCTTCAGAATTTTCCACAGTTTATTGTGATCCACACAGTTCAAGGTTTTGGCTTAGTCAATAAAGCAGAAATAGATGTTTTTCTGGAACTCTCTTGCTTTTTTGATGATCAAGCAGATATTGGCAATTTGATCTCTGGTTCCTCTACCTTTTCTAAATCCAGCTTGAACATCTGGAAGTTCTTGGTTCACGTATTGCTGAAGCCTGACTTGGAGAATTTTGAGCATTTCTTTACTAGCATGTGAGAAGAGTGCAATTGTGTGGTAGTTTGAGTTTTCTTTGGGATTGCCTTTCTTAGGGTTGGAATGAAAACGGACCTTTTCCAGTCCTGTGGTCACTGTTGAGTTTTCCAAATTTGCTGGCATATTGAGTGCAGCACTTTCACAGCATCATCTTTCAGGATTTGAAATAGTTCCACTGGAATTCCATCACATCTACTAGCTTTGTTCATAGTGATGCTTTCTAAGGCCCACTTGACTTCACATTCCAGGATGTCTGGCTCTAGGTGAGTGATCACACCATTGTGTTATCTGGGTCATGAAGATCTTTTTTGTACAGTTCTTCTGTGTATTCTTGCCACCTCTTCTTAATATCTTCTGCTTCTGTTAGGTCCATACCATTTCTATCCTTTATTGACCCCATCTTTGCATGACGTGTTCCCTTGGTATCTCTAATTTCTTTGAAGAGATCTCTCGTCTTTCCCATTATGTTGTTTTCCTCTATTTCTTTGCATTGATCACTGAGGAAGGCTTTCTTAACTCTCCTGGCTATTCTTTGGACTCTGCATTCAAATGGGAATATCTTTCCTTCTCTCCTTTGCTTTTTGCTTCTCTTCTTTTCACAGCTATTTGTAAGGCCTCCTCAGACAACCATTTTGCCTTTTTGCATTTCATTTCCATGGGGATGGTCTTGATCCCTGTCTCTTGTACAATGTCACGAACCTCCGTCCATAGTTCATCAGGCTTTCTGTCTATCAGATCTAGTACTTAAGTCTATTTCTCACTTCTACTGTATAGTCATAAGGGATTTGATTTAGGTCATACCTGAATGGATAGTGGTTTTCCCTACTTTCTTCAGTTTAAGTCTGAGTTTGGCAATAAGGAGTTCATGATCTGAGCCACAGTCAGTTCCTGGTCTTGTTTTTGCTGACTGCATAGAGCTTCTCCATCTTTGGCTGCAAAGAATGTAATCAATCTGATTTCGGTGTTGGCCATCTGGTGATGCCCATGTGTTGAGTCTCCTCTTGTGTTGTTGGAAGAGGGTGTTTGCTATGACCAGTGCGTTCTCTTGGCAAAACTCTATTAGCCTTTGCCCTGCTTCATTCTGTATTTCAAGGCCAAATTTGGCTATTACTCCAGGTGTTTCTTGACTTCCTACTTTTGCATTCCAGTCCCCTATAATAAAAAGGACATCTTTTTTGGGTGTTAGTTCTAAAAGTTCTTGTAGGTCTTCATAGAACCGTTCAACTTCAGCTTTTCAGTGTTACTGGTTGGGGCATAGGCTTGGATTACCATGATATTGAATGGTTTGCCTTGGAAACGAAATGTGTATATGGCTATGTATTTCTGTACGTGTGTGCTTGTTTCACAAATAAGCTGAATACCCATTCTAAAAAGCACTTCCTTTCACAATATATACTTTGGGAGATCATGGTGTCTTTTCTTATTCATTTACGAAAGTCTTTTTTGGAATTAGTCTATAAATGAATGGTCATAGAAGAAAAGTAGTTTTATTAATGTTTTGTCAAACCTTGTGTCAGATGAAAAATAAAACTGTTTGTTTTGCCACAGTTGATCCTATATTATATCTAACTGTTCTCAAAAGTAAAATCCACATTTGGCAGACAGATTCACCACGTTTGATGACATGAAGAAAATGGGGACTAGAGTTTTATGGTATGACCTTAAGAGACCCATCAACAATTGTTTGAGCTTTGACAAGATCATGATCTTGTCATGAAAATAGGCATAGCATTTTCTCTTTTTTTTGGCATAGCACTTTCAAATGTGATTGGGTTAAAAGTGGAAAATTCTGAAAGAGATGGGAATACCAGACCACCTGACCTGCCTCTTGAGAAACCTGTATGCAGGTCAGGAAACAACAGTTAGAACTGGACATGGAACAACAGACTGGTTCCCAATAGGGAAAGGAGTACATCAAGGCTGCATATTGTCACCCTGCTTATTTAACTTATATGCAGAGTTCATCAGGAGAAAGCTGGGCTGTAAGAAGCACAAGCGGGAGTCAAGATTGCCAGGAGAAATATCAATAACCTCAGATATGCAGATGACACCACTCTTCTGACGGAAAGTGAAGAAGAACTAAAGAGCCTCTTGATGAAAGTGAAAGAGGAGAGTGAAAAAGTTGGCTTAAAGCTCAATATTCAGAAAACTAAGATCATGGCATCTGGTCCCATCACTTCATGGCAAATAGATGGGGAAACAGTGTCAGACTTTATTTGGGGGGGGGGGGCTCCAAAATCACTGCAGATGCTGGTTGCAGCGACTGAACTGAACTGAAAGGGTAGAACTCATATTAATATATAAATTCTATTTTGTGTAAAATAAAAAGTACCTCAGCCATTATATCTTATATTCTCATCATGTATATAGGTGGAAGAAAGGAAACTATCATTCATTTATTAGCGCATTCTTTTTTAAATAATTTTTTTGACCATGAACTTTATGTCAGGCATTATGGTAAATATTGGCTATATAACAGGAGATTGTTTATCATATGGGACCACTCTCACAGTTCTTATAGTACTTAAATAATAACTGTATAAATATACTTTGATAAAAATTTTGAAGTAAAAATACAATGTGCTAGGAAAGCAGAATATTGGGGGACCTAACACAGTTGGGGGGTCATGGAAGACTCCATGAAAAAGCAAGAAAGCTAAGGTTCAGCCACTGTATTAACTGCTTTGGGTACATTATCATTATCATTATTTTATTTCCACAGAAGTCTTAACAATTATATATTATTACCCTCATTTTATGGTTGACAAAACCATGATTGAGGGAGATTAAGTCATTTACCTCAGTGCACACTGCTTATATGAATCATAATTAATATTCCAACCATGTCTATCAGATTCTTAAACCTATGTTTTTTCCACTCCACCACGCTGTCTCCAACAATGGCTCAGATAGTCTGGCAAATCATGCTGCACTTATTTGCTAAACTTGCAGGGATCCTCAGTATGTTAAATGTCACTCAGTTGACATTGTCGAATGAAGACTGTTTGTGCCAAGGGAATTTTGAAGGTAATCCAATACAAACCAGTATCATTTTGGATGACAACAAATTGGTAAATTGATCCAAATCCTTCTTTTTCCTTGTAGAAATCAATTTCCATGGAAAATATAGATCCCTTTGGGGTAGTAAGAAGCAGCAATCTGGGACATGGTGGACTGTATCATTCAAACAGATTTTGAACAGATTCTCTGGCTAAATTTGCTTCATCTCTCATACCCAGAGACTGCTGGCACTCTTCAGCAGACAAATTCATGTTTGAACAATCCAGGGAGTTTCAGTAAAATGTATATACATTGTATATGTTCATTTCACTTATGTAGGTATTTACTGGGCACCTTCTAAAAGGAAAGCTTTGTGTGACGCTTCACCTCTTTCCTCCAGGAATGAACCTACCAATCATCTAATAGGATAGTACCAGAACAACTTAATAGCTGAAAGGACATAGCTTAAAGGAAGTGATTTAAGTGTTGTCAGAACAAAGTGCCAGGAAGATTGAAAGGAGGAAAGAAAGCATATCTGGTTGCTGAGAGAAATGGCATTTGAGGTGAAGCAGAGAGTTTGGGTTGGGGGAAGGAAGAAAGCCTATGAAAGTGTACAAATGTCCAAATCATTGGCTGTGGGGAAGCTTTTGGCACACTTGGACAGAGTGGTTGCTTTTGACTGAAAGATAAGGTAGCTAAGTTCTGGGGGAAAGAGTTGGTAATACCCTGGAGTTGTTATTTGAAGGGTGGTGGCTTAGTTGCTAAGTCGTGTCCAACCCTTCCTGGACTGCAAGACTCTTCTGTCCATGGGATTCTTCAGGCAGGAATACTGGAGTGGGTAACCATTTCCTTCTCCAGGGGATTTTCTCAACCCAGGAATCAAAGCTGGGTCTCCTGCATTGCAGGCAGATTCTTTACCAACTGAGATACTAAAGAAGATTTATTTGAAGGGAACTGGAGAACTTAAGGATATTGAGGAAAAGATGAATGTGTGTTGAGGAACATACTTTAGAAAAATAAATTGGGTGAAAATACAGAGAGTTATTGGAATTAGGGGAAGAAGAGATAGCGAGAAGAAAATTTTGGAGATTATTATTAATAAATATTAACAACTGAATGAAAGGACCATGATGAGAAAAGGTAGTGGTATTGCTACACAGAGCAGTGATCTATAGTACTACCAGTGTGTTACAGCTAACTATAAAACATCTAAGTTCATATATATATATATATATGTATAAATAAGTCTACATTCATATATATATATATATGAATGTACACATACACAATGAAATATTGTGCTCAATTGTGTCCAACTCATTGTGGTTCCACGGCTCCTCTGTCCATGGAATCTTCCAATCAAGAATACTGGAATGGGTTGCCACTTCCTACTCCAAAGGATCTTCCTGACTCAGGGGTCCAACCCATGTCTCTTGCATCTACATTGGTAGGCAGCTTCTTTACCACTAGCACAACCTGGGAAGACCCAATGGAATATTACTTAGCCATGATGAAATACTGCCAATTGCAATATCAAGGATAGATGCAGTAACATCATATAAATCGGTAAAACCATTTTGAAAAACTGTTTAACATTAACAAATCTGAATGTACTTACATCTGTAACCAACAACGTCACTCTTAGGTATGTACCAAATATATGTGTACATAAGATAAAAATATGTGTATAAGAATGTTCATAGTATTTATAACAGTCCGAATGTTTGGCTGTTTTCATGTAACACAATTGTTCATAAATAGGGAAATGGATAAATGGATGAATGGGTTGTGTTAGATTCCACAATGGAATACTACATAGAAAATAAAATGAATGAACAGCTGCTGCACCCAACACTGACCAAATGAAGCCAGACAAAAGAACACACTGAATACTCTTTCATTCATATAACGTGAAAAAATAAGTCAAACTAGTCTACTGAATCAGAAATCAAAGCTGTGGCAGTCCATGGAGAGAATAAGCGGTGATGATTGGGAGGGGTAGACAGGATTTTTTAAGTGCTAGTATAGTATTGGGTTGGCAAAAAGTTCATTTAGATTTTTTTTTTCTATCAGAAAATCCCAAATAAACTTTTTGGGTAACCCAATACATTTTCCTGGTCTCAGGGGTGATGACATGAGTGTACTAATTTGGTGAAAATTCATCAAGATGTCCACTCATGCTTTGTTTACTTTGCTGAGTGTTCTACTTCAATAAAAATCTATTATGTTAAAAAGATACATGTGGGAAATGGGAAATGTTACAGAAAGGTAAAGACATTGCAGATATAAACTAGAAGTGAAGCCAGCGATATGTTTAGTCATTTCAAGGTTCCCTATCTTATTCAAGATATCACAAGGTGGTCAAACATCTGGCACTTCAACCTTCAGAAAACTAGAAATCACACAGGAAAGATGGATAGGATGAATAAGAAATGTAGAATTACCTTCTGCTCCCATACATACCCATTTACTTGGGGGGTAATTTGTGACACAGCATGAACACTCTGAATTGAATTAGTTCTCCTAGCTATTTTAGCAAGTATTCATTTATGTGTATGTGTCTCTAATGTTGGGGTGTCAAAAAAAGGACAAAGAAACTGATGACCTGACTGTAAGCATTAAAAATATTTGCTTTGTTAAAGTATGTGCTGTCATGTTCTGACATGGACATTTCCATTAGAGATAAACAAAATGGTCATTAATGTGTGTACACTCATTATTACAATCTATTACATAAGCCTTGCTTGATGGCTGATGATCCAAAGCTGCAGGTCCCAAAATCTGGCCTGGCCATGTTATATATGCCCATTAAAACTGCAGTCACTTCTACTACATAGATAAAAGTAAAGGGAATAAAATTTTAAAATTTAATAAAACGTAACAGTCAAATAACAGTTTGAATCACAATGGAAATATAAACACTACAGATTTTAATTGAAATATAGAATCTATTGTTTTTTTTTTCTTATGCCCTAGCTCTGATTTGTCATTTGCAGGCTCTTTGTGATTGATGCTAATGAACTGTCATCCCTGAGCTGATTTTTGGTAGATGAGCCTAAATAGATTGCCCTCTACATATACCAGTATTAGACTTCTTGGCAGAAACTAGAAACTAACAGTCACCAAAAGGAATTAAGTATCTCCTCATAACAGGGGATAACTTCCTCAAGGGCAGGTCCTTGAGTGCTAAGGGGACAGACTGGCAGAGAGTTTTCACTCTTGGGACCAGTGTCATGCCTTCATTGTGGATGCCCTTCTTCTGGTTTACTTGCTAACTCATTTTCCCTATATTGAATCCACTTTCACAATTTAAATGCAAAAAACCATAACATAATAGATTTGACAATAGGATATGACTGAAATGCTTTGGCACTAATCTATTTTTTTCTGGAATGGGAAGGCAATTTCTGCTGAATCAGAAGGATTCCTCTCTATGTATCGCTGGCCAGATCATGGTATTTTCAATTCAACACAATGTTCATTCAGGTGCAGGATCTGCAGTGAGGCAGTGATGGCACATGGAGGTTGTAGTTGAGTCACTAAGTCGTGTCCAACTCTTGGAACCCCATGGGTTGTAGCCTGCCAAGCTCCTCAGTCCATGGGATTTCCCAGGTAAGAATACTGGAGTAGGTTGCTATTTCCTTCTACAGGGGATCTTCCAGACCCAGAGACTGAAGCCCTGCCTCCTCATTGCCTGCGGGGTTCTTTTACCACTGAGCCACCAGGGAAAGGGAAGCCCTGCAACAATGGCATAGATAGACCCAAATTCACAGAACAGGCTGATATACTTAAAATGTTGGTATGTTTGATAATCACTAATCCATAACATAGATAAGCACACATAACACGCAAGCCATGAGGGAAGACTTGGCCTATAAAAGCTGAACCAAACATAGGCCTTTGCCCAATCAAATTCTTGCTAATTCTTTAATTCCGTTTGTATCTCTTCTCAAGGTCCCACAATGTGCTAGCCTTCCTCATTTTTACCTTCCTACTACTAAGGGAATTAATTGATTGTTTTGCTTTAAAAGGCTTCCTGCAGGGCTGTAGACAAGCTGGGTAAATAAAAATAAGCATGAGAGAGTAAATTGTGTCTGTACATGATATTATATCCTACTTAATTATGTTAATAGGGACTAAAATAATTATGAGATGACTATTCCTATTTATGCTACTCTTGGTGTAAAATTTACTTCCCTCATCTAGGGCTTCATGGGATCTGGGCATTCTGGGGCTCTACTTTTTTCTCTGAAAACTTCTGTCTGATTACGTAATTTGCTTGATAGCAGGTACCAGAAAAAGAAAAAAAGTAAATAAAAGAGGTAAAACCAAATCAGTTAAGATATTCATTCAAATAATAGGAGTTTTGAAAATATCAGACACCTATACTCTTTACGCCCCTATTATGATCAAGGTTCAAAAGAAGTGAATAACTTGTCCCTCCATGTTTTGGTGAAGTTACAGAAAGAGAAAAATAATCAATGAGAAGAAGATAGTAGGCAACAACTAAAATTTAATTACCTTTTCATTCTGCAGATGTGTTTTTCTACTTCATCTTAAAAATTAGGCTGAAGGTATATAAGACCTACAGTGGAACCAACCCTGAAGCTGCTAGCCAGGCCATTGACTATCACCAGAGACAGCTGCACTATTGTGGAATTCACAACTATTCAGACTGGGAAAATACAGACTGGTTCAAAGAAACCAAAAACGAGAGCATCCCACTTAGTTGTTGCAGAGAGACAGCCAGCAGCTGTAACAGCAGTCTGCCCACCCCTCTGATCTCTATGCTGAGGGGTGTGAGGCTTAAGTTGTGAAAAAGCTACAAGAAATCATGATGCATGTTATCTGGGCAGCGTTGGCATTTGCAGCTATTCAGCTGCTGGGCATGCTGTGTGCCTGCCTCGTGTTGTGCAGAAGGAGTAGAGATCCTGCTTATGAGCTCCTCATCACCGGTGGAACCTAGGCATAGTAGAAAGCTCAAGCCTGAGCTTTTTAGTCTTGCTCTGATTTGGAAGGTGACTTGAGCAGGTCCACTGCTATTGGCCTCCTGAGAAGTTAAAGCACACGTACACAGGTGTTGGACAGAGCAGCTTGACTCTTCATTTGTCTACTTTCTTACCTACCCACCGATGGCTTTTTCCCCCTTTGTTCTAGCTGACTCTCCATGTCCGTAAGTGTTTTGTGTACGGCGGTAAATGTTCTAACCTCAGAACCGTTGTGAGTTGTGTAATGTGGTAGAATTAGAGGTTGCCGTGGCCCTGCTTCTGTCCCCTCCAAGCATAATGGGCCTGCTGCTGCAGACTACCAGGTCTTTCAGTCTTCACAGTGGAGAACTCGCGGCCAAAGGTTTTTGCGGGGAGGAGGCAGTCAGCTGTCTGGTTAAAGTTAATACCAGATGGTGCCCCTCATCAGTGTCCTTTTTAAAAATATGTACTATAGTCCAGTAAGATAGCAATTGTACAAAATGGCTGAGATAGATTTTAGAATCATACCTCGTGTATCTTGGTTCATCTTCAAAATCAGACTGATCTTTGAAACTAGTGGCTTTTAATCAAAGCTGGCTTTATAGGAAGAGTATAATGTATGCACTACTGTTTTAAAACAATTAGTGTGAGTGTGTGCATGTATTTTTGTATGATTGAGCCCATTCATCGTAAGTCTAAACTCATTAGAAATAATGTACCCATGTAGACTAGCAAAATAGTAAGTAGATGTGATCTCAGTTGTAAATAGAAAAATCTAATTCAATAAACTCTGTGTCACCCCCTCAAAAAAAAAAAAAAAAAAAAAAGGCTGAAAATCCATTTGACCTCCTTCTAACCTCCAGCCATTCATTTAAAACATGACATCCAATGCACATCAAGCTTTCAAGTTTAGCAAGAGAAAGGCATATGAGATGGAAAGGGAAGTGTATTTGCGGAATTGAGGGTATTCTGTATCCCAGAAGCTATCAGGTATGTTCTATGGTTTGCTCATTTAATTTTTATAATAATTTTCTAGTAAAAGGATAAGTTTTACTGAGGTGCAGATAAGTTATATAACATCCTCAATTTCACATTGTTATATATACAGCAAAGTCAAAACTGTAACCAAGCTGTCTGATCCAAAGTCCATGATTTTTCCAATACATGATCCTGAAAAGTATATGTGTATTATTACACATTATCATACAGTTTTTTACTTGTGTTATCACTTAATGATGCCGCGAAAGTAAATTTACCTTAAAACAAGACATATTCTTTTAAAAACTTGGAAAACTGCAGCTACCTCAGCAAGACACTAACAGCAGAAAATACAGCTTCATTTCTAATGCAAACTACCCCCAAATACGTGGCTTTGTCTCCAAGACTATCTGATTTCTGGCAGTGTACGTAAGAGGCAAGGTTACAATGGCAATCATGGAGAGATCAGTGAAAGTGTCAGTCCTGGGACAGAAGATCAATTGTCTGCATTGTGAGTTCTCCTTGCCCAGAACCCCAGGGACTCAAAAGCAATCCCATTCTGCTTTCAATACCTTCTTTCTCTCTGCTCTTGAATAGTCCCATTTGAAAGTAGCCGGTCTAAAGTTCACGGAGAACTGACTCTAGCTCAGAGAGTTCAAACATTTAGTTGAGCGAAGAACCTGTAAGGGCAAATTATTATTATTTTTTTCTTTTTTATCTCAACTACTTGTGACTTCTAAATTAGGATGGCAAGATTTCAGATACATTATTTTCTGCCTCTAGTCAAGTCAGTTAATACTGTAATTTACTGTGTTAATGGTACCATTTGCCCCTCTGATCCCTCCCTGCATGCAGAGGCAGCAGTTTAAAAGGGGTTGCATAAACTCTCCTTCCACTAAGGGGGAGGCTTGTGATTATCAATAATGCACTTTGCAGGATAAATAATGCACTTTGCAGAATAAATAATGCACTTTGCAGAATATAAATCAACATTCTTAGATATCAACTCTGAAGGCATTTTGGCAACCTTGATGGCATCACCATTAATAGGTGACTGTAAAGAACATGACTAAAGTACTTAATGCTATATTTCATACCACATGGTACTCAATTGCAGAAATGAATTTTCACATTACTAAAATAATAGATCAGAATATAATCTTGTCACTGATTATTAGGGATACCTGAGTAAATAGAACTGCTAGCAAACTGCATATATTTCTAATCAAAAACAATTTCAATAAGGACAATTTTCAACCCTGAGCTGCAGAAATCTAAGATTACTCTCATCATCATCTATCCTTTGTAGTTTTCGTCTCTTTTAAAATCTGCCTTTGTTTGCCAGTCTAATCATAAAAATCGGAAATTGCAATTTCAAGAAGACACAAAGAGACAATATCAACTTTGATCCTGAGTGTTTCTTCTTGTAGAACTCCAAAGAGCAGTTTCAAGTCTTACAAATTCTCTTTGACAACAATGATTAGAAGTCCAGTGACTACTACAGTAATTGCTCCATAATCATATCTATAATACCCGACCGGGTTTATGCATACAATCTACATTCTAATAGTAGTCAACAGGTCATAAGTTAATAAAAATACCATTAACGTCCCCCTGTGACTAAGGAAGAAAGATATTCATCTTATGAGGCCACAGTGGGCCAATATAAATCCCGTGGCTGTTAGCATAATTAACTGTGCTCGTCCGTGAATTTCCCTGGAGGACCTTGTGGGTACAGGTTGACCTTGAGGCGTGCTCTCTGTAATGTTCTGCCAGAGGGCACAGACTGTCAAGGGTTCAGGTCAACCCTTAGTGAGGGTCTGAAGAACATGCCTGTTTATGTAATCTTGCTGGACACCGAAAGCATTTGCACACAGTTTGTATTCTCTGAGGTGCAGGCGCAAAAAAAAAAGCAACCAATAATAGCTGTGAAGTTGACAGTTTTCTATGACATCTCAAGCCTCTCTTTGAAAAGATAAACAAAAGTGATAAACCTTTAGCTAGACTTATCAAGTAAAAAAAAAAAAAAGAGAGAGAGAGAGAGAGAGGGTTCAAATCTTGTTCCTCTTTCCAGGCTCAAAACTCACAACTTTGTTTTCCCCCAGACACAACATATCTGCCTGCTTTGCAAAGCTCTCTACCTAATCAAAACACCAAAAGCATTGGCAGCAACTTTGAAACCTTGACCAACACTCCATCATGTTAAAGTTCTCCTATGTTTTTGCATTTTGAAGCTTTTTTAATGGATAGAAAATGTTTTTTCTCAGTAAAAGATGAAAAATGGGGATTCAAGATCTGAGAAGAGTGAAGGAATGTTACCACTTATCTTTGAGATGTCTCCTACTGACCTTCACAGCAAATTTGCTTTATTGATGTCTAACCGCAGAACTGAGCCAGGACGGTCATGGTAGAGTCTGAATGTGTGCTGTTTTCTCTCCCCTCAATCATAGCCCTACTGTTCAAGGTGGAGCACTCACTAATCATTTTCAGTTTCTTAATGAAAAAATTTAAAGGTATAAATATGCAGAGAATAATATTAGAAACACATCTGTAACCTTCTTTTGGTTTTACTTATCTTAGTATTTTGCTATATTAGCTCCTGATCTCTTTTTTTTAAAGAAATAAAGTGGTACAGATACAGATGATATTTCTTTACCTTCATCCTGAGGGAGAACCACTCTCCTAAAGTTTTCTATTGGTAAAGTGCTTTTACTAATAAGCAATTTGCCACTGAGCTTTTTGTGTTTTTAAAGTTTATAAGTAATGGCACCCCAGTTTGGGGATGAACTGTGCTCTCTCCAAATTTATACAGTGAAGCCCTAGCCCCTAGCCCCTTAGAATGGACTTTGGAGATAAGGATTTTAAGGAATTGAGGGTGAGGAGGCTGTGATGGAATGCCCTAGTCAATCTGACTGGTGGTGTGAAAAAAGAAGAGATACCAGTGAGGGGCACAGAGAAAAAGCCACGTAAGAATACAGCAAGAAGGCAGCCACCAGCAAGCTAAGGAAGGGGGCCTCAGGAGAAACGAAACCTGCTGACACCTTGATCTTAGACTTCTAGACCACACAACTATAAGATAATAAATAACTGCTTAAGCCATCCAGTCCCTAGTAGTTTGTTATGGTAAATTCCTAGCAGACTAATACAACCCCCTTCAACATTTTTTTTTCTTCTGATTTTTACTTTTCCCCCCTACATTAACATGTTGCCTGAGTTCCCTTATCGAAGAGTTGCACAGGATTCATCATATGTATGAGCTGCAGCTGGATTTATCCACTCCATAATGAACATTCAGGTCACTCACAATGTTCTGCTAAACTAAGCAATGTTCAATTGAACTTCACCTCCACATTGCATACTTGAGAGTGGTTCTCTACCTACATACTTATATCTAGAAGGAATGTTTTCTGTTTTATGAGGTATAGGATACATATAACATCACTAGTTTAAGATCCTGTCAAATCACTATCAAATGTGATTGCAACCAAAAACCCTCCTCTCTATAAGTGTAATATGAACAGTATGTTGCTTCTTTACATTCTTCCCAAGACTTGGTATTGTTAGACTTTTGTATGATTTCCTTAATATGATGGGTGAGAAGTATGGCTATTTCAATTTTTATCTTGCATTTCTTTGATGATAATGAAGTTTGAGCCTCTCTTCATGCTTATTAAACATTCCAGTTTACTGTTTCTAAAATTGTCTAGATGTGCCATTTTTTCATTTTTTAGTTGAATTACTTTACCTCTTTTTTACTGATTTGTATGACTTATTTATATATCCAGGCATCTGATCTTTGCAGGTTATATACAATTGCAAAATCTGTCAAAGGCTGTGGCTTGTATTTTAACTTTGTGAATGGTGTTTCTAATTCAATGGTAACAAAATATAATAAAAATCATCTTTACGGTTTGGTACTTTTGTGTCTTGTTTCAGAAATTGTTTCCTATGTCATTACAAGTATACGTATTTTTTTCTAAAAGCTTTTAAACATTGCCTTTCATATTTTATCTTTTAATCATTTGCAGTTCATTTTATTGTATGACACAAAAGAAAAATTTAATTTTACATTTTCTATGTAGCCAATTGTTTCCACACCGTTTATTGAAATACATCATTACTTCTCTAATTACCCCCTCATCTACTAAATACTATCTCATTTCTATATATGCTAAATTTCTATATACAGTTAAGTCTGTCTTAAAATTGCTAATTCAGTCACCTATCACTGAAGCAATGACACACTGTCCAAATAACTACAGCTTTATAGTAAGTCTTGACTTTCACAGCTGCAGAATTGGAAGACTGGATTAGTTCAAGCTTCTAGCATCCAGGATACCTGGTCGTGGAGAACAGAACCAGTAGTCACTGTTCAAGGACTTTGGTCACAGATGTGTCAGTGTACTGAGGGAATAGAAGAGAGATGAGGGATGAAAAAATTGAATCTGAATGCACTTTTAGGATAACAGTGTACTTCAGCCAAGCAGTACTGTGTAAAGAGGAGAGAAAAAGTTCTGCAAGTCCTAAATGTTTAGAATGTATCATTCAGTTCCTCAGTCATTTAACATTATATGACAAATAACACCTGGCATCTGGAAATTTTCAACACTGACCTTGACTTCAGAATGACAGATAAAAAGTTTAAAAACATTACTATTTCGTTTTACAGAACAATAACTCATTATATTTGAAAATGTGGGTCATATTAAGTATATCACTTATTTTATTAAAACAGCAGATGATCTTCATAGGTATTTAAGAGTCATGATACACTGTTTATGTGGACTTTAGTGAAGGAGGAAGTCAAGAGGGAACATGAACTAGTGACAAACAAACATCAGTGATGAACCAGTCATGAGTATGACTTTTATGTTGGTCTATTTTAGCTCTGAGGATTCAGATACTAATTTATAGCAAATGAGCAAATACTGAAGTCTTGGATCTGGTTTGTTCAGTTAATTGTTGGGTGGTAAGGGAGATGTTCTTGCCTGGAGAATCCCAGGGATGGGGGAGCCTGGTGGACTGCTGTCTCTGGGGTCGCACAGAGTCGGACACGACTGGAGCGACTTAGCAGCAGCAGCAGCAGCAGCAAGGGAGATGAGAGCAAGGGGACTCCAATTAGAAAAGCATGACCCATATTTTCTATCAATTACACTAATAAATTGTGCACAAGACAGAGAAACAAAAGAGATAACTTACTATTCATTTCAGACTAAATCTTTGAAATTTAGTATGGGGGGAGGGGTTGTTTGTTTATGTTATCTGGTCTCTATAAGAAAGAAAATTGAGGAAGGTAAAAATCACTGCCTAATTCAATACCATTCCGCCGTAATGCCATGCTAGGAAGTAGGATTCCTATAAATACTTCCTACTTTTATAGCTTTACCCATTGAACTTTAGAAAAATGTCTATTGAATGTCCCTTGATCTTGAAAGTACTATCCTATCTCCTTAAACATGACTCCGATGTACCTCTCCCTACCCAAAATGCATCCCAACAGACACAACCATTATGACAAAACTCTCTTCATGGATACAACAGCTGTTCGATTGTTAAGGAAAAAAAAAACGATTCAGGAGTTTTTTCCTGGGTGGATCTATTCTAGGACAAAGGTGTTTTAGGGTCTATATTCTACAGCAGAGCAGTGCACGAAAGCACTTCAGAAGCATCAGGGAGCTGCGAGCCAGCAAAATTCCTACCGTGTACAACTACATCCATCCCCTCTGAGCCACGCTATTTAGTTTCTGCAGCCTGCTATTTGGGTAATGTCATAACACTAGGGAAATGACTGAAAAGCTGAAATAGGTTAAAGAAAATGTATCCATGTATGCATCAGGCTTGGGAAGAATGAGTGGTTTTATTTAGCAGTGTGTCCAGATGGTTGCTACTAAAGAGCTATGAAGAAATGTATACAAATATATGCAACTACACATAAAAATACCTAAACACATAGGTGATAGTTAGGGCCATCAAAGTGCGCATCCCAGATAACTCTGTAGGGCCAAAGCAGTCACCATCCCAGGTATGTGGACATGTTCCCGGTGTCTCAGGCTGCTGAGAGCTCACAGCCAAACCCTTCTCCAGGGAAAGTTTGCTGAAATGCTTCAGTTGAGCTTATGCTTCTTTCCCCGGGGCAGCACGCATCCAAAAACTGGTCAATGTGGTGACATAAGGGCCCAGTTCCCTTGATTTTTGGGGGGACAAAAGGTCATCCTAGCTCCAGAACTCCACAGAGGATTGCCTGAGGGCTCTGGCGTGTTGCTGTGTTTTACTCAGCTGCACCCGCCTGGCCTGTGTCCCTTCTCAGGTGTTTCCAGGAGCCTATCAAAATCTCTGTAAGGAATTCTGAGTCTCTGTCTCAGGGAACCTAACCTAAGACTGTTGATACCAGAAGGGAGCCTAGGGAAGACTTTAAAACAGAACCTGGGAGCCAGATCACCTACTAGCTTGCTGGTGATGAGACCCTCATCTCGAATGGCAAGTCAAGAACTGACAGCCCCCCATATTTGACTACAGTACTACTGCCCACACTTTCATCATTGCAGATGTAATACCTCAGCTTTTTGAGAGGTCTGGGGAAATAAAGAGAGGACTAAGGAATCTGATATCTGTTGCTGGGGACCAGCAACCATTGAGCCTTGGAGAAAGACAACAAAAGGGTAAAGGTGATTAATCATCAACATAAGGCAAAGTGTGAGAGCCTGAAGGCCTTCCTGGCAACCTGTGGACTGTCTTCTCCGACAGGCGAAGGGCAGTAAAAGCTGAGGATCAACCCAAGACTTAATTATAACAGAAGCAGAGCTCCAGATAAGGTTTAATTCCCAACCCTGCCAAGGCTGCTACCAAGGTTAAGAGTGGGACTCAGAGACTTAAGGGAGGTAACATCTGGGTCGTGTTTTTAAAAGCAGTGAATTCTCAGGATCCCCTAAGCATGCTGAGCCTCCAGCAGAATCCCAGGCTTACCTGCTAAAATTTAGTGCTCGTCCCTTATTTAAACATAATGCGGAGGCTTTTGTGTTACAAGACAACAAGCCCTCTGAGAGCTACCACCACTCCTAGATACCAGGCCAGTAACTAGAATCAAATTGCAGCAAAACCTGGCTAGGGAGGTGTTGAACCTACTAAAGGAAAGAGGGTTGATACCATGGTATTATACTCTGAAGGAACTGTAGGATTTAGCTAACATGTACTGGCAGGATTTGGCGTTGTGTATATGGACCTGGATCCCGTGAGACAGTATTTTTTGGAACTGGATCTTGAAGGTGCTGATCAATATGAATGAAATATGAAGTTGAATAAAGAAGAGTCTACCAATTTGGCAGCATTCTCCCATGATACAGAATTTAACACCCTAGCAAGGATATTGGGAAAAATGCTCCTAAGATAACTCAGGAAGATTAGATAAAGTATTGTGTGTATGTTAGTCACTCAGTAGTGTTCGGCTGCTTGCAATGCTATGAACTATAGCCTGCCAGGCGCCTCTGTCCATGGAATTCTCTAGGCAAGATTACTGGAATGGGTTGCCATTCCCTTCACCAGGGGATCTTCCCAACCAAGGAATTGAACCAAGGTCTCTCATACTACAGGCAGATTCTTTATTTTCTGAGCCACCAGAAAGCTCAGATAAAGTGATGGTCCATGCTAAATGAGTAGAAATGCTCAGTCTTTCAAGGTAAATGGCAGAGAAGCTCAGGGAAATAAGACTTCTGGAGTGGATACACTATATGAGGTCAGAAAACCCAGCAGATTCTGTATTCCATGGAAGATAGTTTATTTACTAAGGCAATAAGGGATGTGCTGGTAACAAAGCTACCAGCATCAATAATCACAGTGATGTCCATTCTTTATAGGCTAGGGCTGATGGTTTGAGATAATATTAAAAGACCTCTGATAGCAATAAAAATGGTTGGATCCCCAAATAACAGAGGCCAGGTAGAAGCACTAAATCCAGGCAGAAGCAAGGCAGCTTGTGCAGTTACTGTAATGAATGGCACTGTCAGAGTAGTAGTCAGACTAGAGGAGGGTGGTTTGGGAAACAAGTGTTCTTTGTGAAGCTTCCCACATAGAGCTATGACCTAGTTAGAAGAACAGTCTTCCCAGGACCAAATTAGAGGGGCAGCCAATAAAGATACCACACAATCAAGACAAAACAACAACGTCCAGATATGTGACCAACAGGCTAAGGGCGACAGCTAAAATAAAATGTCACTATCTCAAATCTAGTTTTCATGCATGGAGATAGTTCTCAGATTTGGAGCCCTCTGAGTGAAGATCAGGATAGATCATAACCCCTAGCTCTTACCTATGGCCTGTAGACATTTACTTAAGTAATCATACGCTGGCATATGAGACTCTCAGACAAAGGCTTAGGTAAACGTTATTACCCATTGACCTGAAGTTTCACAATGGCCCCATGTTAGAGTGGAGGGCACAAGTATGCTAGGCATCAGAGTCCTGACTGTCTCGACTCACAATGAGCTACTCAATTGGACATACTTAGCAGCTGATGGAATCTACATAGGTTCCTTGATCTGACAATATGAGCTATTATAGTGGGGAAGGTGAAATGGAAATTTCTGAAACTGCTCCTCTTCTAGTCAAAATTGAAAAGCATGAACAATATTGCCTCATGAGAAGACGGAAACAATTAGGACCACCCTTAGAGTAAGCAGAGGTGGTGATTCTCATCATATTGCCATGTATTCACTATATGAAGTTTGGCCACAACAAAACCCAGAAGGATTCTGAAGAATGACAGTGAACCACCAAAACAACCAAATGATGCTTGAGTGAGTCAGCTATTAGGCATGACTCAGCAATTTTTGTTATCACAGGCTAACATAGTCTCAAGTACATAGTATGTTGCCACTGATCTCATACGTGCATTTCCTCACTATCAGGAAGGAAAATCAGAAATATCTTACATTCATGGAAGAAAAGCAAGAGTATTATGATCTTGTCCGAGGGCCTCTTAAATCTTTCACTGTCAGAATATATACTCCAAAGGAATTTAGATCATTGAGACATTCCACAGATCACATTTTTCTATTTTGAGGCTACTTAAAATAGACTCAATAGGAAAAGTATATTAGAGGCTTCTTTTCCATAATACAAAGATTCAGAGATGTGCCATATGAGTGAATTTTTAGGGCTTCTGTCACCTTGACCATGTCAGGATATCCTCTCCAAAGGAAATGATACATTATAGCATCTTGCATCTCTCACCATGGGGCATAATGCCAGCTAGGCTTCTTTGATTTCAGAAGACTATTTTACATTAAAAAGGAATGTTCTGACCCATTTCCTGAGTGGACTGAAAAGCCGGCAGCTTTGAGAAGGTCCTGGAGTAAGAAAGAGCCCTTCAGGCAGATCGAAGCTATGGTGCTGGCAACCCTGCCACTTGGAACATGTGACTCCTGAGACCCTACGGTATTGTGAGCATGTGTCTTGAGAAAAACACTTCTGCAGTCCTGGAACTCCTAACAGGAGAATAACACAGGCACCTAAGGTTTTAGAGCAAGGCCATGATATCTATAGCAAAGAATTATATGTAAATTGAAAAACAATTTCTAACCCTTGGTAAAAACAGAGTACCTGATGGTAAATATCAAGTGGCCATGAGAATCCATAGGTGTCTGTGATGAGCTGGTTCTGTGAGACCCATCAAATCATAAAGTAGGGTGGTCCCAACAGTGATTCATCATAAGATGGATGTGAGAAATTTAAGACTAGGCATAAACAAGGCCTGACAGTGTTACAGAGGGCTGCATGAATGTGTAGGTAGTTCAGATCTCATGTCATCCACTATGTTATATCAGAGGCTCTTCTTCAGCTCATACCTAGGGATAAATCTAATATGCATACAGGGTAGAGAAGGGAAGCCTCTTTATGATCTGTTGAAAGAACAGTAAAAAGTGGAGGGGACATCTCAGGATACTTGTGCAAGCAGAAAATAGACTGTTGCTCCACTTGAGCTCCATTCAGGGGAGACGGAAAATATTCTCACTGGGCAGACATCTGAGTGGTAGATCTGAGTATATATATTTGTGTGAAAATAGACCTGTCCTGAGATAACAATATACTGGGACTCAAAGGCAATAATGTACACCATAGCTGAGTCCCCAAGAACCTGCAAAGAGAATGACTGAAAGACTGTATTCAGGGATATCTGGAGAAGAGGCATGTGGATGGGCTTCCATGAAGCATGAAGAGCTCTGGACCACATGTTAGTACTTACCGTAGAGCAACTATCAAGGAAGAGGCACCTTTAAAATGAAGTGGAGGGACTCTGCCAGTCCCTGGACACTTTATCCTCTGTCAGCCATCCCAGGGCTGGCACCGTGTGCACAGATATGGTGACAGGTACAGAGATTATGTATGCGCCCAGACTCCAAGGATTTCCACTCACCAAGTCTGATCTTATCATTGATGGTACCAAATGTCCAAACTAGTAGCCAAAGAGACCAACACTAAATTGGAGATAGGGCACCATCCTTTAAGGAGAGCAACAAATCACTTGGTAGAGGTTGGTTACAGTGTTACTCTTTGTCTTGACTGGGGCAAGCTGGATGTGCCATCTCAGCTCCAGAGGTCCCTGTAGAATGAGCAGGGCTACATTAGTGTTGAGCCTCTCCCTCTGCCCAGTCTTCTTACCCTCCTGTCATAGGTATTGTCCCGAGAGGGCTCCCCAAGAAATCTCCTGTAAACAAATTTCCATCTCATAGTCTGTTTCCCAGGTAATCCAATCTAAGACAGATGGTAAGGCCTGGGACTTCCCCAAAGGTGAAAGTAATTACCTTCAGAAGAGAACATGAACTGATACCAAATGTCATTTTTCTATATCTTCAGATTCAGTAAAATGGTATTACTTCTTGTTTGAAATAAGAATTTTATTTTTGCTCAAGGGTGAGTTAACAGCAACAATTTGGAGAAATAAATTATTTCATTCACATTCTATTAAAGTGACTCATTGTTTCTCTGTCATGACCTAGAAAGACATAGAATTAGCTCTTACATGGACCCCACATATACATACAATATACCAAAGTGCTTTAAGCAAGAAACACTGCCTCACTTTGTACATTATAAATGTGAAGTTGAGAGAGATTAGTTGCCTTGCCCAAGCCATATAGCTGGGTTAGTGCTTAAGGGGAAATCAGAAACCAGATCCAGCAATGCTTAATATAGTTTTTTTTTTTTTTTATTCTATTAATATGCTATCTTTCTAAGTCTTTGAAATCCATTAAAGTCTAAGCAAAATAAATCACTTTAATGGCGATATTTCTGGAGTAGGAAATGGCAAGCCACTCCAGTATTCTTGTCTGGGAAATTCTGTGGACAGAGGAGCCTGGTGGGCTGCAATTCAAGGGGTTGCAAAGAGTCGGACATGACTGAGCATGCATGCACATACTTCCACATGGGAAAAGAATTGTACGTTGGCTAATTTTTTGATTTTAGAATGTTCTTTCTTTTGACACAGGACACGTGCTAGGCATGCACAAGTATTTGTTTGAGATTACACACAAACCCGTCCTCTCACTCACTCTCCAGCAGTTCTCCTTTCCCTCTGTACCTGCTGGTACACACTGGTACCTGCATACCTTTGTATCCATAAGTCTTAAGCTATTCTGAACATGCAATATTGTAGGGACCCGGTTCAAAATATGGAGTGAGCTTCTATGCACTAAGTCACTAAGACATCAAAATTCAGGGGGAACCAAAGCAGAGGGAGGCAACTGAATCAATGCATGAAGCTGGGACTGTGAGCTTCCAGGGGCAACAAAGAACACAGGGGAAAACATTTTTTGATCCTACTTATTTGAGAGAAATGGAATGTACCCAGAATTCATAGCTCTATGTTTACTACTATCTTTGTTGGGGAGAAAAAGGAAAGAATTTATCTTTAAGATCACCTTAAGTAGAACTATAGTTGGCCCTTGAACAAGGTAGGGGTTAGGGATGCCAGCTCTTGGCAGAGAGGAAAATTCACATAACTTTATAGACCACTTTCCATATCCTTGGTTCTGCATCTGCATATTTAACTAACCTTGAATAGTGTGGTATTGCAATATGCATTTATTGGAAAAAAATCTTCTAAGTGGACCCGAGCAGTTCAAATACATGTTGTTCAAGGGTCAACTGCATTAAAAAAAAAAAAAAAATAGGAGTGCCCTTTTTTTTTCTTTAGGGAAAATGACCCCAGATTTCCCTGGAAAACAAAAACCTTTCAAAGAGTAAAGAAAATTTTTTAATTTAGATTTTAAAGAAAGAATTTCTGAGGCTTATTTCAATTATTACAATCTCCACCATCAGGTAAGTTCTCTGAAATCAACTCAAGTCTCTTGAGATTCAGTTCATACTCACTGCAACATTTTCTCTTCTTAGCAGTGATGAGAAATAAACCTGAGATGTTGAGATGTTACCAGTCCATTCTTTGGACAATAGTTACAAAATTAAAATTCTATGCGACTTATTTATAATTATCCCCTGACTATACACTGTATATCTTTATATTCTAAAGAGCTAACTATCTAAGAAAATGAAAATACATATAGCTGATAAATAACCCAAGTAGAATTCACATTGAGTCCATTCTGACTTTATCCTATATTAAAAAAAAAAAAAAGTGTAATACATAAACAATGTGTAGAGTATACAATAATAGCTTACCACCAAAAAGTGTAGAAAAACAACAATAAAAAGAAGGACTAGTTGAGGATTAAAAAAAAAAAAAAAAAAAGGACTGAATGACATGTTAGAAAATTTGAATTAGTGCTGCTTACAGGCAAAAATAAGAAAACAAAATTTCAAATAAAGAAAAGAATGCAGTGATATTTCAAGAACAATGATCAGCTTGCTTTCCTTAGAATATAGGGTTTTATTAAGACAATATTTTTTCCTTTTTAAAATTTTTTTAATTAATTTAGTTTTTATTGAAGGATAATTGCTTTATAGAATTTTGCTGTTTTCTGTCAAACCTCAACATGAATCAACTATAGGTATACATATATCTCCTCCCTTTTGAAACTCCCTCCCATTTCCCTCCCCATCCCACCCCTCTAGGTTGATACAGCACCCCTGTTTGAGTTTCCTGAGCCATACAGCAAATTCCCATTGGCTATCTATTTTACATATGGTAATGTAAGTTTCCATGTTACTCTTTCCATACATCTCACCCTCTCCTCCCCTCTCCCCATGTCCATAAGTCTATTCTCTATGTCTGTTTCTCCACTGTCCCCTGTAAATAAATTCTTCAGTACCATTTTTCTAGATTCCATATATATGTGTTAGAATACAGTATTTATCTTTCCCTTTCTGACTCATTTCACTCTGTATAATAGGCTCTAGGTTCATCCACCTCATTAGAACTGACTCAAATGCATTCCTTTTTGTGGCTGAGTAACATTCCATTGTGTGTATATATATATATATCACAACTCCTTTATCCATTCATCTGTCGATGGACATCTAGGTTGCTTCTGTGTTCTAGCTATTCTAAATAGTGCTGCAATGAACAATGGGATACATGTGTCTCTTTCAATTTTGGTTTCCTCAGGGTATATGCCTAGGAGTGGAATTGCTAGGCCAAATGGTGGTTTTATTCCTAGTTTTCTAAGGAATCTCCATACCATCTTCCGTAGTGGCTATATCAATTTACATTCCTACCAATAGTGCAAGAATGTTCCCTTTTTTCCACACCATTTCCAGCATTTATTGTTAGTAGACTTTTTGATGAGGGCCATTCTGACCAGTGTGAGGTGATATCTCATTGTAGTTTTGATTTGCATTTCTCTAATAATGAGTGATGTTGAGCATCTTTTCATGTGTTTGTTAGCCATCTGTATGTCTTCTTTGGAGAAATGTCTGTTTAGATCTTTTTCCAACTTTTTGATTCGGTTGTTTGCTTTTCTGGTATTGAGCTGTATGAGTTGCTTGTATATTTTGTAAATTAATCCTTTGTCAGTTGTTTCATTTGCTATTATTATTTTCTCCCATTCTGAGGGTTGTCTTTTCACCTTATTTATCATTTCCTTTGCTGTGCAAAAGCTTTTAACTTTAATCAGGTCCCATTTGTTTACTTTTGTTTCTATTTCCGTTACTCTAGGAGGTGGGTCTTAGAGGATCTTGCTTTGATTTATGTCATTGAGTGTTCTGCCTAAGTTTTCCTCTAAGAGATTTATAGTTTCTGGCCTTACATTTAAGTCTTTAATCCATTTTGAGTTTGTCTTTTTGTATAGTATTAGGAGGGCTTTCCTTGTGGCTCAGCTGGTAAAGAATCTGCCTGCAGTGTGAAAAACCTGGGTTCGATCCCTGGGTTGGGAAGATCACCTGGAGAAGGGAAAGGCTACCCACTTCAGTGTTCTGGCCTGGAGAATTCCATGGACTGTATAGTCCATGGGGTGACAAAGAGTCAGACATGACTGAGCGACTTTCACTTCACTATGGTGTTAGGATGCTTTTTTAAAATTTTTGATTGGAGGATGACTGTTTTACAATGTGGTATTGGTTTCTGTCATACAACATTGAAAATCAGTCATAACTATATATGTATATTCCCTCCCTCTTGAACCTCTTTCCTACAATGTTTTTTTTTTTTTCTTTTTTTAGTGAAGAATTTGACTTATTATGATAATAAAAAAAGAAGAAGGAGGTATACTCTGCCATACACAAACTCAGCCACTGTGGTTGTACCAAGAAGAAATGGACTTGAGTCAGAGGTATCAGCAAGGGCACCAGTTCTATTCCTGCCAGCTTACTTGCTTACAAAACTCACTTAACTTCTCTGTGCCTTGTCATTTTATTTGAAAAATGAAGCAAGGGACAGTCAACTGCCATCCATTTAGTCCCATAATTCTATGACAATTCTTGTTTTCCCAGGCTTGCTATTTAAGAAGGCATAAAACAGTGATTTTAGGCATATTCATTGAGCCCAGAATCTATTAACACTATTTTCCATTCACATATAACTTTATACTTTTACAAGTTTATTTGCATTCCTTCAGTTCAGTTTAGTCGCTCAGTTGTGTCCATCTCTTTGTACAACCCCATGGACTGCAGCACGCCAGGCTTCCCTGTCTAGCACCAACTCTTGGGGCTTTCTCAAACTCCTGTCCATTGAGTCAGTGATGCCATCCAACCATCTCATCTTATGTTGTCCCCTTCCCGTCTCGCCTTCAATCATTCCCAACATCAGGTTTTTTTCAAATGAATCAGTTCTTTGCATCAGGTGGCCAAAGTATTGGAGTTTCAGCTTCAACATCAGTCCTTCCAATAAATATTCAGTGCTGATTTCCTTTAGGGTGGACTGGTTTGATCTCCTCACAGTCTAAGCGACTCTCAAGAGTCTTCTCCAACACCACAGTTCAAAAGCATCAATTCTTCAGTGCTCAGCTTTCTTTATAGTTCAACTCTCACATCCATAAACGACTATAGTAAAAAGCAAAGATTTGATTAGATGAACCTTTGTTAGCAAAGTGATGTCTCTGCTTTTTAATGTGCTGTCTAGGTTGGTCATAACTTTTCTTCCAAGGAGCAAGCATCTTTTAATTTCATGGCTGCAGCCACCATCTGCAGTGACTTTGGAGGCCTCAAAAGATAAAGTCTGACACTGTTTCCATGGTTGCCCCATCTATTTGCCATGGGACCAGATGGGACCAGATGCCATGATCTTAGTTTTCTGAATGTTGAGTTTTAAGCCAACTTTTTCACTCTCCTCTTTCACTTTCATTAAGAGGCCCTTTAATTCTTCTTTGCTTTCTGCCATGAGTGTGGCATCATGTGCATATATGAGGTTATTGATATTTCTCCCAGCAATCTTGATTCCAGCTTGTGCTTCATCCAGTCCAGCATTTCTCATGATGCATATAAGCTAAATAAGCAGGGTGACAATATACAGCCTTGACATACTCCTTTCCCGATTTGGAACCAGTCTGTTGTTCCATGTCCAGTTCTAACTGTTGCTTCCTGACCTGTATACAAATTTCTCAGGAGGCAGGTCAGGTGGTCTGGCATTCCTATCTCTTAAAGAATTTTCTACAGCTTGTGGTGATCCACACAGCCAAAGACTTTGACATAGTCAATAAAGCAGAAGTAGATGTTTTTCTGGAATTCTCTTGCTTTTTTGATGATCCAACAGATGTGGGCCATTTGATCTCTGGTTCCTTTGCCTTTTCTAAATCCAGCTACAACATCTGGAAGTTCGTGGTTTACATACTGTTGAAGCCTGGCTTGTAGATTTTGAGCATTACTTTGCCAGTGTGTGAGATGAGTGCAATTGTGTGGTAGTTTGAGCATTCTTTGGTATTGCCTTTCTTTGGGATTGGAATGAAAACTGACCTTTTCCAGTCCTGTGGCCACTGTTGAGTTTTCCAAATTTGCTGGCATATTGAGTGCAGCACTTTCACAGCATCATCTTTTAGGATTTGAAAGAGCTCAACGGGAATTCCATCATCTCCACTAGCTTTGTTCATTTTGATGCTTCCTAAGGCCCATTTGACCTCACATTCTAGGATGTCTGGCTCTAGGTGAGTGATCACACCATCGTGGTTCTCTGGCCGTGATGATCTTTTTTGTATAGTTCTTCTGTGTATTCTTGCCGCCTCTTCTTCATATCTTCTACTTCTGTTAGCTCCATACCATTTCTGTCCTCTATTGGGCCCATCTTTGCATGAAATATTCCCTTGGTATCTCGAATTTTCTTGAAGAGATCCCTAGTTTTTTCCCATGCTATTGTTTTCCTCTATTTCTTTGCACTGATCACTGAGGAAGGCTTTCTTATCTCTTCTTGCTATTCTTCAGAACTCTGTATTCAAATGGATATATCTTTTCTTCTCTCCTTTGTTTTTCACTTCTCTTCTTTTCATAGCTATTTCTAAGGCTTCCTCAGACAACCATTTTGACTTTTTGCATTTCTTTTTCTTGGGGATGGTCTTGATCACTGCCTCATGTACAATGTCATGAGCCTCCATCCATAGTTGTTCAGGTACTCTGTCTATCAGATCTAATCCCTTGAATCTATTTCTCACTTTCACTGTATAAACATAAGGGATTTGATATAGGTCCTACCTGAATGGTCTAGTGGTTTTCCCTACTTTCTTCAATTTTGGTCTGAATTTGGCAATAAGGAGTTCATGATCTGAGCCACAGTCCACTCCCAGTCTTATTTTTGCTGACTGCATAGAGCTTCTCCATCTTTGACTGCAAAGAATACAATCAATCTGATTTCAGTGTTGACCACCTGGTGATGTCCATGTGTAGAGTCTTCTCTTGTGTTGTTGGAAGAGGGTGTTTGCCATGACCACTGTGTTCTCTTGGCAGAACTCTACTACTCTTTGCCCTGCTTCATTCTGTACTTCAAGGCCAAATTTGCCTGTCACTCCAGGTATTTCTTGATTTCTATCTTTTGCATTCCAGTCCCCTATAATGAAGAGGACAACCTTTTTGGGTGTAGTTCCAGAAGGTCTCCAAAGAACCATTCAACTTCAACTTCTTCAGCATTACTGGTTGGGGCATAGGCTTGGATTACCATGATATTGAATGGTTTGCCTTGGAAACAAACAGAGATCATTCTGTCATTTTTGAGATTGCATCGAAGTATTCCATTTTGGACTCTTATTTCAATTAATATCCACAATGAAGTTGTGAGCTAGGTAATCATATCTTCACTTTAAAAATGAGGGAAGGGATTTCCCTGGTGGACCAGTGATTAAGAATCCACCTTCCAATGCAGGCAACATGGATTCCATTCCTGGTTGTGGAACTAAGATCCAACATGCCATGGGTCAATTAAGCCTGTGTGGCACCATGAGAGAGAAGCCCATAAGATGCAACTAAGACCTGACTCAGCCAAATAAACAAATACTTTTTTAAAACAATGAGGACAGAAGATATGTTCACTGAAAGAAGTTAAGTAACTTGCTGAAGATTACAGAGGATTCAAGGGCAGACGAAACTCAAAGCTGGATGTCCCCACTCCAACGCTGCACACTATCCAAACTACCTACTATTGTGAATGAAGAGCTTTTGCAAAGGAGATTTCACTGGATCTGAGATGGAGCCATTGTTCCCAAACTATTCAGACTTCTCTTGAATGTGCAGCGGAAGATTAGGAGATGGGAATGTAGAAAGGACACAGCTCTTTATCTGAATATGCATTAATCCCACCTGGGTGCCTTCCTCTGTGTATAGGTCTGTATTTTCAATACATTTCAAAATATAGCTAGACTTTAAGTAAGCTTTAAATTATTTTAAAAGTTTTAAAATTATTAAACATTATCACTTTTCAAAAGGGTTCTACCTGTTATAACATCTATTCTCTGAAAGATTAAGATATCTTACGGTTCTTAACCACATCCTCCCAAAAAAGATACCCTATGGTTCAAAAAGATTAAAGAATTCTGGCCTTAATTAATTGATGTTAACCTTAATCAATGCATAAGTGAATCAGGATGTCTTTAGTAGAGCACATTTTAGAGCCTTTAATTTATTATTATGCACTGTTAATTATCTAAAGTAGGGGATAACATTCAGTGTTTCTCAGATTTATTCAAGTATTTCTTTTTTAAGGAATATAAGATCTTAACAAACTTCTGTAGAGTACAATTTGGGAGTTTTGTATTCTTACAGCTGAGAAAGGGCTTAGAGAATATTTATTTTAACTTTTAAAAGTATCAGTGAGTAAAATGAAATCTAAACAGGTTAAGTAACTTGCTCAGAGTCACAAAGTTAGTGGCCTGACTCATGACCAGAACCAAGACTTTCTGACTCCCACTAGACTACTGTATTCATTTCACATACTGTATTTCTGTATAATAATATGAATGGTGAAAATAGTTTTGCCACCTGATACATAACTGGCACAGCCAAACTCATTTAGCATCATTATAAATAATATGTAGTAATTCTCTTTCCAAATCTAAGATATTCATTTACTAGTGTATGCTTTAACATAAACTCAACTTATTTTTAAACATGTTAATTTTCTGAATTCATCAGGACACTAAGCTTTATAAAACCATTTAACATTTTGCCTTTTATAAATGTTAGAATCTTTATAAAATAAGAAGCTAAGTTTTAATGAAGAAGGGGAAAGAAAGCATATCAACTGAATATCTACAGTGTGCCTAGCACTTTCTCAACAATATCTCTGGTTCTCAAAATAATTTTAAAATTTAAAAAATTATTAGTTCTGTTTTCAATGGGAGATTAAAGTAAGCCTCAGAATTTCAATCAAGATGTCTTATCATTTGACCAATTAACAGAGGAATAAGACTTCAGTGCAAATTTGTGTGGGCAATAATTAAATTATTTAATTCTCCATTTTTCCTTTTATTTAATGGGGATAATATCCAATTATATAAAATACGACAATATTAAAACAATTTATATAGATAAAGTCCTCATACACATACAAAGAACTATTACTGTTCTTCGCAAAGAACAAAGGTATCTTAAACGTTTTTTCTTAATTTTCTAGTCTTCTAGTAATATACATTTAAAGACAAATATTCCCATCAGGGAGAGACAATAAGAAACTTCATGAACTATCCCTTTTGTTGTGTTTGTTCTAAAAGTTTCATGTTACTTTCAAAGTTGCACTGTAGGCCTTGATCATATTTGTTGATCAAGCATGTGTAAAACTGAATGAACAAGTGTAATGAGAAAATGCAAGATTTATGGGATTCAAAATTGCTTAGGGAAATGAAAACACAATTTCATTTATTAATGGTCATTAATGACCTATAATCAAGGCAGCAACTGCTAGGCAAATAAATAAACAATTAGCTGGTTTATTTTAAGTGTAAGCAGAGGATAATCCAGCAATTTGTTCATTATTCTTATCTGCTGGGCCTTTTGACTCTCAATTCCATAATGGAAAAGGTGGATATAAACTGAATGCTTTTATATTAAATTATGTTTTAAATAGCCTAGGTGAGTTTGTGCTTACTTTCTAATTTAAATTCTGTTTATATCTACATTTTTTATTCTGTGTTCCTTCAAGCAGACATTAACAGATTTAAATACAGTAACTCCCCACTTATCCAGAAGGTCCAGCTTGGCAGAAGTCTCTGATAAAAGCCTCAGAGAAGCTGGAAATATCTACCCCAAAGCCATGTATTAAGGCTCTTAGGAATTCATGAGGAACTCTATTGACTTTTTAAATATGCAATTCTTTTAAACCTTAGTTATCTGGCTTCTCAGGCTCTGATAGATTAGTAGAGGCAAACCAGAAAAGGTCAGAAGCTGTCTGAGGCAGGTATAATATGAACAGAAGTGATGGCTGACAGCTTTTTACCATGCTGTCCAAAAATCCTGGTCCATAATGACTGTCCTGGATCACCAAGAAAGGGCTAAATGATGTTAATGATGCTTGGAATTTCTGGCTCAGTCATGCACTTTAGAATGACTATCCTCAAACATGGTTAAGTTCAGGTAGCTGTAAAATTGAGTGGGGTGTGTGTGTGTGATAGGCAATGTCTTCACATAGGAAGTACCATTTAAGAAGGGTCTTAGTAAAGGAGAAGAAAATCACTAGGAAAGTAAAAAATGAGGCAATATTTTGAAAAGAGGGAAAAGAAGGAATAACATAATTAATGTTTTAATGAATTAAAACAGGGGTGAATTGTAAGTTATCTAATATGACTGGAGTACAGAGCCTAAGTGGGAGGGTAACCGGAAGCCTGGATTCATCTCTTTCATTTAAGTCTTTACTTATTGTTAAAGTCTTTTATTGCCCTAAACAATAAATGACTATCTTGTGGGGGGTGGTTCACACTTATTTATACATTGGTGTGATTAAAGGGTCTGTGATATGATTTGGTTAGGAATAAAGGAATAGAGAGCATAGTATGTCTAGGTATTCATGAAGGTAAAAAGAAAAAGTCACCAAATCTATGTCAAAAATCTACTGGTAGATGTGGTACCTGTATACAATAGAAGATGTGGTCTCTGTATGCAATGGAAAACTACTCAGCCATAAAGAAGAATGAACTTTTGCCACTTGTGACAACATGGTGAACGTGGAAGGTATTATGCTTAGTGAAATAAGTTAGATGGAGAAAGATAAATATCGGATCATATCACTATATGTACTATGAAGCACCTGAAACATATAATACTGTAAGGCAATAATACCATGATAAAAATTTTAAAAATACAAAGAAAGTGAGCTATGGTTTCTAAAAACAAACTTTACATACTATAAAATAGTAATGCCTTGAATTCCAGAATAGATTATTAAAAATAAATTATTATATACTGAGCACAAACTATATATGTATATATATGCATACATATATATATGCAAATGTGTGTACATATGCATACACACACACACACACATATATATAGAGAGAGTAATAATAATGACAACATATACTATTGAGTACATGCGTTTGATTCCTGGGTCAGGAAGATCCCTTGGAGGAGGAAATAGCAACCTACTCAAGTATTCTTGCCTGGAAAATTCTATGGACAGAGGAGCCTAGTGGGCTACAGTTTATGAGGTCACAAAGAGTGGGACATGACTGAACAACTGAGCATACATGCATAATGTAGAGTGTCTATTATATAGTAGGCAACATATTTTACATAACCTGTTAGTTAAGAATGACAATTCTCATACTAAAAATGAGGAAACCATGGCCAAAGGATTTTAAACAACTTTCCAACCATGATATAATTCTAAGTGGTAGAGCTAAATAAACTAGTCTGTGCTTTCCTCTATTTTGGAATAGTGCCTCTCTAATAGTTCAAAAAGGATTAAATTTAGTAGAAGAAGATGGTATGAGACTAGAAAATGAATCCTTAATGATGTTACTGGAAAACAACAGATTCCTCATCACTATATATAATCAGCTGTATGTGTATACATCTATCTTTGGAAATAGAACCATCAGTATGCTTTGTGTTGTTCATACAACTATATAATTAGTCATAAGAAAGCAGTAAGTTTAAAAGTCTCTACTGTACACAAACTTCTGCTGTTGTTCTAATTTTTATAATTACTTGCCACTGCCAGCTTCCTACATTACCCAAACCAAATAAGACATGGGTGCAGTTTACAGCCTCCTTAAGATCATTAGCAACAAGGGGGAAAAAAAAAAAAAAAAAAAAAAAAAAAAAAAAAAAAAACTACTGCAAAATCAGCTCTAGATTTCCAAATGTTGTACTTAGGGACCTGGTTTTAGTGTGCAGTTTTTCACTACTTCAGCATATGACTTTGTATGTCATTTTTACATGATCAGGTATATTTTCCCCTTATGTTACAGTGATTGTTCTTAGCATTGTTCATTCTGCTGTTGTTGTTGTTCAGCCGCTAAGTCGGGTCCAACTCTTAGTGACCCCATGGACTGCAGCATGCTATGCTTCCCTGTTCTTCACATCTCCCAGAGTTTGCTCAAATTCACGTCCATTGAGTTGGTGATGCTATCTAACCATCTCACCCTCTGCTGCCCTCTTCTCCTTTTGCCTTCAATTTTTCCCAGTATCAAGGTCTTTTCCAATGAGTTGACTCCATCAGGTAGCCAAAGTATTAGAGCTTCAGTGTTAGGATCAGTCCTTCTAATGAATATTCAGGGTTGATTTCCTTTAAGATTGACTGGTTTGATCTCCTTGCAGTCCAAGGGATTCTCAAGAGTCTTCTCCAACACCACAATTTGAATGCATCAATTCTTTGGTGCTCAGCCTTCTTTATGGTACAACTCTCACATCTGTACATGACTACTCAAAAAACCATAGCTTGGACTATATGGATCTTCGTCAGCAAAGTGATGTCTTTGCTTTTAAATATGCTGTCTAGGTTTGTCTTGTTTTTTTCTTTCAAGGAGCAAGTGCCTTTTAATTTCATGGTGGCAGTCACTGTACACAGTGATTTTGGAGGCCAAGAAAAAAAAAATATGTCTCTGCTTCCACATTTTCCACTTCTATTTGCCATGAAGTGATGGTACCAGATGCTATGATTTTAGTTTTGTGGATGTTGAGTTTTAAACCAACTTTTTCACTCTCCTATTTCACCATCATCAAGAGGCTCTTTAGTTCCTCTTCACTTTCTGCCACTAGAGTAGTTGCTGTTGTTGTTGTTCAGTTGTTAGTCATGTCCAACTCTTTGCGATCCCATAAACTGCAGCACTCCAGGCTTCCCTGTCCTTCACTATCTCCCAGAGATTGTTCAAACTCATGTCCATTGAGTCAGTGATGCCAAACAACCATCTCATCCTCTGTCTTCCCCTTCTCCTCCTGCCCTCAGTCTTTCCCAGAATCAGGGTCTTTTTCATAAGTCAGCTCTTTGCATCAGGTGGCCAAAGTATTAGAGCTTCAGTTTCAGCATCAGTCCTTCCAATGAATATTCAGTGTTGGTTTCCTTAAAGATTAACTGATTTGTTCTCCCTGCAATCCAAGGGACCCTCAAGAGTCTTCTCCACAGTTCAAAAGTATCAATTCTTTGGCACTCAGCCTTCTTTACAGTCCAACTCTCACATCCAGACATGACTACTGCAAAAATCATCTGCACATCTGAGGTTGTTGATATTTTTCTCAGCAATCTTGATTCCAGCTTGTGATTCATCCAGTCCATAATTTCGCATGATACACTCTGCATATAAGCTAAATAAGCAGGGTGACAATATACAGCCTTGATGTACTTCTTTCCCAATTTGGAACCAGTCAGTTGTTCCATGTAAGGTTCTAACTGTTGCTTCTTGAACTGCCTACAGGTTTCTGAGGAGACAGGTAAGGTGTTCTGGTGTTTCCACATCTTTAAGAATTTTCCACAGTTTGCTGTGATCCACACAATCAAAAGGCTTGTAGTTGATGAGGCAGAAGTAGATGTTTTTTTCTAGTAAAGGACAGGGAGGCCTGGTGTGCTGCAGTCCATGACATCACAAAGAGTCAGACACGACTGAGCAACTGAACAACAACAGCAAGATGTTTTTTCTGGAATTCCCTTGCTTTATGTATGATCCAATGCATGTTGGCAATTGTAGTCTTATACTGATCTGAAATGAACTGTAGACTAGGATCAAAAGACTCAGGTTTGAGCCCTGTTGCTTCTTAAGTTTGCAACATTGATCAATTAAAATCCTTTTGGTTTTAGTTTTCTCCTTTCTGAGATTTTGCTACCTGGCTGGCCTATCTAATAGGTCCTAACGTTGAGAATAAAAATGAAATAATGAACTGAAAGTGTATTAAATTCTATAAAATGCTATAAGGCATAAAATAATTCACATGAATGCCTTATGTATTGTAGACATATTAAATTAAAGCAACAAATGGTAGGCGAGGCGCCAGTATTGAATAAGGTTTAGAAGTGCAGCCCCTGAGTCCGACTCCCTAGGTTCAAACACTGACTTCATAACCTACTAGCTAAATAAACTTGGATAAGTTACGTAACCTCTCTGTACCTTTTTTTTTTTCCCCATACATAAAACAGGAAAAGTAGTATCTGTTTCTTAGGCTGCTTTAAGGATTAAATAAGACATTCCATGGGTTGTGCGTGGTACTGCATTCAGTACATTTAGGTATGCTATATTAAATAGAAATGTTTTTAATGGTCATTTTTTTCCAGAGATTCAAATGAAACCAACAGAAGGAAGGAAGAGATTGAGGAGAACTCCATTAAATCTCCTGCCTTTTGAAAAACGTATGAGCATGTGGATAAGAGATGGTTAATGAAGTGGATGAGGGTGCACAGAGAGAGTTTGAATCAACATCTTCAGTTCCTTCTCTATTACTTCTGAAGGGATAAAGAAACAACATTATCAGGGAAATTAGCCAAGAATATAGCAAGTCACCCCTCTTAATTTCCCTCCCCCTTCCCATCAATCTTTCTTTCTAAAATCTCAAAGGAATACTGGAAGTCAAGGACATTAGGACAAGTAGGATGACTAAAAAAAAAAAAATAGAGTAGGATATGCCATTCATTTTTCCAGTTTTATTTATGACGCATAGCATAATTGGATAATTAAACACCTGCAGACAATGTTCTCTGCTTTGCTGAGAACACCTTCTCCTCTTACCCCTGCCTCATGAAGCTCAGAATGTCTTCCAGAACCCAAGAAGTCTTCCTAGCCATGTAGGCTGGCCCAATATCCTCTCTTCCACTGTGCTCAGGAATCTCTCTGCCCTTCTATGGCTACATTTTATCAAACACTGAAACTGATTGCCTGTTGGTGAAATTTTTTCAGAGTATAAGTTCTCAAAGACAAGGACCAAAGTCATCTTTAAATCCGTGAGGGAATACTCAGCCTATATAAGAACTCAATAAATGTATACTGAAGTAGACTAAGTTGGTTTTCTTCTTGATTGTGTTAATGTATCTTAAATCTTAAATCACTTTTGAAAGAAGTTCAAAATCTAGTCTATAATTTTCTTGACCAAATGATTACTCATAAGACTTTATAGATGATTTCTAATGATACAAAACAAATATCTGCTAACCTTCAGAGTAAAAAAAGAAAAATTCATTCTACACAATATAGAAGCTCCTAACTTGGTACACAGAAGAACTGTACAAAAAACCTCTTCACGACCCAGATAATCATGATGGTGTGATCACTCACCTAGAGCCAGACATCCGGTAATGTGAAGTTAAGTGGGCCTTAGGAAGCATCACTACGAACAAAGCTAGTGGAGGTGATGGAATTCCAGTTGAGCTATTTCAAATCTTGAAAGATGATGCTATGAAAGTGCTGCACTCAATATGCCATCAAATTGGGAAAACTCAGCAGTGGCCACAGGACTAGAAAAGGTCAGTTTTCATTCCAATTTCAAAGAAAGGTAATCCCAAAGAATGTTCAAACTACCGCACAATTACACTCATCTCACAGGCTAGTAAAGTAATGCTCAAAATTCTCCAAGTCAGGCTTTAGCAATACATGAACCGTGAACTTCCAGATGTTCAAGCTGGTTTTAGAAAAGGCAGGGAAACCAGAGATCAAATTGCCAACATCTGATGGATCATCAAAAAAGCAAGAGAGTTCCAGAAAAGCATCTATTTCTGCTTTATTGACTATGCCAAAGCCTTTGCCTGTGTGGATCACAATAAACTGTGGAAAATTCTGAAAGAGATGGGAATGCCAGACCACCTGACCTGCCTCCTGAGAAACCTGTATGCAGGTCAGGAAGCAACAGTTAGAACTCAACATGGAACAACAGACTGGTTCCAAACAGGAAAAGCAGTGTGTCAAGGCTGTATATTGTCACCCTGCTTGTTTAACTTATATGCAGAGTACCTCATGAGAAACGCTGAGCTGGAAGAAGCAAAAGCTGGAATCAAGATTGCCAGGAGAAATATCAATAACCTCAGATATGCAGATGACACCACCCTTATGGCAGAAAGTGAAGAGGAATTAAAAAACCTCTTGATGAAAGTGAAAGAGGAGAGTAAAAAAGTTGGCTTAAAGCTCAACAATCAGAAAACTAAGATCATGGCGTCTGCTCCCATCACTTCATGGAAAGTAGATGGAAACAGTGGAAACAGTGTCAGACTTTATTTTGGGGGCTGCAAAATCACTGCAGATGGTGATTGCGGCCATGAAATTAAAAGATGCTTACTCCTTCAAAGGAAAGTAATGACCAACCTAGACAGCATATTAAAAAGCAGAGACATTACTTTGCCAACAAAGGCCCATCTGGTCAAGGCTATGGTTTTTCCAGTGGTCATGTATGGATGTGAGAGTTGGACTGTGAAGAAAGCTGAGTGCCAAAAAATTGATGCTTTTGAACTGTGGTGTTGGAGAAGACTCTTGAGAGTCCCTTGGACTGCAAGGAGATCCAACCAGTCCATCCTAAAGCAGATCAGTCCTGGGTGTTCATTGGAAGGACTGATGCTGAAGCTGAAACTCCAGTACTTTGGCCACCTCATGCGAAGAGTTGACTCACTGGAAAAGACCCTGATGCTGGGAGGGATTGGGGGCAGGAGAAAAAGGGGATGATAGAGGATGAGATGGCTGGATGGCATCACCGACTAGATGGGCATGAGTTTGAGTAAACTCCAGGAGTTGGTGATGGACAGGGAGGCCTGGTGTTCTGCAATTCATGGGGTGGCAAAGAGTTGGACACGACTGAGTGACTGAACTGAAGTGAACTGAACTTGGTATCATTTTTTTTTTTTTTGTAAATAAGTTAACAGTGTCGACTTAGATTTATAATACAACTTAAAAGGACCCACTTTGTCAGTTAACTTTGTATGTAATCTTCAGATAGAATGTCCACATCTGTTCTAACTGCCTGCTATTACAATTGCCCTGAAGCTAAGTTCCTTAGTCATAAAGATGGATTTATTTATTAATTAATTGCATCCATTGCTCAGAATAGACTCTTCTTACTAAAAAGGGAAAAGATGAATACTCCCTTGATACAATTACAGTGAACTGTAAAACAGTTGTTTCTATTTTCCTCTGTTTACCTAACTCTTTGATTCAATCAAGAAACCTTTTTGCCTGGGATTTGTCAGCTTCCCTAAGACTAGAGACTGCTTGGCTACCTTCACAGGATGATTGGCAATTTTATCATGTGTGACTACAGTGGCTTATTACACATATACCACACGTATTTCCTATTTATATTCCACACAAATCATAAGTAACAACTATAAAGCTATATTACAAAATGAACAGTTTATAAGGTACTTATTTTGTAAAACAAACACAAATTCTAGTACATTTCACAAAAATTTATTTTTCTTCCCTTCTCTTGTCACTGCTTTATACAAATATTTTAATACTGATTAGAACTTTGCCTGAAAAAATATATGCACATATTCCTCTCCAAACCCTCATATGGCACAAAATTAAGGATGTAAGTACTATGTTTCCTCCTTGAAATCTGCATAGTTCATGTGAAACAACAGCATATGCCCAGTAGTTTATATATGCAATATTTTTGAATATGCAATGTTTATGTGATTGTGTATTCCTCAGTAGAGAAAGAAAAACATTTAAAATTAAAATTTATCATAAAAATATCATAAATTCAACTGAAATGGGCACTTTCAGAAAAAGTTTGAAAGCAGCAAAAAGCCAGTACTCAAGAATAAAAGGGAGAATATTGGGTGACAATATAAGTGTAGAGTATCTTCATCTTCAGTTGAGTAAGTATAATGGCTGAACTGGGTGCATTGACCTCCCCTCAGTCAAAGAATTATGGGTGCCTCTGGATCTATTTAAATATTGTGCATTCATATTCTTGTGCACATTTAAGTAGTCACTGATGGTTATACAAAATAGGACACACATTCTCTTGCTAAATAATGCAGTAGTGATTTCATTAAATTTGTCATTATTGAAAATTGTACTGTAGGAAATCCACCAGCCAATCATCTTCAGAAGCATTCAATTTGTTCATGTCCATCTAGAATGAAAGACTTGCTGCACAGCTGTGTTTGAGACTGCTTAATGACTTTAAATCTAGGACACAGACTCTTCTTGCATATCCAATCAATTTGTTAGGAGTTTGATCCTGTGCTAATAGGGCTGTGTATATTTAAATTCTTTATTTAAAAATTTTATCTGAACTGAGAGAGTTTCACTTCTTCTTTTCCTACCTCTTTAACAACTGGTGCTGGGAAAACTGGTCAACCACTTGTAAAAGAATGAAACTAGAACGCTTTCTAACACCATACACAAAAATAAACTCAAAATGGATCAAAGATCTAAATGTAAGACCAGAAACTATAAAACTCCTAGAGGAGAACATAGGCAAAACACTCTCCGACATAAATCACAGCAAGATCCTCTATGACCCACCTCCCAGAATATTGGAAATAAAAGAAAAAATAAACAAATGGGACCTAATGAAACTTAAAAGCTTTTGCACAACAAAGGAAACTATAAGCAAGGTGAAAAGACAGCCCTCAGATTGGGAGAAAATAATAGCAAATGAAGAAACAGACGAAGGATTAATCTCCAAAATATACAAGCAAGTCCTGCAGCTCAATTCCAGAAAAATAAATGACCCAATCAAAAAATGGGCCAAAGAACTAAACAGACATTTCTCCAAAGAAGACATACAGATGGCTAACAAACACATGCAAAGATGCTCAACATCACTCATTTTCAGAGAAATGCAAATCAAAACCTCAATGAGGTACCATTACACGCCAGTCAGAATGGCTGCTATCCAAATGTCTATAAGCAATAAATGCTAGAAAGGGTGTGGAGAAAAGGGAACCCTCTTACACTGTTGGTGGGAATGCAAACTAGTACAGCCACTATGGAGAACAGTGTGGAGATTCCTTAAAAAACTGGAAATAGAAGTGCCATATGACCACTCCTGGGCATACACACCGAGGAAACCAGATCTGAAAGAGACACGCATACCCCAATATTCATCACAGCACTGTTTATAATAGCCAGGACAAGGAAGCATCCTACCTAGATGCCCATCAGCAGATGAATGGATAAGGAAGCTGTGGTACATATACACAATGGAATATTACTCAGCCATTAAAAAAATTCATTTGAATCAGTTCTAATGAGATGGATGAAGCTGGAGCCCATTATACAGAGTGAAGTGAGCCAGAAAGAGAAAGACTAATACAGTATACTAACGCATATATATGGAATTTAAAAAGATGGTAACGATAACCCTATATGCAAAATAGAAAAAGAGACACAGGTGTACAAAACAGACTTTTGGACTCTGTGGGAGAAGGCGAGGGTGGGATGTTCCGAGAGAATAGCATTGAAACAAGTATACTATCAAGGGTGAAACAGATCACCAGCCCAGGTTGGATGCATGAGACAAGTGCTCAGGGCTGGTGCACTGGGAAGACCCAGAGGGATGGGATGGGGAGGGAGGCAGGAGGGGGGATCGGGATGGGGAACATATGTAAATCCATGGCTAATTCATGTCAATGTATGGCAAAAATCACTACAATATTGTAAAGTAATTAGCCTCCACCTAATAAAAGTAAATGAAAAAAAAAATGAAAAGAAAAAAATTGTATCTGAACTGAATGCTGAATATAACCTTCAGATTTGATGAACTCAATTTTGCCTTTCCTTTCCAGAAGAGTTTATTTTTTTCTTTAAGAAGAAGACTATTGTTTCCAGAGGGATAAACTGAAGAGTAGAAAATGTCCATGTACCAGTGCTGTGAATTTCTAAATGAGTGTGTGTTGATTGCAAAGTAACAAGATTCAAATGCATGAAGTTCATTGCCCCAAGTTCCAAGAAAGTCCACACAGTCTTAGAACAATACTCTCTTACTAATTTTAGATTTATGACTAAATGCAGTGAGCTCTAAGAGCAATCCCATTTTCAGTGTAAGAAGTGCTTGAGATAAGACCATCAGACAGAGCATAAACAGAAGACAGATGTGAGACTATCAGGAAATCAGGAGTTTATAACAAAAGGAAAGCGAGATCATGCAATTCTCTACTGTACAAATTCAATTAAAGAAACCTTTTTTTTCTTAATTTTTATCCATTAGGAAACTCATGGGAAACTCAAAGTCTAAACTGATTTGTGTCAACTGTCATCAAATGTTATGACTTTCTTGGTTTTGTAATCTTATGTTATAATTACACAGTCTTTTTTATATGTCATGGTATTAATCAATATATGACTGCAATCATTCAAACTCTGCATAAAATCATGTCATTCTACCTTGTTTTCATAATGCCATGACACAGTATGAAAACTCCACAAACCAGTGTTTGGCATGGAGCTGTTCAAGTCAAAACAGTGAATGAGGCATAAAAATGTCACGACATGATTATCATACCTCATGCAATGAGGATTATAAATGTCACATCCTAATTATCCAAGCTAGTGAAGAAGCAAAAATACTGTATACAACTACACTGATAACATAAAAATCTCCAGCGACCCAACTCAGTCAAATCCAGTTCCACTTGACCTTCAGAGGAAGGACTCCAGTGATAAAGGAATGACCTTTCTAACTTGTTTTGTGAAAGAGGCATGAAATGTGGTTATCAGTTTTGTGACTAAGTGATGATTGTGGTTATCAGCTAAGTGACTAAAGATTGAACCTCCAAACATCAAGCAAAAGAAGTCAGTAAGGAGTCCTAAGCTGTCAAGTTCTTGAAGGCAGGAGCTACATTTTACTCTTATCTTTCTGCTCAACATATCATCACATACATGATTGTACAATTCCTTGAAAATATTTTTTGAATAGAATTAACTGATTGGATTATATGACTGATCACCCTACTCAGAGCAGTAGTTCCTCAAATCAATAACAAAACCAAAGCCACTTACTGGTATGTTCTGTTTTACAATCATAATTTGAAATTATGGTTCTTAATGTGAACCATAATGTGAAAAGGCATACCATTTGAGCCTCTCAATCCTCTGAAAAAATGAGACAGAGTATAAATAAATGCCTAATTAAATAAAATCAGTAAGCTATATGTGTTTCACATATTAGTAATTGGTTTCTAAAATTGGAATTTTAGGTTATCAAAAGGTTGTCTTCTATGTATAAACATATAGAAACACAGACAGTAGAGGATGCTCATAGACTAAGAAAATGAGAGACAAATTTGAAATATATTTGAACAATGAATCAGGGCTGGAAAGTGGAAAAAATGTACAGAGAGAGACGGAAACAGAGAGCTCTTGATGAATTGAATTTTCTGACCCTTCTCTCTTCTGCATCCACTGATTTTCCTTTCTTTTCCCCCATGATTCTTCCTTCCTTCCTTTAATTTACATAATCTTTTCTCTGGGCAAAGCTCTAAGGATAATCATGAGAAAGAAAAGCCTCTACAACTCACTCAATATTTCCTCAGCTCATTTCTACAACATTTAGCAGGTACTCCTTATGACAGAGTGGTCAAATACACCATGAGAAAAAGGAGAGGGGGTCAAAGGTTTACTCTGCTGCTCATTCTCACCCCACAGAAGGAGTACCTGTGTTCATGTCACCTACTTCATCACAAATTAATAAAATAATTTGCTATATATTATCCACTATGAATTACCATTTAAAAAATAAAAATTAAAATACTCTGTAATTGAGCTTTTGTCATTTCCCTACAGGGACTAACTTAACAACTGGGGATTATTTTTCTACTTATTTTTTCCTATCTGTCTACCTACTTAGTGATTTATCTATCTACCTGCCCAACTATCTATATTTTCTACCTATAACCTAAAATACATTCCTATAGGAATGAATAGGACACTCTTTACTTAGAAAGGAAATAGATACATGAAAGAACTGAAAAACAAATATTTCAGAATTTATCATATTTAAATGATAGTTTAGGCTTTAAATTTTCTGCATGTATATTCTGTATTTTTAAAAAATTAACTCAATAATTTAAAAATTCTTCCATTATGAAGCTATTCAATATCTTCTGTCTTGCCTCCTAAAATGTTGAGAACCTGAGAGCCAGTCTTATTTCTTATTAACTTTGAATTAGCTTTATCTATACATTGTTATCAACACTTGGTAAATACACTTTTGATAGAATATTATTTACATTTCATTGCACATATTTATGTTATGATCAGCATGTAGAAACTTGACCATATATTAGATTATTAGAAATTACCAAGCACTGTATTGCCAACTCTGCAGGAAGCTTTAAGACATATATTGTTTCCTAAGAAGCTAGTTGTAAATACTTAGCAAATGAGTAATTTACTTTAGAAAAAGAAAAGTTATTTAAAAAGAAAATTCTGGAGGGAATTTTCAAATACTAACAACTCACAATGAATTTTGCTATTGAAAATAAAAAGAATGCCTTAGTTTGGGGGTATAAATTAGGTCTTTGACCCAACTGGGTATGAAACTGATCCTGACTCTTCAGGCCTCTCTGTATATGACCCCCACCCTGGTATCCCTCAGCTCTTGAAGTAAAAGGCTTTGCTTTGGTCCCTTAGGTCTCCCCTCAGTCTCAGAAAGACTGGTTCAAGGGTTAATGATTAGAAAAATGTGAACATGTGGTAACAAGAAATAACAGTTGGACCAGGAAAACTGATAACAGTTCAAACAATTCCAACTGATAACAATTCAATAAATCAACCATATAGCAGAGTCACAGAATCTTTAGTTCCTCCCTGAAGGATATGTATGAGGAGAATCCACCAGATGGAAACTGCTGACCACAAGCATGTAGACCCCAGAACTGTCAGAACCAGAAGATTAATAACTGAGATTCCTGAAACATCACCTTGTTACTTCAGTTCAGTCGCTTAGTTGTCTCCAACTGTTTGTGACTCGACGGACAGCAGCACATCAGGCTTCCCTGTCCATCACCAACCCCCGGAGCTTGCTCAAACTCATGTCCATCGAGTAGGTGATCTTCCCTCACTATCAACCAATCAGAGGATTATGCATGAGCTGATCACCCACCCTGTGGCCCTTTCCCTCACATTGCCTGTTAAAACCCTTCCCTTCCCTGAAAGCCATTAACTTCAGTTCTTTCAAGCAGGAAGAAACCAGTTCTCCTTGCCTGGTGCCCAACAATAAACCCTGTACTTCCCTTCATCACAGTAGGTGTCAATAGGTGGCTTTGCTGCACATTAGGGGAGTAGATCCAAGTTCAGTTCAGAAACAGATACTTTAGCAAATTACAGTCAGCCCTTCATTGCCAAGTATTCTGTGCCCTCAGATTCAACCAACCACAGATCAAAACTATTTTAAAAAATTCAGAAAGTTCCAAAAAGCAAAATTTAAATTTGCCACCCGTTAGCAGCTATTTACATAGTATTTACATTGTATTTACAACTATTTACATATCATTTACATTACATTAGGTATTATAAGTAATCTGCCGCTTGGGCTGCTAAGTCACTTCTATCGTGTCCGATTCTGTGCAACCCCATGACGGCAGCCCGCCAGGCTCTCCCAGCCCTGGGATTCTCCAGGCAAGAACACTGGAGTGGGTTGCCATTTCCTTCTCCAATGCGTGAAAGTGAAAGTGAAGTCGGTCAGTCATGTCCGACTCTTAGCGACCCCATGGACTGCAGCCTACCAGGCTCCTCAGTCCATAGGATTTTCCAGGAAAGAGTACTGAAGTGGGTTGCCACTGCCTTCTCCGTATAAGTAATCTAGAGATGGTTGAATGTATAAAGAAGGGTGTGCCTAGGTTATATGCAAATACTACACCACTGTATATAAAGGATTTGAGCACCCTCAGATCTGGGTAACTGTGGTGCAGCCGGGGGAGGCAAAGTGTCTTGAAACCAATCATCTGTGCATACCAAGAGATGACTGTTATGTTTCTAAAATCTGCTGTAATGATAAACCTTATAAAGCTTTCACTTAATATTTAGGTGTTTCTGTTCCCCGTGCTTCTGTCCTCATGTGAACTGTTTTCAGATCTTATACTATAAATTGGAGTTATATGTACACTTAGGGTTTGAAAATCCAATATTTTGACAGTCACCAGTTCTGAAGGAGCTAGTATGGTAACCTAGATTGTATCATTATTAAAACCTGTAGTACATTTCACCTGTCTTATCAATTAGATTGGAAATCTCACAGGCTATAAGCATATTTTAAATAGATAATGCTCCATTAACATAAAAAATAAGGCATTCCATATTCAAGAGGAAGAGACTTAAGAAGACAGTTACAAATGCATATTTACATAAGTAATATATAATTCACACACTATTTAGAGTAAATTGTATATGCCTGTTATTGTCAGATTTGTTTAGAATGACATTTCAATTCGAAGCAATTCATATATAATGAGCTTTCTGCTGAGGGTGGGCTGCAGAAGCTTTGAATTCAGACATGAGTGGCTCTCAAATGCAGCAAGATAGAAACACACAATCTGCAGACCTTGAGGTTTAAGACACATCAAGTTGTAGTGAAATAAACAGGTGTAACCACATAAGAGAAAACAATAGCCTTGCTGGCCATGTGAGACGCTTCCTGTGTGTATGGAACAGCTGAAATATTACCATTTCAAGGATCCCTGCCTTCTTTTTCTTCTAAGAAAAGTCTGCCACCTGCACAATCTCTGCAGAACACTTCAGAAGATATCTTTCACTTACCTAAAAGAAAGAACAACAACAGAAAAAGCATTTAAACATCATTTCCTGGTGAATTTGTTTTTGCAATCTTAATTTAAAAACCCTTACGTTATATAATAGACATGTTTCTAAAACTTTGTATATGCATTGAAGTTTTGTAAATCAAATCCTGCTTTCTCCTTGTCTTAACATTATAGCATTAGATTATTTTTGATAATTTGATAGTTCATTGGTCATCCTCCATGATAAAATTATTTAAATATTCTGCATAGAGAAGATTTTTCTGTACTATAAGAAAACAATGTCATAATCAAATCCAGAAGGTAGACATTTTCTGGTCTTTTCATGCATTTAATGATTTAATCAATCTTTCATTCCTTCATTTATTCAACAAATACATATTGACTTTATATGCTGGCTATTATGCTAGCCCTGGAGGCGATCAGAACACTCACCCTCACCTTAAATGTCCTACAGTTCATCTAGTCATTCTAGACCAGTGGCTGTATGTACATCTGTCAAAAAGGACTAGACTCTGAAAATCCCTGTCCCTTGGCCCCTGGACATACTCAAAAGTCTAACACAGAAAAGCTGCATCTTTCTTTGGTCCTCATTTTTATGCTTAGTTTGCAGCATTACTGAAAAGCATGATTTTTGGCCAGAGAAACATGATCCATAACAGGGAACAGGGAAACACAGGGACATAAGACTAAACAGCATATTAGCAATCTGACAAACTGTCAGGAGGGACTTGTACTGCCGAGGTCATAGATGCTCATACCCAGATCCTAGCAATCCCCCACCATTAGCTCCACTGCAGAAGGCTCGTCTGTCTGGCACCTTAAATGGTGTACTGAGACTTTTTAAAGGTCCTTGGTGTCACTGAATTTTGACTCCCCATTCCTCGGCATGAGAATGCCTCCAGTCACCAACCAGTTCTTATATCTCTTATGCTACAAACCAGGTGAGTCAAATAAGGCAGTCCAGACTCTAGAGGAAAAAAAAAAATCACTTTTTGCTTTAGATGAAAGCTATGTTGGTCCACTGCAGATTTATACTCTGGAATTTCTGATCTGTCATTGGATTTTGCTGATTTATATTCTATTTTATAATCCACAATGGGCATTGGAAGCTCCTGGCTTTCATCCCAACCAATCTGAAAACAAGGAATGAATTCCTTTGAGTGAACATATGACAAATGAAGCTGTTGTCAACATGCAGTAGAAGTTATCAGAGCTCTCACAGAGGCTTGTGAGCTGAGCCCCTGCGTGTAGTTGCTGCTCATTGGAGACTGAGCCAAGGACTCTACTAGGTGAAATCGGTTAGACGGGATGTGGTGAGTATGGTGAGTGGCTGTGTTTGGGAAGGCAGCTAGGACAGCAAGGGACAACCTTCTGAATTCTTAGAGTCTGCTCAAGTGGAAGATAGGTGTCTTCACTTAGGCGTTTCAAGGTGTTTATCTGACTCATTTGATTCTGAAGTAAGAGTTTAAAAAACACAAGTTCCTCAGAGGTATCAAACAGTAAGATTCCTTTATAACACTGCTAGTTATTCAATGCATCTGAGTATGTCTTAAGAAAGTTCTAAAGGACTATGAAAATATGAAGGGCTTTTGCACACACTACAACACTTGTCCTCATGCTCCCAGGAGTCAATGGATGAGCATCAACAAATCCCTATATAAAACAGGTATGCATAACTAAACCACTGCACTAGTATTAAAATAGGATTATATTGTATTATAAATTTCCACACTCTGACTTGTGAGAAAGAAAAATGAGATGCTGAATGCTTATGTGGCTGCTTGTGCCTTTAGATATTGACTTGTCTATGCCAAAAATCTGTAGATTAAGTAAAGCAATCAGATGAACTCTATGATATCCAAACCTAATGTACCATAAACATATGTCTTGACAAAACTATTGACCATTTGAGGCTTAGTGAACTTGAGGTTAGTATTATTTAACTTAGTCTGAGGGTCTGGGTTCAAGCTCTGGTTAGAGAACTAAGATCCCACATCTTATGTGGCCAAAAGATAAATAATACATAAATAAACAAGAAATGCAATTTTTTAAAAGGGAGGGGGGACTTCCCTGGTGGCCAGTGGTTAAGAATCCACTTGCCAGTACAAGGAACACAGGTTCAATACCTGGTCTAGGAACGAAGATCTCAGATGCCACAGGGCAATGAAGCGTGTGCATTGCAACTATTGAGACCGTGCTCTAGTAAGTGACTCTGCAAGCCATATGCTGCGTGAGCCGCCACCGCGGAGTCCAAGCCCCGCAGCTGGAGAAAGCCCGTGTGCTCTCATGGAGACCCAGTATGGCCCAAATAGAATTAATTAACTGGCTGATTAAAAAAATAAAAGAGTAGATCCCTAAAGTTCTCATCACAAGAAAATAATAATAATAAAGGAAGCAGCAGCAATCTGATATTCTGGAGGCATTATCATGGAGTGATTAAATGAGTATGCTCTGGAGTCAGAATTGCTGGGTTTGAAAAGCTCCTTACACTACATATTCCTCAGTTTCTTCATCTGTAACATGGTAATAATCCCTATATCTACCTCACAATAGCACCTAGCCTATGTCTGTTCACAGGATCCCAGTACATGTTAGCTATTATTCTTATTTTCTCTTGGATAATCTCAGCTACATCTTCTTTGCTTTGTTGCAGTAAAGGGGACATGGAGATAGAAATGGAAGAGGAAACTACATGTAAGTTTTCTTTTATGACTGGGCACAGAATTGGCTGAATGACATCTCTTTGGCAATGGCTTAGAGAAGTCACTGAGGGAAGGAGGTATCATGAAGATATGAGAAGGAAAATGATACATTAGAAGTATGTGATCTTTACTGCTTCCTGAACATTTCATAGGCAGGCTCTCATGGTTCCTCAGGGTTGCAGTGACGACATGGAGGCAAGAATAGGTAGAAGCTCATGCAGAATCTCTTAGCTCACAGGCAGGTACAGCATTCTGTGTCTTGGTATTGCTGGGATACTTATTAGTAAAACTTTCAACACAATATTCTGGCCAGGAAGTAAATGAAACAATTTTTTTTCAGGTTGTTACTAGAATAAAATGGTAAAGTTTTAATAATGTCTCAGTGCCTAGATTACTATCAACAAAAAGAGAAAGAAGTGTTAGGAGAAAGTGTGACCCCCACAGCATGTCAGCCTTTGTTTCTAGAACCTGGAGCAAAACTACAACTAGAGGTCTGCATGCCATATGTCTAAATATTTAATCATTATAAGCAAAGATAACAAACTGTTTAAAAGACATATTTTATCCTACTACCTTGATGATATGCCTTCATGATGACCTGTAAGATTAGGTTAAAATTTAAAATTCTAAGACCACTTGGAATTCTGTACCAGAATGTGGTACCACAAAGAGAACTGGCCCTAACCCTGACCTCTGACCCATGGGGTTCCTCTTGTTTCTTTCCATCCTTGTTTCAGTCAACACTGCAGGGAGACACACATTCATGAAGACACCCACAGACTACACATTTAACTTTTATCTCACCCATGCAAACAACTGCAACACTGGCCACCCCTCTGGCCTAGCCATGCACACACTAGTTGTAAAGGTTGCCCTTGGATGAACAGACCCACGGAAGAGTTCCTGCCAGACCCTGCAAGCAGGTTCAGAGCTACTAGAGCAGGGAATTTAGGAGTCCTCTGAATCTGGATCACAGACTACAAGAGGTGATGCAGGCCCTGGATGGGCATATGTCTTTGACCTTTAGAGATTCTTCCACCGCTTGAGAGGCATGTAGCTGATGGAGAGGAGGATGCTCTAAAGCAGGAGACTCGTGGAAGCATCCTCCTTATCCAAGGTTAAAAGCCATACTGCTCCATGGAGTCTTGGGTAACATTCACAAGGGAGAAGAAAATAGATTTTCTAAGAATAACCAAGGTCATTATTGCCTTTCAAGTGTATATTGAACATCAACCCTAAAAGACTCTCCTCCACACACTCTAATTGCATCCCTCCCTCCTCACTCATTGTCAGCCTTGTTTTTGGTTTTTGCTGCCTTCTGACAACTGTGATTTTCTCTGTTTTAAAAGGAAATTTACCACTTGGAGAGCACAACAGGCAACTGCCAAATAGTTGCAGCTAAACAAGAACAAGACAATATAACCCAAAATGTCTTCTCCAAGGAACCCTGGATATATGACGAACAAATACCCAAACTGGAAATTGGTCAGGCATTGAAACTAATCCTGCCACTCCATGAGATGTGTCATGGGATCCTCAACCATCATCTTTGATGGGTTTTAAGTCTCCTCTGATGGATATAAGTACACAATCCCAAGAACACAGTGTGGGAAACAAATAGTTCAGTGCTGATTCATGAATACCATTCTTGCAATGATATTTTTCATAGGAGAGCTCCCACTGTAAGTTCCACATAAATCAAAATCATAAATAAATAATATTGTGTAAGTACTAAATGGACCTAACATCCCTAAGATAGTTTAATCAAAGCTTCAGGCATTTGAAAATCAGATTTGTTTTGATTTTCTTCAGGCTTCATTTTTTACTTCATGATAATGAAACAAAAGCTTTCCTAAAAACAGACAAAAATGAATCACTGCTACCTCAGGTAAAAGTCATTCACATTTCCTGCAAAAGTCACCTTGTGAACTTAATGTAATCAAAACAACAGGAGGAAAATTCTAAACTCTTGTTAAATAACCATTAATTATTTATCCGAAGAGTCCATTGCTTATGAGTAGATGAAATTCTTGGCCTGGAGAAAGAAACAAATAACCAACAATGCTTCTTGTCTGTTGAAGTTGTTGAAGTATAATTGCAATTTTTTATCAAAGAGAGTCTACAGAAGTGCTGTGAAAAGGCAGAATTTGGCCTATGTTATCTATATGAATGGGCTACACTGCTATGTGGATACAGTTAGCCTGGATGATAACACAGCTATAGCCACTCTGCTCTCAGCCAGTATTCACACTGGCTGGTTAGACAAAACTGCAGCAATGAATGAAGCTCAAACGGTAAAGAATCTGAATCTGCCTGCAGTGCAGAAGACTCAGGTTTGATTCCTGGATTGGGTAGGTCCCCTGGAGAAGGGAATTACAGCCCACTCCTATATTCATGCCTGGGAAATACCATGGCTACAGTCCATAGGGTCACAAAGAGTTGGACACCACTGAGTGACTTTCACACTTAAATACTATAAAAGACTAAAAGTATAATAAGGATAGTCTTATACTTAAATGACTCTTTATAATTAATTTTTTTTTTACCATGTATCTCATTTCATCCACAAGAAAATGATGTGCAATACTGTGTCTAGAAAACATTCTCATCCATCATCTGTCTTTTACAGTTTTCTGTTCCATCTCTAAAGCATAAATGGAGAATCACCTCCATTTATAAGGGAGGGAACAGACAGAGCCAGGACTTGACTCTTGTTCTTTCCACCAGGCTTCATTTTCTCCAAGAGCAGCCTTTGGGATTTACACATAGAAGTAAACATCATGAATGTCCTAAACTGCATTTTATTTTACCTGAAAATTTATTCATACCCTCTTCTCTCCGAATTAAAGGATGAGACTGTAGGGAAGAATCATTTGCATAACCAGTTATGGAAACAAACTAGTCTTAATTAACTTTCCCTTCCCTTTAATTCATCTCTGTGTTGTCATCATTTTCATCTTCTTAAGTTCCTCTAACTGATTTAATGGAATTATTCCTTTGTGCTAATTCCCTCATATTATTATGTGTGAATTTATTGATTTTTACTCATTAGGTCCCCCAAAAGGTCAGATGACAAACTCTTTATCTTTTACTGTTGCATTATACATATATTTATCTGTGGTAATTTAGGACTTTGGGACAAATGAAAATTAGCACCAAAGATATAAACTAAATCAACAATGACAATTAGTAAAACTTTTGTCATATTTCTGTGTGAATATCACATCTACTAGTATCCTTTGCATCAAAATTTACTTAACTGCAATTGTTCTTTCTAAATTTCATCACCCTCTCTTCCACAAACTCGGACCAAATTATTTAGCTTGCTTTCTTTGACATTCACCACTTTAGGGCCAACTGAATTTACTTTTCTTTTTCTGTCATCATTTAAAACACTTCTATTCTATAGATGAAGATACATTAAGAAACTTTCCTGAGCTCATACAGCTAGTAAGACTGAGCCAGGAATTAAATCAATTGCTGGATATGAAAGACCTTCCTCCTGACCACCTGCAATTTTGTCTGTAGGAAACATCCTCACTCCTCACCATCTGCCTTAGACTTTTTTTTTCTTCATTCCATCTATAAACCACAAGTGGGAAAAAGGCAATGAAGCATAAAGCAGTGAAAGGAAGGAGGATTTATGAATATTTTCTTCAATAATAAAGCAATCGGTATGTGTGTAATAGACTGAGGCGATTCGTGTGCTCGTCCCTGGTGTTCTCCACCAGTGATTCTGATTTCGCACATGCCACAGATCAGGCCCCATGATCAAGGTCTTTTCTCACACATCCATGTATCCATTATCTAGGAACCGTCCCAAGTTTCATTTTCCTGCAATGCTATTCTACTCACACCCAGATTTCATAGGCAACTAACCTGACTTTGTTCACTGCCACCCTTAAGAGCCGAAGATGCTTGGAGAGTTGCCCCTTCAGCAGCTACACCATCTCCATAACTACTGTGCTTCATCCTTCACGTCCCCTGCTCCCCCTCACTGCCCCCTCCCTTTTGCAGCATGGATGGAGGAGTAAATTACATTATATTCCTCTGCTCCATAAACTATGTCAATTTCTGTGGAAACAATATTAAATATGGTAATTTCTCCTCTCTTTTTCTTAATCCATTACATTCTCTAACCTCAATCACACCCGAACTTTGAAAGAAACAACCACAAAGGCGTCTGGGTAATGTTATTATGCTAATTTGCTGGCGCTAATCTGTAGGAATCACAAAGTAGCTATGAGAGTGGGAAATCTCTGGAAGAAAGCATGGTACCCCCTCGCCCAAGCCCTCTCTGCACCTGTAGTCCACCTGAGCAGCGCTCTGTCTCTGTTTGGAGACTGCCACCCAACTCCTGCACCTCTCACCTGAAGAAGCGATTGTCAGGGTTGAACTTGATCTTCTGAACTTGACCCAGGACATAGAAGAAAGAAAGAGAGTTCTAGTAGAGGATCATGTGTCCCTCTGGGAGGGAAGGTCTGAAAGCAATTATTGGGAGCAGTATTTCACAAAATGAGCAAGGGGTCAGCCTTTTCTAATCCACAGTAGGGAGCTGTAGAGCAGAAAAGTTCAATGCAGTGACAGTACCACACAACACTGAGTTATGAGGCTGCCGTTTTGTTTCTCTGACCCACCCTGTGGTTACGCTTTCCTGCCTGTACTTTACTTAACATGCCAGAGATTGTTCAACTGCGCTCAGGTGGCCTCAGTGCTCAGACCAGGATCCCCTAGGAGCTAGCAGGAGCCACAGAATCACAGACTGGAAAAGGGACATGCTCCAAAGTGAAAGCAGACAAAGCTGGCCACATAGAGCAGCTTCCCATCTCTCGGGTGCTGGGGTTGACCTTGATGCTTGAGAGGAATGGATGCCATGGAACTCTGACACCTCAATATCCCCTTTGAACTCTTAAACTTGTTTGTACTTACTGCACTGTCTACATGGGTCTGGAAGAAAGTATTTTGCATCATTTTAAATCTATGGTAATGTTCATGCAGAATCATATTTATTTTAGAAATGACAATCTCATATATTCTAATTGGAATTAGGTATAAATAAATAACCCTCATCTGTCTCCAGTTCAGACACACTGCTCAGCTTGAAATTTGTCTAATAATTAGAGCAAAAATACAAAGGTAAACCATGCATAGTGATGTTTTATTTTGACATAGCCTCTCAATTTTTCTGCAGTTATAAATGCGTTGAATCCAGCTATATTCTCCCACATATATTTCAGCAAAATCTCTGCATTATGACAGCAGACTTGCATTAATTATCTAGACGTTGCTTAACCCTATAGTACTGAAAGTACATTATGTGATGTGGAAGAACATTAGAGGTTGTGCACGTTGTTAATTCATGTGACAGTAGTGGGCCGAGTGCAATGGGAGGCAAATGTGACTGAGGGTTAAGTGCCAAGTCTCCCAACACCTGTGTGTTTTTATTACAGCACTGGTCACTGAAGGAACTTTATTCTATGGTGAGATTTTTGGTGATGGTTTTTGTTCATTTGATCAACATTTTGAATCTAGAAAATGAGCCAGTTTGCTGCAGATAGCCATATCACTCAGCATAAAATAGAGTTATGTGATGGGTAGGAAAGTGTGTTAGGAGTAGAAACTAGTAATAGAAAGCTAGATTGATGGGAAGCTTTGCTGAAAAGAATGCTAGCCCCAAACCAGAGAATGGTACAGTTGTTAGCTATTAAATACAGTGCAGCACAGTGGGGGAGAAACTGACATCTGGGGGAGCCCAAGAGTGATCTGAGCAGAAGGAGGGCTCCTAGGCTAAGCTGCACTTTCTGTTCTCTTCCGGGTCACAGCACCACTGGTCCAGTCCGGAGTCTCTTCCTCCCTCTCAGGGACAGCTTGCAGCATCCTTCACCCTCCCTAACTGCAGCCGGTACACCTCTCACATCCAGTCTCCAGAGGCTTCACACTTCCCTCCTTCACAACTTCAATCTAATAACACCAGTCCTTCATCAGAAAAACACCATGTGGTACCGACGTCTCCATGATAAACGGGAACCCCCTTGCATGGGTTCAAAGCCTTTCACAATCAGGCCATACCCCTCCTGCCAGCCTTTCGAGATACCAGCCCCCTCTATGCAGTTCTCACAGGAGCCACAAAAGTTCTCCCCACAAGGTTTACCAACTTCCCCACACACATGTCTCTTGTCACAGAATTCCCTTTTCCTGTAATGTGTGATCTCTTTCTCAGGCCTGGCAAAACTCGACATTCTGCCAGCTTCTGTTCAACTGTTCTTCATCCTCTGAAGTTGTCTGCAACGCTTCTCTCCTGACCTGATTCCTATCACAAGCATTTGTGTGTAGGACCGCAACCCTATGCCCATAGCATCTCCTTTTTATCAACCACCATGCTGTCTTGCCATCCCTTTAGTTGTATATGAGCCTGTCTTTCTCCACTAGGTGGCCAGGTCCTCAAGAGCAGAGAAGGCAACTGAATGATTCTGGGTGTTCTGATTCCCAGAAGAGCGCCTTGCACCTAGCAGGTGCCGAATTAATATCTGTAGACGCAAAAGACTTCATTAAGCCCCATTCAAAGGAACAAAGCATCTCCATTCTACCTATTCAGCGGTGCTCCACAGATAACAGTATGGATCACTTTAACCAATATATTATGCTACATCTGTTTGGCGCATTGTAATTCCCTGAGAGCGACAGCAGAACACAAGGAAGAAAGGAACCCGCAGAAATCTCAGTGTCCCGAAGGCAGAGCTTTGACGGTGTCGGAAGCCGCTTGGGGATGTCTTCTGTTGTCTTTCAACAGAAACAGTTACAGCAGGCTTTGGTAAGGGAGAGAAAGCTAAAACAGCTCTAATTTCCCCCGTCTCCTAAAACTCCTCTTGCTTGGCAGAAGCTCTCCATGTGTGGGCGGGCCTTTGGGACAATTCTCTCCAGGGCTGCCAGGTAGCTGCTTTCCCCGTGTCTGATGAGGCTTCCTGTCAGACTCCCTCCATCCCCTCCGCCTGCCGAGTTACAGGAGGATGAACTGACATTACACTTAAAATAGCAGAGGTTAGATGTGAGACCTGGGTGCTTTCATAAGAGAGCACATTCAGCCCAGTTCCCCCGGGGGTAAAACCAATAAGGATATTGACATGGGAAACTGATGTTATCTTTGTAAGATATTCCTAAAGCATCTCTAAAATCAATTTCCACAGTAACACTTGCCTTTGCCTTTTCTACCTTGAGTACCCCCTTCTGACCATCCAGCCTCCGAGCTGGATGCAATAACAGTGGTTCCAGAAGAGTAAACAAGGGAGGAAGGGAGCAGTTTAAAAAAACAAAAACAAAAAAAAATCCCTGCTCTCCTGTACAGCGTTTTGAGTTAAGCGTTCAGCTGAATTGCTTAGGAAATGAGAATCCGCTTCCAGACGGCTAGGGGGAGCCCGAACACAATTCAACTCCCTCATAAACTGAACTCATTTACATTTCCTGTCCCGCAGCAGGAGAGTGTCTTTTGAAAGTATCTTCTTTCATTGGTTTGGGCAAAAGTCGAGGCGTCTCTGATTGGAGGATGGAAAAGTAAACGCAGCAGAATCCCCCAGATACATTCTAGGGTTGCTTTTTTTTAAAAATGGTGTTTGTATCAGACTGTCCGATGATACTGTTTCTTGCAGTTGTACAAAGCCACAGCAGGAGTAACCAGGAAGATCATTTCATAGCTGGATTGGAAAATTCCAGATAGAGACAGTTTGCAGCTGGCTCGTTTTCTCTACCTAACCCACTTGTTCTGTTTAGTCTGATGCCTTCTGTAATAGCACTTTTTAATCTTTTTCAGTGTGTGGCTGGGCTTCATACTTCTTTTATATATTCTTTGAGCTTTCAAATGAAAAATTTAGGTAGGTAGGAGTGAGTTTGTAACATATAAATCAATAACAATATTCCTAAAGCAAGTAGGCTAGAGTCAGTTCCTAAATTACCAACAGGTAGTTTGCATACTGGTTTTTTGGAAGTCTACCATCATCCTTTAGAAATAAGAAAATTTCAGACAGCAATTAAAAATTATCATTAAATACAATGCACTTGATCCTAAACTGAGATGCAAAATAATATAGTAGAGTTGCTTTATTAATTGTGTGACCTTTCAACAAGCCATTTAACTTGACTGATGATGACTTCACTTCAAAGTGAGGACACTTTGGGTTATTTTGAGGGTTAAAGGAGAAAATGCTTATAAAGTGCTTGCCACATTGCTCGGCACACATAAATGCCTGATATGCTTAGCTATCCAGAACCTGACATAGTGCTTGAAGCAAAATAAGTACTAAAAAAAAAAAAAAAAGAATGAGTGAATATGTGAAGGGAATTTCACGTATCTTCATGGGAAATATACTGGATCCCATGTTCCTGACCACCTTCTCCCATCCCCTGTTGTTTTGCTAAACTAACTTAACTATTCCTTGAGTAGTAATGAGGATTCCTCCAACTCTACTCCACTTACACAGCTTCAAGACCCAGTAAGCATAAGGGCTTTGGGTAGAAAGAAGAGGAGTGAATCTTTGGGGTCAGGGGTGGGGGAGAGGGGGGCATCTGTCAGTGGTTTTGGTCCAGAGTAGAAAAAAGAGTATAAATACTACTCTTGAGTCCCTCAAGATATAAAGAAAGGGAAAGGCTCAGATTAGGGATCTAGGGAGAACCCAACAGCATGAAGGATTTTATCAGGGAGAAAATCATGTGTATAGTAAGGAAAAAGGCAGGAACTCCAGGGGTACAAAGAGAGGACTGACGGGGTGAAGGGAGAAGAAATATGCTGAGATAGGATAGTGGGTAGTGACAGCAACAGCATGAATTATGTCCATTCATAATTACCTTTAACAAGCAAAAGGTAAGACAAAGGGCAGAGGAAGAAAATCTCTCTGCCTAGGAACAGTTTAATCTCAACAGCAGGATGGATAGCAAGGCAGAAACCATACTTGGACAGGTGGTTCAGATGGGGTGATTATATCACTAATTCACCAAAGCTCACAGCCTCTGGGGGCGGGGAGAAGTCATGACTTCCGTTCAGGTAGGAGAAATTAGAAACACACCAGATCAAGGACAAAGCTGGGGGACATAGAAAGAAGGCAGGCAGAGATCCAGTTGGAGGATGGTACCATCAACAAAGCTCAGTGAGACTGGCTTCTCAGCCACCAGAGTGGAGGAGAATCCCCTCTGCACCTTTAGCAACTATAGCATCCTTGGCCCATTCCCTTTATTTCCCCACTGGGGACTTGAAGGTCAGGCTTGATGTTTCTGGTCTGGCTGTACACCACTGTCGCTGTACTCAGTGAAGTGCCTAAAGACAGGTTTACCTCACTTGGGTAGATCATATTTTCCCTCAGTCCTGTGAGTAAGGCTTCCCCAAAGTCTTTTACCCACTTTGTCTTCTTCTAGAAATGCATACTCTTATGGAATAGAGACTAGACTTTAGCAGGAAGCCAGGCCCAGGGTTGATGGTCTCCAGCGTCACCTTCAATGATGAGGCATGAGGGCTGGACCTACTTAGCGCATGACAAAGGACCCCATCCCTGAACAGGGATATCTGCCCTGTGAAGATTTCCCTGTTAGTCAGAGTTTACATTGCTGAGCACCTTAAATATCGGCCTGGTCATTTAATAGAAAATACAGTAAAACATTCCGAGTACTTCCATACTTAAAATTACAGAAGCTGACTGGACATGCTTTGCTTAACACAAAGGAAAATTTTTCTAGATCTAGTTCCCATGTATTTGCAAGTAAGGAAAGTCTATTTGATTTCAATTCTGCCGTATTTCATGTCATCGCAAAGATAGAATGTGCACCGGTGCCTAGAACAGCACCTGCATGAAAGAGGCAATGGGTTTTTACACTTTATATATGATGTGTGACTCAATTTGCCATCTTGGAAAAAAAACCAGAAACAAACAAATTTCACAAACATTTTCATTGTTATGATTTTAAAGGGTTAATGGAAATTACTGAGATATGTGATTTCTCTGAGGGAGGTTACTACCTCTGGAATTAAATGCTTAAATAATATGCCCCTTAGTATTCTGAAGATTTTTCTAAGACACAGAAATATTCATTCACTGAACATCTCAGTGTGTCTGTCTTTCTGTTTATAAGATGAAAACTGCTATTCAAACATACAAAGTTGCTGAGAGAACTAATAAAATGCCAAGGACAGGAGGGAAAAGTGTTTAAATGGATATGCATGCAATTTTATTCAAATTTAACATGCATAGTTATATGTATTTATACAAATTTAATATATGTAGTGCTGGGAAAGATTGATGGCAGGAGGAGAAGGGAATGACAGGGGATGAGATGGTTGGATGGCATCACTAACTCAATGGACATGAATTTGAGTAAACTCCGGGAGTTGGTGATAGACAGGGAGGCCTGGCGTGCTGCAGTCCATGGGGTCGCAAAGAGTCGAACATGACTGAGTGACTGAGCTGAACTGCATATATGTAGTTATATATAATTGTATTCAAATTTAATTTATATATCTACCATTGCTTTTTTCTAGCATATCGGGAGTACAATACATGGAATATATGTATATGGAAGTGGGACTAAGTAACATAGGCTTTAATTTGACATCTCATTGCTGTGTGCTTGGTTAAGCTACTAACCTTTTCTGAACTTCGGTTTCTAGGAGGTCCTGATGTGAAAATTCATATGAAAACACTGTGTAAACAACAAAGCATTTTATAAATGTCTGTTTTGCTGGAACCTAAAAGGATCCTGGAGCATAAAACATATAGTTTAAAGACATTAAGCCACAGGGGGATTTCTTTTTAGCTTACAAATGCCTAATTTATATTCCAAAGATTAGAATATAGAGGTATTCCAAAGAAAAAGTGTTAGGCTTGAAGTAGCAAATAAGAACATAGATTATATATGTTAGAAATATGTTAAGTATCTTCTCTTTCCACCCAAAGAACAAGCAAGGACTTAAAAACTTAAATTCAGAGGGGAAGAAAAAAAGGAGTGGAAAGAAAAGGCTACTGGTAACACATGTTATGAAGTGGATCTTTATAGGAATACATTTTCTATAGCAGGCAGCATGGATGATGACTGCCATGGATGTCATCAGAGGACTGCCAGAGGTGCCAGTGCTTGACTTTACTTTTCTTCTCTGCATAGAGTTCCTGGACTCAGACTCTGCCATAGAGCCATGGTAAACAGTGTCTCGCACTCTCTCTCCTCTCCACTCCTTCCCTCTCATATCGCCCTTCCTTTTGCCTCCTTTGTAGAGGGCAAAAACTTGTGACTGGTGTGGACACGTCAAGAGGCCCTCTGATTTCAGGGGTAATTTACCCACTGGGGGCTTCCCAGGTGGTAAAAGAATCTGCCTGTCAATCCAGGACACATAAGAAATTTGATCCCTGGGTCGGGAAGATCCCCTGGAGAAGGGCATGGCAACCCACTCCAGTATTCTTGCCTGGGGAATTCCCGTGGACAGAGGAGCCTGGTGGGCTGCAGTCCATGCAGTTGCAAAGAGCTGGACAGGACTGAAGCGACTTAGCATGCACGCATACCCGTTTGACGTGTGCAGCCTCTCCAACACTCCTAAGAATCCTAAGAGACTCCAAGAAGCTAAAAGCTTTCCTTAAAGTGACACAGCCGGTGAGAGAACCAGGGCTGACATTCGAACCTGGTTGGCTTCAGTGACTCTGTGTGTGTGTTAGTAGCTCAGTTGTGTCCAACTCTTTGAGACCCCGTGGATGTAGCTTTCCAGTGTACTGTCTGAGACACCAAGGACTGTATACTCTTTTTTTTGTTTGTTTGTTTTGTTTTGTTTTTTTGTATACTCTTTCCCAAAGAGCTTAGGAAGAGACTTCTAGGGGTGTGGGATTTGATGTAAGGAAAGAAGCCATAAAGGGGACAGCCAAAGAAGTGTTAGGAGGCTGGCAGTCCCTTCCCCACATCACTTGTTTTTCTAGAATAGCAGCTCAGGCAATACAAGGAAAACAGTAGACTTGCAAAAGAACCCATTAGGCTGATAGGCCTACAGAGAAAATGACAAGAGCTACTCTGTGGAAGAAGGAGTGAATATCAAAGGCTTGCCTCTGACTAGAACAAGATAGATCTGCAATTAGAACCAGAGTGGGAGGAATGAGCTGCCCCACCCCTGACAACCCACCCCTGACAGCTGCAGTAGACGCATCCTTTACCCTCCTGGTGACCCTGACCTCAGGGCTACATTTTTATTCAATATCAGCTTGCTGCGCTCAGGAAACCTTTTTACCCTTTTCGCATTCTCTGTTACGTCTTTCTACATTTATATAACAAACTATAACTCATGTCCTGGTCACTTTTAGAGGATGCTACGGTAGTCATCTCCTTCCCTTTTGACACCCATGCTCTGCCTGTGTGATACCTTCCTTCCTTCCTCCCTCCTTCCTTCTTTCTCTTCCTTTCTCAAATGTTAATTGAGCCTCTTCTGTGGGCACTGTGGTAGACACTGGCTCTGCCAGACCTATATAGTTCCCTATGTTGGTCACTCAGCTATGTCCGACTCTGCAACCCTGTGAACTGGGGCCCATCAGGCTCCTCTGTCTGTGGAATTCTCCAGGCAAGAATACTGAAGTGGGTTTGGCATTCCCTTCTCCAGGGGATCTTCCCAATCCAGGGATAGAACCCAGGTCTTCTGCATTGCAGGCAGATTCTTTACCATCCGAGTCACCAGGGAAATCCAGATGGTTCTCACGGCACTTGGATTTCCACTCTTCTCCTGTTTTCCTATTTTCTTTTTATACATTTGACATTAAATGAATCCTTTTGGCCAAATGCTGAAATCAGGCTCTTTTCCCCTCATTGTCTTTGGAAGGGATCATCCACCTTCCTTTTTTTTTTTTTTCTTTTTAATACAGCTTTTCCAATAAGTCAAACAAAAATTTGCATTCAAGAAGTTGTTTTTTTTTTTTTTTTCAGGTGTCCTTAACATGAACATGGGTCATTAAGCAATTTATAACTGGACTTCATTTATTCTATTACTTCCTTGAAACTATAAGTAAAATTTTGTTTATGTAGGTGTAGATAATTTTTTCTGAAAATAGTTTTCATCAGATTTTCAAAGGAGTCTACAACCTACAAGTAGATAAGAACAACTGAGCTATTTGAAGGCAATGGTGATAACATTTCTAAAATTTGTTGTCTGTATAGGTGCTAACATGAGGCTGCCTCTCATACATCATTTGATTCCATGAAGATCATAATTGTGATGGACACAAATGAAGACTATTATCACTGAGGATGACTTGATGGTACATTTTAAAGTTTGACTTGTCTCAACATGATACAAAAGAAATTGGAATTACAAGAAGGAGTCAATATAAAATTTAATTTATGATGTGTGTTCTACTTCAAATGAATCCATTATAAACTATATTCAATATAAAGCATTTTGATGCATTCACACAGCAATAAAACACATCTTTATGGGATCACTGGGGGGAAAATGTTTTTGAAAGAACAAAAATAAGCAATATATATATATATATTTTAAGTCAGCTTTGCTTAGTACAGCCCTATAGACATGAGGAGCTGGACTCTTGCATAATGGGATCTGATTTAGAGTTGATTATACTATACAGAGTAATAGTTCAGTGATACCCTTTGGTTTAACATGCCTAAATAATCCTTCTTTCTACATTTATACACAAGAGATTTACAGCCTATTCTTGCCTTGTCTATACAGTGGGGTATAAGAAGCCTCCAGGCTATAAGAGTTAGCTGGCCACATCCTAGACGGACATTCTGGAGGTGACATTCACTTATTTGAGCATGACTAACTCCTCACCCTTTCACCATAGTGACATGCGACCAGCTCAGTCCAAATGAGTAAGAAACAGGATTAAGAGTTCTACACCCTTGGACTTCCCTGGTGTACTGGTTAAGAATATGCCTTCCAATTCAGGGAAGAGGATTTTGATTCCTTGTCCAGAAAGATTTAACATGCCTGAGAGCAACTAAGCCCAAATGCCACAACTACTAAAGCCCATGTGCCCCAGAATCTATGTCCCACAACATGTAAAGCCACTGCAATGTGAAGCCTGCTCACCACAACTAGAGAAAGCCATGCAGCAACAAAGGCCCAGCCCAGTCAAAAATAGAGTCCTCAGTCCTTGATGTTCATTAAGTAAAACTAAACCCTGCATCAAATCATTCTCACACTTGACATTTCAGGTGGCAACACTAGGTTAATTATTCTAGAAACTAGATTAAGGTGCAACAGGCAGTGGAAATACCAGCCTCATTGCATTGGTAGCATATGGAGGAATGAAACTCAGAAGCTTATAGAAAACAAACAAAAATCATCATATCAGTCAATCCATTCAGTACTTCAAACGACAAAGATGTATGTGACCCACCCTAAGCTATGTATCTAAGTGGAAGAAAACCTGTGTGTGTGTGCTCAGTTGCTTCAATTGCGTCCAACTCTTTGGGACCCTATGGACTGTATCTGGCCAGGCTCCTCTGTCCATGGGATTCTCCAGGAAAGAATACTGGAGTGGGTTGCCATGCCCTCCTCCAGGGGATCTTCCTGACCCAGGGATCGAACCCACATCTCTTAAGTCTCCTGCATTGGCAGGCAGGTTCTTTAACACTGGTGCCACCTGGGAAACCTGAAAAATAAAACCTATGTTCACACGAAAACACTTTACCCTAATGTTTATAGCAGCTTTACCTATACCACCCCACAAAGGAAATAACCCTGACTGTCCTTTTACTTGGGCGTGCATAAACGAACTATAATACATCCTGTATAATGGGCTCCAGTTTCATCCATCTCATTAGAACTGATTCAAATGAATTCTTTTTAACGGCTGAGTAATATTCCATGGTGTATATGTACCACAGCTTCCTTATCCATTCATCTGTTGATGGGCATCTGGGTTGCTTCCATGTCCTGGCTATTATAAACAGTGCTGCGATGAACATTGGGGTGCACGTGTCTCTTTCAGATCTGGATTCCTCAGTGTGTATGCCTAGAAGTGGTATTGCTGGGTCATATGGCAGTTCTATTTCCACCTGGTGCACTGGGAGGACCCTGAGGAGTCGGGTGGGGAGGGAGGTGGGAGGGGGGATCGGGATGGGGAATACGTGTAACTATATGGCTGATTCATGTCAATGTATGACAAAACCCACTGAAATGTTATAAAGTGATTGGCCTCCAACTAATAAAATAATATTTAAAAAAATTAAAAAATTAAAAAAAATAAAATATAAAAAAACGAACTATAATACATCCATACTGTGGGATACTAAGTAATAAAAATGAACAAGATATTGATGCATGTTACAACATGGATGGGTCTCAGCTTCATTGTGGGAATTAAAAGGAGTCAGAGTCAGAGGCCAAATACTGCATCATTCCATCGATGTGGCATTCTGACAAAGGTAAATTATGAGGACAGAGAACAGATTAGTCATTGCCAGCAGTAAAGAATAGAGAAGCCTTAACTACAAAGGATTAATGCAAAAATGTGTGTATGTGCATACATATGTGTATTTGTGAAGGGGAAGGGGCAATGGAACAATTCCACATCTTGCCTATAAGTGGTGTTACACGACTCTCCATCTGTCCTAACACAGAGAAGTGTACACCAAAAGGAGTGGATCTCACTGCATACATACTGAAAAGTAAATTTTGTAGAAAAGGATGGCAATAAGACAGTCCAAGTTCAAAAGCAATTCAATTCCATTGTTTTTCTTGGACACCGTGAGGAGTTCAGAGACAGAAAAGCAAACAACTCATTACCAAAATACAAAATCCTTTCCCTTGACCTTAAACATCACAAACTAATGAGCACAACAAGCTCGTTGGGAGAAATAGGAAAAAAAAAAAAAACTTTAGTAGCTATAGGAGAGGTGTGTGTGATTTAAAGGATGAGGAAAATCTATTATTACTGGGACAGATTTTCCTGCCCTGGTCACTTTTGTCAGAAATGTATCCTCGTAGCTGTGACTTTTGCCAATAAAACAAATCCAGCTCCCCAGAAGTGAAGGAAGCTTCCTCTGGGGGGTTGCCCAGGCTGCCCCTGGAGGTTTTCCATTCTGATGTACTGTGTGAGACTGGTGGGCATCATCCCCACTCCTCCCTTCTATCCATCACCTGAACCACTGTTACTCAGCAGAACATAGCCTGCCATCCTTCCCTTTTCCTGCAGGTGTTCTGATCCACCATTGGAAAGACATCCTCCTCCAAAGAGTTCATGGTTTTCAGGGATCAGTGGGGTATCCACTGAAATAAATGGCTTTTAGGGACTACAGAAGGGGCAAGGTTTATTTCTTTATCTCTGGTGGATATATAGAGTTGATAGTTTAAAAAATAACTAAACTGCACTTCTTGTAGGCTTTCTTTCTTTTTTTTTTTTCCTTTTCTGCTTTCTCCATCCCCTGGGAGCCAACTGAGCAGCTCCCTCCCTGCCTTATCTCACCAACTACAGTAATGAGCTCCAGGGGGACCTCGATACTGCCTTTGAAGTAACACGTTTCTCTGAATACACTTTGAAATTTCTCTGTACATTGTTTGTTTCTTGTATGCTCTGACTGTCTCCTTGTAGGGGGGTCTGACAGCTGTTGGAGGGAGGGGTGGTCCAGCATGACAGGTTTGGAATGTGTAAATTGAACAACAACAACAAAAACACAAACAAAACAAGAAAGAAAAAAGAAGAAGAAAACAACACACACACACGCACACAAATCCCTTCCAGCCTACTGCCAGAGCAGGAATGGAAGCCCGAGAACTGGTCGAGCAGAAGCATCCTGTTGGCTGTGGGCAGAGGAAGACAGCCAAGGACAGGCACAGCTGGGAGGCCTGAAACTGTCACAGAGGAAATGGTCTGCTGGAGACAGCTTCTTGTGGGGACAGCTGAGAGACAGCCCAGGGGAGGGGCAGAGATGGAGAGGGACTCTGCCCTCCCCTCCTTGGGATTTCAGTGCGCAAACCCTGCATCTGAAATAGCTGAGCATCCCGCACACTGAGCAGGGGGAATACACAGCACAACCATTTTAATCCTATAGCTTCCACACTGCAAAGACCTAAAACAGGTTTTGGAGATTTGGGGAAGGGAGGTTAGATATAGCATTTAGGAGACAGGGCGGGGCGAGGCGGGGAAGACACACAATACAAGGAGAAAACCTGGTCTAGACCCTTGATTTAGACAAGCATTCACAGTCTGGATGAAAGAATTAAATTTCCATTTACAGAGAATTTATCAGCCACTATTTCCAACTAACCGGATTGCAACTTGACCATGTATAGTAGTGGGAACAGAGAGAAAACCAGATTGCACTAGTCCTTGAAATGGGAAGAGAGCAATCCCTGGCCCAGAAATTCAATATAGAAGGGAAAACCAGACTAATAAAGTCAACTCAATATTCTTGGACTTCATTTTTATGAAAATACTTGAGAAGACCATGAGATCTGGAAACACAAGATGGAGGCCAAGCATACCCAGGGCAACTTGTTTTGCTTCAGCAGAATAGCAGAAGGTGGGTAGAATGAAATTCACCCAGCTGTGAGGACACTTGATACTTTCATTGTGGTCTTGTTTCTGCTTCTCTGGGCTCCTTCTGAACTTGTGCCTCTGTTTTTTATTTATTTATTTATTTATTTAATTTATTTTTTAGTAGGAGGAAAATTGCTATACAATGTTGTGTTGGTATCTGCCAAACAACAACACAACGCAGTTATAATTGTACATATAACCCCTCCCTCTTCAACTTTCCTTCCCTACCCCATCTCACTCCTCTAGGTTATCACAGAGCACCAGGCAGAGCTCCTTGTGTTATATAACAACTTCCCACTAGTTATATATTTTACACATGATAGTGCATATATGTCAATGCTACTTTCTCAGTTCATCACCCTCTCCTTCCCCTGCTGTGTCTACAAGTCTCTTCTCTATTTCTGCATCTCCATTCCTTTCCTGTAAATAGGCACATCAGTACCATTTTTCTAGATTTCATATGATATCTGTTTTTTCTCTTTCTGACATATCATTCTGTATAACAGTGCCTGTGGTTTTATAATCAGAACTCAAACTACTGTGTGAACAACGGACTTATAATTTCCTTGACTCTCTTGCCTTACATACTTAGTAAAATTTTAGTCATCTTTGACTCTTCTGGCTTCTCTTTCCTGTCCTCCAGGCCTAATCAGTCTCTGAGTCGTGTTTATTCTTCTTTTGCGAGATATTTTATCTTAGTCCTTACCGTCCTCTTACCACTTTAAGTACCTATCATCACCTAGCCAAATTCTGGAAGTGAAATGAAAGTCAGTCGGTCATGTCCAACTCTTTGCGACCCCATCCATGGAATTCTCCATGCCATCCATGCCATCCATGGAATTCTCCAGGCCAGAATACTGGAGTGGGTAGCCATCCCCTTCTCCAGGTGATCATCCGGACCCAGGAATCAAACCAGGGTCTTCTGCATTGCAGGTGGATTCTTTACCAGCTGAGAGGCTTATGAATGAAAGAAAAGCAAGAAAGAAAAAATTAAGGCTCTTCTGTGGGTGAAAGTGTTCCTTGAACTGTGATGGACTGGAACACTGGGGGAGCAATTTCAATTGTGTCCTTTGCCTTCCATTTTTCTCCCCCTCCCTCTTTTGTGTGGGCTGATCTTTGTCTTCCTGTGTTTTATTGGTCCTGGGATCATAGGTTAGAGCTGACAGCTGCTAAAGCCTCATTAGAGTAAAAAATAGATAAGAAAAACAGATTCTGTTTCAGCTTACATGGAATATTCACGAAAGGTAAAACTGTCCCTGTCCAGAGATCCATCAATTTCAATGATTCAACATCCAACTATGTTCTCTAAGCATACTGCAAGGAAATTATAAAAGCAATAATGAAAAAGAGCCAAAGATATCTCCCATGTCTTGAAACTAAAATGCTTGCTATTAAATTATATTTGGATTAATGCAGAAATTGTCAGGGAAGTTATGAAATATAACTGAATGACAATGATATCATCACATATGAAAGCCGGCAGGGCAAAACTAAAGCAGAACTTGAGGAAAATGTGTAGTTTTAAAGACATTTATCAAAAAAGAAGAAAAATAAATAGATTGAAATAAAACAAGCCATGATTCTACTTGATTCATAGGGAAAAGAACAGACCAAATTGAAATCAGGAGATAATTATGGAAGAAAAAGACAGAAATCAAGACACATAGAACAAAAATGCAATAATAAATATTGCTCAAATATAAATCTAACTCTTTTAAGACCAGCTAGACAAACCTCTGATAGGATCTGTTCAAGGAAAAAATAAATATTTTCAATCAAACAAAATACAGAATACAAAGTTGGACACAACTAAAAATAAAACAGTAACTAACAAAAGAAAGAGTGTTACAACCAATACTTCACTAATACATAGGAAAATGAATGAGAGATGTACCTGAAAAAATATATAAATTACAGTGGCAGGTTGTATTTTTCATAAATGTCTACATGTACTTTCAGAATCTTGCCACTTTCTCATCAGAAGTGAAGTTCATTCCCCCTCCCTTTGAGCCTGGGCAGACAAGTAACTGCTCTGACCCACAGAGTGTGGCTATCCAGAAAACGGTGCGATTTCCAATGCCATGTCTTTCTCCACTCTGGGAAAACTAGCCTTCACGAGGGAAGTCTAAATTAGCTGACATGGGAAGACACCATGACAAGACCAGATGGAGAGGTCAGCAGGGAAAGGGACCCAGGCTTTCACAGAAAGCTGGCATCAACAGTCAGATGTGTGAATAAATGAACCTCCAGGTGATCTCAGCTCCTAAACTTCAATTCTTCCAGCTGCAGGAACATCTCACTCGGCAACAAGCCACCCCACTGTACTCCTGTCTCAATTTCTGACCCTCATAATCTGTGAGGATAAACAATTATTGTTTTTACCACTAAGTTTCAATGCAATTTTTAACCCAGCCATAGTAATTGAAACAATTGCCAGATTTGGAATCACAATTAGAAATTTGATCAATAACCATTCAGGCAATTAGAGGCATTCTGCTACCTCTAAGCAGCATTTCAGGAAGATCAAAATTTTGAAGAAAAGATAATTCCTACTTTACACAAATTGTTTAAGAAATAGACCAAACTCTATAGAGTCACTCCCAATAAACATACCACCATTATTAGCAGAATTATTTCAAAGAAAAGGAACAAATTTATTCTAAAGATGTATACAAAAAATAAACATCATAGATCATTAAATCCACTTTCAAAAAATAGATCAGAGAAAATCTTACAAGCATTGATATATATTATAAAGTTATGGTAATGAAAATATTATAAAATTGTCACAGAAATAAATTGACCAAATAAAACAGAATAAAGAGCTTATTACAAACAGATCTATGCATATAAAGGAACTATATAAATGATAAAATAGTAATACAAATCTATAAAGGAGTAATTATGTGAAAGATATTTGGGGAAAAAATAGGTTCATTAAATGGAGACAATAAAGTAGAAACTCTACCTTCTACATAGATACAAAGATAAATTCCAAGCAGATTTATAATTTATGTGAAAAACAAAGCAATTATGCTAACAAAAAAAATTAAATATATTTGTTATCTTGGGGGTAGGAACATAATTTTAAACAAGACTCAGAAAGCACAAACTATAAAGCAAATAAAATAATCATTGGCTTTGACTACACTGGAAATTAAGTATTTATTTTCATTGCAGGTTACTGCTGATAAAATTGAAAGATGGCATATGTTGAGAGGCTATTTGAAATCTTAAAAGGATTAATATCAAGAAAATGCAAGAAAATTCCTATAAATCCACCAGATCAAGGCAAAGAACTCAAAAGAAAAAGGGCAGAGAATTCAAAGTTAAGTTCACAGAAAGAAAGAAAAAAAATGCACAGCAAAATTATAAGTAATCAGAAAATATATGAATTAAAATTTCCTTGAGATACCACTTTACTCCAATCTGGAAAGGAATTTTTTTTTTTTTTTTTTTTTTTTTTTAAAGCTGACGTAAAACTCAATATTCAAAAAACTAAGATCATGGCATCTGGTCCCATTGCTTCATGGCAAATAGATGGAGAAAAAAATGGAAACAGTGACAGATTTTATTTTCTTGGGTTCCAAAATCACTGTGGATGGTAATTGCAGCCATGAAATTAAAAGACAATCATTCCCTGGAATAAAAGTTATGACAGGGACTTCCCTGGTGGTCCAGGGACTAAGACCCCAAGCTCCCAATTCAGGGGATCCAGATTTGACCCCTGATCAGGAAACCATATCCCACGAACTACAACTAAGAGTTCATATTCCACAACTAAAAGATCTGGTGTGCTTCAATAAAGATCTTGTGTATCACAACTAAGATATATCACAGCCAAATAAATAAATAAATTTTAAAAAAGCTATTACAAACCTAGACAACGTATTTAAAAGCATGGATATCATTTTGCCAACAAAGGTTTGTCTAGTCAAAGCTATAGTTTTTCCAGTAGTTACGTATGGATGTGAGAGCTGGACCATAAAGAAGGTTGAACACCAAAGAATTGATGTTTCAAACTGTGATGCTGGAGAAGACTCTTGAGAGTCCCTTGGACTGCAAGGAGATTAAGCTAGTCAATCACAAAGGAAATAGATCCTGAATGTTCATAGGAAGGACTGATGATAAAGCTGAAACTCCAATACTTTTGGCTACCTGATGTGAAGAGCCAGCTCATTGGAAAAGACCCTAAGGCTGGGAAAGATTGAAGGCAGGAGGAGGAGGGGACCACAGAGGATGCGATGGATGGCGGTATCATCGACTCAATGGACATGAATTTGTATAAACTCTGGGAAGACAGTGAAGGACAGGGAAGCCTGGCATGCTGCGTCCATGGGGTTGCAAAGAGCCAAACACGACTGAACAACTGAATGACAACAACCACTTTCAACCAATCTGTCAAAAAAATGAAAGTTGGATAATAACAGATGTTACAAGAATATAAGGAAATGGGATTTTATTGGTAGGAATGTATAAAATAGTTCAGGAAAACTAGAGCAATCTGGCAGAATGTAATACATTTATCCATGAGTTGAACTGAGGAAGCTTTTATCCCACTACTGGGTCTGAAGGGAAAGAATCTGCAATGCAGGAGACCTGGGCTCAGTCCCTGAATCAGGAGGATTCCCTGGAGAAGGGAATGCTACTCACTCCAGTATTTTTGTCTGGAGAATTCTATGGACAGAGGAGCCAGGTGAACAACAGTCCATGGAGTCGCAAAGAGTCAGACATGACTGAGCAACTAACAGTTATCATCTTTATCTTGAATAGAGGAAGTTCACCTATCCCACTATTGGGTATATACTTTAGCACAGCAGCCTTCAAAAGAGGTACCTCTGAAGGTACAAAAAAAAAAAAAAAAAGAAAAAAAGAAAAAACTACACAAGGATGTATGTAAGCATAAATAATTTTTGTTGTTGTTCAGTTGCTCAGTCGTGTCCAAATCTTTGTGACCTCCACGGAGTGCAGCATGCCAGACTCCCCTGTCCTTCACTATCTCCCAGAGTTTGCTCAAACTCATGTCCATCGAGTCGGTGATGCCATCCAGCCATCTCATCTTCTGTTGCCCAAGCTTCCTCCTGCCCTCAGTCTTTCAGCATCAGGGTCTTTTCCAGTGAGTTGGCTCTTTGCATCAGATGGCCAAAGTATTGGGAGTTTCAGCATCAATCCTTCTGATGAAAATTCAGGATTGATTTATTTTAAGTGAATCAATTTCCTGATCCTCAGATTTCTTATAGCCTTAAAGTTATCTGCTGGTGTTCTTCTATCCCACTATTTCTTTGGTTATTGCTCTTCTTTCACTTTAAGAAGAAAGGCTCACCTCATACCCAACCAGAGTCTTACTATGGAACATTCCCTTTATTAGAAAATCTGAATTCAAACAAAGGAACAATGTGAAATCTGGAGAGTGATGTGTTAAATTAGAAACTGGGTGTTTTGGTCAATGTTGGGATATTCTGAACTCAAATATATTAAAGAGTGTGGCAGAGGTGAAAAGAAATAGTTCTTTATATGACCTCATTTTTTTCTACCTTGACTACCTTCAAAGAAAGCATGAGTCCTGAGGAAGGGTCTGATAGCATAGCAAAGCTAACAAAGTGATGCTAAGAAAGCTGATGGTGACTTATGTCATCCAAGTAAATACAGGACACAAAGGATGATTCCATGCCTTTCTTATAAAATTATAATTTTAAAAATTATAATATTCAAACCTGTAGGAACTATGATGGATAATTTTGATCTGATATGAAAGAGTCCCTCTCTGCCTATTTATTATTCTGTTATGAGAAAGGCCCAGGGAAATCCTTTTATTCACCCTGTTTAATTCTCTGCCTCAGCTGAATATTTTGCATGATTTGAAGAAAAAGGGAGAAATTTCTACCTCAATTTCTCACAGATTAACATTACATCTTTAAATTAAAAAAAAAATATGTGAGAGGTGTTTTATGTTTTGAATATTTTTTCAGATCCCTAAACATTTTTATGAACTTTTATTAAGTCTATATGCTATACTAAAGCATTTAAGACTTAAAGATATATGATTGCAGAGAATTAAGAAAAATTTTAGATTTTAATTTATATACAATTTTTTGTTGCAGAGGGTTATGATAGGATGATTAACATCTTTTCAAATGTAAAACTGTATTTCATTAGAATAAAATTATGTGAGGGAAGTAGAATAGGAAAAAAGTTCAAGGAGACAAAAGAACAATATAGAATTGTTGACAGAGGTTTTGCTTAGGTATTTTTACTCTTTTTTTAGAGTAATAATAAATGACAAAACTCTATACTATGTCCAGACTATTGTCTCTAAATACCACTTATGTATTGACTAAAAAACAAAACAAAATGACAACAAAAAACTGCTCTTTTAGGAAGATGGTTGATTCCACAGAACAAGGCATTTATGAGTTTTGCCACAGCTGAAAGAAACGTTATCAAAGACTGCTTGGATCTTATCAAAAGGACACAAACATTAGCTTATTAAAAAGTTGCCATGGCCCAAACTGGGAAATTCTGAGCCTCACATAAATAAAATAATAATGATGAATGCAATAAACTGAAACATATATTAAAGTCCAGAAGTTCATACTGATTTAAAAAAAAAAAAAAAACTTCATTGATAATCCTTAAAGGTTGCTAGGGCAACGTCTCATTATTCTGAAAACTGATTAAAGGAAAAGATCAAGTATTTGTCTTGCTTTTCCCACAGAAGCTGTTTTTCAGAGTTACAAAAGAGTTGATAAGGAAAAGTTTTTTTTTTGTTGTTGTTTTTAATAGGAGACCACAGATAATAAACACAGGAAGAAGGAAAGAATTAGAAAGTTGGAATTTAGTAATCTTAAACCACCAGATATGATGACCATAGATAACTGGGAAACCATTTGATGGCTTATGGTAAATTTTAATAGATGGAGCAGGCTAACAACACTTGAACCCACAGATGAATCTTGACAGCACTAATAATAGGACCACCTACTATTAGGCACCTCCTGAAATTAACAATCTTTAATTAATCCACTATATCAAACTTGTTTCTAGGAAATGTGAAGAAAAGAATGGTTTAAACAAGACCATGAAGACACAATTGTGAAAAATGAAGAGCTAATTTTGCTGGGACATTCTGGGGAATATTTTCCTTCTTAATGAAATGAGATGAAGTGCTCCCTCCATGCCCTGACTTCTACATTCCAGCTTGCATGACTTTGCCTAATGTCATAAAGGAATGTGATGGCAGAAACTGCAGCAGCCATTCTGTGAGTGGGAAGAGGCATTATCTGAGGGTGAAAGAAAAAGTTGGGGGTTGTACTCTGCAGACACAAAACTAAGACAGTGTTTAGGGATCAACATCTGTGAAAGGAAATCGGAGGAAGCTACTTCTGGAATAAACCACTCTCTAATCAGGTACGATAAAGTCTCAGCTGAAATACAGTGAGCTCTTGAACATGGCGTTTCCAGGGTCCTGTGGACCTACCTTAAATCCCAACCCCAGCCTTAGTCAGTCACTAGAGCCAAGGTTCCCTGAGAAGAGCTGGCTCCTTGCAGCTCAGGCTGACCCTGAAGATGCTGAAAGAGAGCAGCTCTGTGTGTGCCATATAGCTGGGCTTCTTAAAGGGGAAACTTCTGCTGTGTCGACTATAGAAGAACCTCAGCTCTTTGAGGCTATTGTTGAATCTCTAAACAAGTCATGGCACTAGCCAGTCATGAGACATGGGGTAGGGTAGAAGCATTTGAGGAACAGGATATACCCTGCCTGGGACTTGTTCTGAAGGCTAGGTGTGGTCAGAGTAAACAGTAAACAAGATTCTAATCCCAAAGGTTTTATTGTTTACTCACTAAGTTATGTCCAACTCTTTGTGACCCCATGGATTGTAGCCCATAAGGCTCCTCCGTCTGTGGGATTTCTCAGGCAAGAATACTGGAGTGGGTTGCCTTTTTCAGAGGATCTTCCCTACCCAGGGATTGAACCTGTTTCTCCTGCATTGCAAGCAGATTCTTTACTGCTGAGCCACAGGGGAAGTCAGTAATCCCAAAGGGACTTCCCTATATTTACTTGCTAAGTGCTTAAAATTGTATCCTGAATTGTTAAGGTCCAATGGGGAACCAGTGAAAGAGTTTTAAGTGGGAAGTCACACCAGATTTTCAGTTTTGATAATGTTTTGCCTACTAAAAATTTGAGTCCTTTAAGGCTTAGGGCAAGTGGAGCAGGTAAGAGGTATGGTAGCATGCCTTGAATAGTGCAACTGAAAATGGAAATTAGTAGCTTCAGCCATGTTTATGTTTTACCTAGTAGTTGACTGAGGGTGCAGACGTAATGGGATAAGATTTGCCAGGAGAGAAATAATAGTAGTTGGGGGTGAGCCTGAAACAGAGTACTTAAAAAAGAAAATTTACTTAGAGGGGTTATTGGGTTGAGTAATAATCAGAAGTACTTCTTCTTATTCAATATTACTTTCCCAAAATTCTAGAAAAATTGCATGTGAAGGTATCAGTTCAGCTCAGTTGCTCAGCTGTGTCCGACTCTTTATGACTCCATGGACTGCAGCGCACTAGGCTTCCCTGTGCATCACCAACTCCTGGAGCCTACTCAAACTCATGTCCTTCAAGTCGTAATGCCATCCAACTATCTCATCATCTGTTGTCTCATTCTCCTCCTGCCTTCAATCTTTCCCAGCATCTGGGTCTTTTCCAATGAGTCAGTTCTTCGGATAAGGTGGCCAAAGTATTGGAGTTTCAGCTTCAACATCAGTGCTTCCAGTGAATACTTAGGACTGATCTCCTTTAGGATGGACTGGCTTGATCCCCTTGCAGTTCAAGGGACTCTCAAGAGTCTTCTCTAACACCACAGTTCAAAAGCATCAATTCTTCGGTGCTGAGCTTTCTTTACAGTCCAAGTCTCACACCCATACATGACTGCTGGAAAAACCATAGCTTTGACTAGACAGACCTTTGTTGGCAAAGTAATGTCTCTGCTTTTTAATATGCTATCTAGGTTGGATATAGCTTTTCTTCCAAGGATCAAGCATCTTTTAATTTACTGGCTGCAGTCACTATCTGCAGTGATTTTGGAGCCCAGAAAAATAAAGTCTCTCACTATTTCCATTGCTTTACATCTATTTGCCATGAAGTGATGGATATAGACACATCTCTACATTTATATTAAGGGCCTGCAATAGGTTGATCTGAGCCTAAGTTTAAAATCAGCTTGGTTGTCTGCAAGCTGCTTACTCTAGGAAAACTTGCTTACTTCTCTTCTCCTCAGTACATACCCCAGAGGTTTGTTGGAAACAGTGATATAAAGTGCCTGATATGTAATAAATCCTAAACAAATGGAAGCTGTTCTTATGACTTATGTCATCTAGGACAGATGAAAATAAAACTTTAAAAAAGATAAACAAACTGGTCCTATAAAAGGGAGAACTGTATCAACATTCAAAAGCATAGCAAGAAAACAAAAAGAAAGAAAAGATTTAGTACTAGTAATGAATACACAAATGCCCCATTACTTATAAAGAACGGGTGACTTTAAAGTCATAAATCTGAATAAAGTACATATGAACCTACCAGATATGTTTTAAGAAATTTGATTTGCATGCACAAGTGCCATACAAATTTAATATACTAATAATATCATTCAATTATATCCAATTACATTCTATTATCTATTTTCACACCAGAGTTTCTTGTTTTCATGACAAATATGTATTCTAGAAAACTTGTTTGCTAATGACAATTTAAGTTTAAAGTACAGCCATTTATTTGCAAACTTCAGGCTGTGTACAAAATTGATAAGATAAGAAAGTGATATACTGGGCTTCGAACAGGAAAAATAGGTCCCTGATATAATTAGTGGATCGTTCATTGTCACTGTTTTCCAAAAAGAATGAACCATGCATTCTTTTAACTGCCTCCCTATGTCAACCTAAAGCAAAAACTCCATGGATATGAATCTTCAGTTAATATATTCTCCGTACATTGTAATTTGATGAATATTTTAGACCAAAGTACAGAAAAAGGGTCAATCATATTTATAGATGATACATGAGAGAAGGGAAAACTATCATATAGGATTCAAAAAGATTTTGGCAGCCTAAAAAATGGATGCAAACTAGCAAGATGTGATTAAGTCTGGAATAATGTAAAATTTTTCCTTAAGGTTTAAGACTTGTGGGCTGGGAAAAGCTTAATACATTTTCTTAGAGGGGGAAAAAAAAGGCTGATTTTGTTGACTACATAACAAAAGGAAACAACAGTATAGTTGTACTACATACTATAGTAGTTATACTATATACATTTCAATACTGCTTTAGAAACCTACTTTCTTATAACCTAAATCTTCTTATAATACACTGATACTGTAATTTGCTAAATTCACCAAATATATTGTCTGTTATGTGCACAGTATTGCAATTATCTCTGTGAGATATTTGAAGACCTTGTCAGAGGGTTTAAGATTTACTAGATCAAGAGATAAAATGGTCCCATTGTAACTTTTATATAATTATTGAATCCCACTATGGTTAAAGCATGGTAATTGCTATGAGGTGGCAACAGATAAATGACAACCAATACTTATAAAAGTCAGTAACTGTTAATACAGATCATATGTTGGGAGATAGTTTCCTTAAATTTTGAGATTTTTAGGTTTATTACAAAGTATAACTGTTCAAAGAAATCAATCACATACTCACAAATCTATACACAGATACATTCCTGTACAGAGTGTTCATCATTAAAATATCCAGAAGGCTTACCTCTGGTATCACTCCCTCACCTTGATATCAATATGGCTGAAATTCTATTTACAAGTCTCAGTAGGTCTCAGATCCTCAGCAATTCTAGTCTCTCTGGTTTCCCCAGGCTTTTGTTTTCCATCAGTTCAGTCACTCAGTCCTGTTGGACTCTTTGAGACCCCATGGACTGCAGCACACCAGTCTTCCCTGTCCATCACCAAATCCTGGAGCTTGCTCACTCAAGTCCATCAAGTAAGCAATGTTATCCAACCATCTCATCCTCTGTCATCCCCTTCTCCTCCTCCCTTCAATATTTCCCAGCATCAGGGTCTTTTCCAATGAGTCAGTTCTTCACATTAGGTGGCCAAAATATTGGACTTTCAGCTTCAGCATCAGTCCTTCCAATGAACAGTCAGGGCTGCTTTCCCTTAGGATTGACTGGCTTGATCTCCTTGCAGTCCAAGGGACTCTCAAGAGTCTTCTCCAACACCACAGTTCAAAAGCATCAATTCTCCTGTGCTCAGCTTTCTCTATAGTCCATCTCTCACATTCATACACGACTACTGGAAAAACCATAGCTTTGACAAGACAGACCTTTGTTAACAAAGTAATGTCTCTGCTTTTTAATATGCTGTCTATATTGGTCATAGCTTTTCTTCCAAGGAGCGAGCATCTTTTAATTTCAGGCTGCAGTCACCATCTGCAGTGATTTTGGAGCCCAGAAAAATAAAGTCAGACACTGTTTCCCCATCTATTTGCTATGAAGTTACAGGACCAGATGCCATGATCTTCGTTTTCTGAATGTTGAGTTTTAAGCCAGCTTTTTCACTCTCCTCTTTCACTTTCATCATGAGGTCCTTTACTTCCTCTTTGCTTTCTGCTGTAAGAGTGGTGTCGTCTGCATATCTGAGGTTATTGATATTTCTCCCAGCAATCTTGAGTCCAGCTTGTGCTTCATCCAGCCTGGCATTTCACATGATGTATTCTGCATGTAAGTTAAGTAAGCAGGGTGACAATATACAGCCTTGACAGCCTTGACGTACTTCTTTCCCAGTTTGGAACCAGTCTGTTTTTCCATGTCCTGTTCTAACTGTTGCTTCTTGACCTGCATACAGGTTTCTCAAGAGGCAGGTAAGGTGATCTGGCATTCCCATCTGTTTCAGAATTTTCCACAGTTTATTGTGATCCACACAGTCAAATGCTTTGGCATAGTCAATAAAGCAGAAGTAGATGTTTTCCTGAAACTCTCTTGCTTTTTCTATGATCCAAAGGATGTTGGTCATTTGATCTCTGGTTCCTCTGCCTTTTCTAAATCCAGCTTCAACATTTGGAAGTTCACGGTTCAGGTACTCTTCAGCCTGGCTTGGAGAATTTTGAGCATTATTTTGTTAGTGTGTGAGATGAGTGCTATTGTGCGGTAGTTTGAATGTTCTTTGGCATTGACTGACTTTGGGATTAGAATGAAAACTGACCTTTTCCAGTCCTTTGGCCACTGCTGAGTTTTCCAAATTTGCTGACATATTGAGTGCAGCACTTTCACAGCATCATCTTTTAGGGTTTGAAATAGCTCAATTCGAATTCCATCACCTCCACTCACTTTATTTGTAGTGATGCTTCCTAAGGCCCACTTGACTTTGCATTCCAGGATGTCTGGCTCCAGTGATCACACCATCGTGGTTTTCTGGATCATGATGATCTTTTTTGTATAGTTCTTCTGTGTATTCTTGCCACCTCTTAACATCTTCTGCTTCTGTTAGGTCCATCCATTTCTGTCCTTTATTTTACTTTATGAATTAACTTACATAAACTAACTTACAAATTAACTAACTTAATGTAAAGTTTTTACTTAACGAAGTTGATTTCTGGATTGAGTTTCATTTTGAGAAGAGAGATTTTAATCCATTAATCTGATAATCTGTCTGATTAGGCCTAGGAACACAGGCCTGGGAAGGGAGACAATTTCCCTCATCTTCTAAGGTCATCTGAATTTTAGCAGCTCCATTTTAATCTTTGTTAGATACACTTCATCAATCCTGCTTTCTTAGACCTTGTTTCCAGGCAACTCAATACACATGCAAAGCTAATGTACAACCACTTTGTTTACCATATTCTCTCTCCTTTCACTTTTTATCTACATAGATTTACTGATAGCTCAGTGCCATTGTCATGCTTTACTTATAAAATTGTGCAATCACTCTTACAACTACTTATATTGCATTATTTTTTAGCAACTGCAAATAACAATGGAGGATATTTATATAGTAGGCTTGTTATATATTTATGTTTATTATTTATCTGGAAGTCTTATATGTACTTTATACAGAATAACTCACTTAATCCATCAAACAAACCTATGATGTAGTCACTATTATTATCTCTAAATGCTATGAAGTCTCCATTGTATTTTTATCAATAGATCCTCACGCAACAGAGTTTTTGGGAAAACCTAAGAGAAAGTTTGTTTTTACTACAGCCACAATATAAGAATATATCATTTGATTTTGTGGTTGTCAAGAATTTTCATTAAGGAGAGAACAACCAAGGTAGGGATAATGGGAAAGTGAAATGCACATTCCAGGTATAGCTATAAATAAAGTACCATGGTAAGAAAGTGCAAGGTATATTATGAAGAATTTAGACAGGGACTTCCCTCGTGGTCCAGTGGCTAAGAATCTGCTTTGCAATTCAGGGGACATGAGTCTGATCTCTGATCCCACATGATCCACTAAGATCCCACATGCCATGGGGCAACTAAGCCCATGGACCACAGCTGCTGAGCTCGTTCACTTTAGAGCCCGTGCACAAGGGAAGCCCAGACACTGTAATGAAGGCCCAGCATAGATACACACACGAAAAATAGCTAATTATGAAAGAAGACATTCAGACAGCAGTTGATAAATCAATCACATGGCTCTGAATGCCAAGTTGAAGATTTGGGGCTTTATTCTATTAAAAAATGAAACATTATTTCAGAAATTGAATCATTTGCCCTTTCATATGTAAAATGAACAAAGGAAAAAATAAATCAATTTACTGATCAACACTTCACAGATAGTAATATATTATCCCTTACTGGAGAAGTCTGAGCCTGGCAAGAATTCCCAAGAAAATGCTAGAATTTGAAGATGTCAAAATCTTTTGACCTTCTTAGCTGCTTCACTCTTAAATGACTCCTGAGCAGTATGACAGCCAAACTCAGCCAACCCAAGCACACCTAATACACTTATCAATACACTGAGTACCCCAAGTCACAACTACCATCCACATTTTTTCTATCTTATTATACAGTATTTATAGTAACTGTGTATGTGAGGTGTGACTATAAGAAAAGACTGGCATTTTCACAGTCATGCTGGAACTTATATATCCATGTAAGTGTTTCACTTTGTGGGTATTAACTTGCACTTTACTGTTGATGCTGTTGTCAAAAATCTGCAGGGAATGACTTTTAACTCCAGATCCCAAGCCACAGGAGAAAGGCCATTTTCTTATTTTACTTGTCTATTTTGTTATTGAGGTCAAATGGAATTCCAGTTGAAATTTCCCACTCTACCCACCCTTCTTAGTTCCAAAGTGACTTCTGGCTGTTTAGAAAAATAAAATGTATACTCAAAGTAAGGAGATGAACTATCAGCATAGGAACAAAAGCTACCATTATCCAGCACTTAAGATGTTCTGAAAACAGTCATGGTAAATGACATACGTGTATGATTTATTATGTATGTTAAGCTTGGGGGGTAACTTCCATATAGTTGAGTTAAATGTCAATAAAAAAGTCACACAGACACAATTTAGTAGGGGAAAAAACTGCATTGTGGTATGTAGACTATTTAAAATGATTACTTATGTAGCATACTGGTTAAGAGTTAGTGACAGGGTGAAGATGTTCGGGGTTTAAATTTTGGTTTTGACACTTGATGTCTGATCTTGGGATGGTTATTTGTAACCTCCCTTGGTTTCCCCTATCTTGAATTATAGTAAAATGCATGCTTGTACATTATGCTTAACAAAGTACTTGGTGCTGGCTGTCAGCTAGTTGGTTTAGGGAGCTTCAGTTGGGAAGTCTTGAGTCTACTCCACCTGTTCCTCCCATCCTTCAACAGGCCAGACTGGGCTTCTTCACATGAGGGTTTCTGGATAGTACTCCCAGAGGATGAAAACAGAAGCCTCAAGGCTTCTGGATGCCCAGGCTCAGAACTCCTGTATCATCCTACCACATTCTTTTGGTCAAAGCATCTCACATGTTTCATTGAGATTCAAGGGGTACAGAAATAGACTCTACTTTCTGATGAGAAGAGGAGCAGTCACAAGACTAAATGCCAGGCATATGCATACAGGATGGAAGGAATGAGCTTTTTTTCTTTTTTTTTTAAATAATATACTCCAGTAATGTTAGGAGTTGGGACCTAAGGGCAAAGAGAAACAACTTCTGAAAACCTTTACGAGGGGAACCAGTAGAAGATCAAATTTACTTTTAAATGATTGCTCTGTCTAAAGTGTGGAGAATGGATGGAGAGAGGAAAGACCAGGCACAGAGAACCTAGTTGGGGTTCAGTAACCCATTTCAGAGACAATGGTGACTTGAAATAGATAGTGGCAGCCAGACAGATGGAAATGGACAAATGGAGAAGCTCTTATAAGATACAGAATCAAAAGACTTGGTAAATGCAACTGGGTTTTGGAATAATAAGACTTTTAAACCAAACTAAATAAAGCCAAGGTATGGCATGCAAGCCACACATTTAAAAAAAAAAAAACAAGAAAGAAAAGAAAACAAATTAAATTTGCTAGAAATGGAAAGACAGCTGCTGGTGACAATTATTTTTGTTAAAGTGTCTAGTGATACCATGGAATGGTGGAAAATCTATTAAGAATTACTTGATAGCATCCTTTTACAATGTCATTTTCAATAGGACTTTAATTTACATTTTATAAATTATGCAATATTTTATGAAGTAAGTAAAATCTTTTAGTATTCTAAAGAGCAACACTATATTTTTGGCAGCTTAGAGTTTTGAACATATAATTGCACATTCCCTGATTCAGTAATAAGCTTTCCAAAAGGTGAGACCTGTGAAAATGTTGATATGAGCTATTCCATCTCCTTGTCAATTTTTTTAAAAAGTAATTTCCACATTAAGTACTATTCACATATAGACCATAATGGGGATGTCTCATATGCCCACAGTAAATGCCTAAAGTAAGTTAGTGTTTAATCAGGAATGTTTGTTTTAATCCTTATAAAGATATTAAAGGTAAACATTCCAGTGGCAATTGAAATGGACTCTATTTGCGAGAAAAGTGTACTTTAAGATTGAGAAAGGGGACGGGGGTCCTTTGTACACACCTCATTAACACACTGAGACTTGGTAGGTGGTACTGCTTCCAACAAGGTCAATATAGATGCTTTGGAATTTGTATAGGCCTGAGGTGGGCCACTCTGATATGAACAGTAAAATTTAACTACTTACATGGAAACTGACCACTTCCAAGAAGCACTGAAATCATTGCTTTGAAACATTGAAGTCATTGTGTTGGATCAAATTAGCACAAACAAGATTCTTTACATAACTGGCACTTGAAACTACCAGACACTAGGTGAATGGTGTATCCTGATCTGTTTAGAGTAGCATGCTTCTACTATATATGTAGACTGAGGATTTACAGCCTTATTTCTATGATATTGCAGCATATTTCTAATAGTCTCCAGAGATGCCTGAATTTCTAAGTTCATAATCTATTTCAATTCACTTAAAATGCAAGATAGAGCTTTTAAAAAATGATACAGTATGAGTGAAACTGATGAAAGGGACCAACTATAGGGTGACGTATGGTAACTAGACTTGTGGTGGTGACCACTTTTAGAAAAAAAATTTAGAAAAATATTATATGAAGTATGCAATAAGAAAGTCATGCATCCTTAAAAACTCTGTTCTTGATTACATAGATTCCTTCTTAGATTCCTTCTTTTCCACTAAAAGTGGGGAAAGGGAGGGTTATTAAGTACTCTAATTAGCTTTTACATTAAATACTATAATATAATATTTCATCCAAATTGCATTTTATGTGAATTCAGGGGAGAGAGAGAGAGAGAAAGAGATAGACAGAGAGAGAGAATTGTGACATTTTTAGGCTGCAAGATTAAATGCTAGCCCATAGGAACTCCTTTCTCATTTTAATGGTTAGAAGAAACTTCAGAAATGAGGTGAGGAGAGATTTTATAATAACTCTTATTGACTATTAAAAGTCATTATTGGACTTCCCTGGTGGTCCAGTAGTTAGGAATCTGCCTGCCAATGCAGGGGATGTGGGTTCGATCCCTGATCTGGGAAGATTCCACACATGCCATGGAGCAGCTAAACCTGCGTGCTACACTACTGGGCTCATGCTCTAGAGCCCTCCAGTCACAACTACTGAAGCCCGCACATTCCAGAGCCCGTGCTCTGCAAGAAGAGAAGCCACCGCGATGAGCAGCCCAAGCACCACAACTAGAGAAAGCCCATGCCTAGCAAGGAAGACCCAGCACAGACAAAAATTAAAAATAAATAAATTAAATAATAATCCTTTAAAACAATAAACATCATTATTAAAAACGAGAACATTTTTAAAACTACAGCATAGATTAGTCATGACAAGGAAGTCATAAAAGACAGCTAATGGAATGGGAGAGCAAAAGAAAGACGATATAATGAACTAGAAGCAAAAACAAAGTTTTAAGCCAACTTTGCAAGGGCTTGTAGGATTTTGATGGGGCTTATATTTCAGTGGGCCCTTGATGTGTTATAGTTGGACAGTACTCATGAGGCCAACCGGACAGGACCCAGTCACAGGTCAAGGGGAGAAAGGGCACTCTTAAACTTGACTTTCTCCTTTACCTCAAATGTGCCAATGAAGACACTGGCTCCTAAGGCCTGATTTCTCTCTTGATGTAATAGCCTTACACAGTTTCAAAGACAGACTGTTAGAGTTCAAGGAGCAATAATGAAACAGACAAAATGGGAATAATTCAAAAACAGTAGCAAAGTCAATCTGATGTTAGCTCATCTTCTCATTTACACTCCTCTCTCCTTTCAAACTCTGCAGGCACCCAGCTTTGTCCCAGACTTTTTCTACAGCTTCAAAAAGGAGCTATAAGGAAGGAAAAAAAAAAGAAAAAAAAACTGTCTTTCCTAAGGCCCCTTTATCTTCCCTCCTCCACCATCAGAATGTGGTCTGAATTCTCTCATAAAAGAGAAGTCATATTTAATGAGAAAGTGGAAAGAATACAGAGATGAAGCAGAAATCACAGTGGCACAAAAACAGAAAAGGACATCACTTTGCTTAATAAATATTTATTGCAAGTGTCTGCCAATTACCTTTCAAAGATTTTTATACACGTCCTATGTCTTTCATCTTTTTCATGTCACAGTTTATTCAAGCCGTGAAAAGTGCGTGTGTCAGGTAAATGTTGATTTACATGCAAATTGTATTTGCTAACCTCATCTTTAAGTGAAAAAGAGATTCCAAAATTTATTATTTCTCTCATTAATTCCTACTTTTTACAAAATTCAAATATTCAATAGCAGATGTAAATAAAAAAGGGTTTGCTCAGTTTTGTCTGGCACTTTTGCCCCTCCCTGTGTCATCTGGAAATCTATGTTGACTGAAATCAACAAGAGCAATGTCTTCTTTGGCTGTTTTTCACCACCTCTTTCTGTTTATAGTTGAACCCTGAAAGGGTTAACTCTTAGTCCAAATTCATGTGTTTACATTTACTTTAGGAGAAGTCCCACTATTATATTACCCCAAGATAAGACTTCTCCAAGGGATGGACTGAGAAAGGGGGATGCCAAGGAAAGAAAGAGTGGAAAAGATGAAAGGTCTAACAGTGAAATTGATGACTTTGATACCATGGTTAAAAGCTAGTTTATCCCCATTTTTTTCCTCCACTGGAAAAATGTTAAGAGTCTACTCTAGTATGAGGAATAGCACAACCTAGAACAGAGTTGAAAACATTTGCCAAGATTATGTAGGAAATTGTGCAACCAACAAAATTCTTTGTGTTCATTTAAGATTTTCAACACGAGGAGGAAAATAACACCAATCAGAAATAGATGTGAATTTAGATTTTCCAGAAAGTTCTGGCTGTGATTTCTCACTTTGTTCTCTCCTCCTCAATATCCTTCACTCCAAACCATGTCCTTTCAGAAGATTTACTTACTTCTATAGGTAAGAACCAGGCAACTTGGTTGATAAGCTCTTAATTTGAAAATACAAAGCAAATTCTTTCTAGCTAGATAACAAAGACCAGGAGTCTATGAGGGGGCTGCCAAGTCACAGAGTGTCCAGAACTCAGGAACTGAGGAATAATTACCCGGGGGTGTATAACTCCATGAAAATATGGGGTTACTGAAAATAATTAATAGCAACACTTATTGGGTAGCTAGAAAGCAATGACAGTATGCTGAAGTTGAAAATCAGAGAGTTGTTTGTTTTAGAGGTTAGCCTCATAGCTGTAACCATGTGATGAGAAATGCCCAAAGCTTATCTTTTGATGAGTCTATCATAAGGCTAATAAGACATAAGCTTCCAGGCTCCTCCCTAGCACAGACTCTGATGAGTGCTGGGGGTTGTAAGGTGTTTGTAAGTGAGCAAGGAGGTGAAGGAAGGCCAAGTTGTAAACAGGAGGTATTTCTCAATGAGTATGTTGGAGAACATGTCCATAGAGATTTCATGCCTACAGGTTTTTCCAAACCTTAAATAATTTGTGATTATTTGATTTCTAACTCAAAATATCCAGAACTGGACATGGAACAACAGACTGGTTCCAAATAGGAAAGGAGTACGTCAAGGCTGTATATTGTCACCCTGCTTATTTAACTTATACGCAGAGTACATCATGAGAAACATTGGGCTGGAGGAAGCACAAGCTGGTATCAAGATTGCCAGGAGAAATGTCATTAACCTCAGATACGCAGATGACACCACCCTTATGGCAGAAAGTGAAGAGGAACTAAAAAGCCTCTTGATGAAAGTGAAAGAGGAGAGTGAAAAAGTTGGCTTAAAGCTTAACATTCAGAAAACTAAGATCATGGCATCTGGTCCCATCACCTCATGGGAAGTAGATGGAGAGACAGTAGAAATAGTGTTAGACTTTATTTTTTTGGGCTCCAAAATCACTGCGGATGGTGACTGCAGCCATGAAATTAAAAGACACTTACTCCTTGGAAGGAAAGTTATGACCAACCTAGACAGCATATTAAAAAGCAGAGACATTACTTTGCCAACAAAGGTCCATCTGGTCAAGGCTATGGTTTTTCCAGTGGTCATGTATCAATGTGAGAGTTGGACTGTAAAGAAAGCTGAGCACTGAAAAATTGATGCTTTCGAACTGTGGTGTTGGAGAAGACCCTTGAGAGTCCCTTGGACTGCAAGGAGATCCAACCAGTCCATAACCAGTCCATCCTAAAGGAGATCAGTCCTGGGTGTTCATTGGAAGGACTAATGCTGAAGCTGAAACTCCAGTACTTTTGCCACCTCATGCGAAGAGTTGACTCATTGGAAAAGACCCTGATGCTGGGAGGGATTGAGGGCAGGAGGAGAAGGGGACAACAGATGATGAGATGGCTGGGTGGCATCACCGACTAGATGGGCATGAGTTTGAGTAAACTCTGGGGAGTTGGTGATGGACAGGGAGGCCTGGCGTGCTGCGATTCATGGGGTCTCAGGGAGTCGGACATGACTGAGCGACTGAACTGAACTGAACTGAACAAGATGAACATTCTTTCTATATAAATTTGTAATGATTTATATTGGACATTTATAGTGATTTTGTACGTGTAAATTTGTATTCTTAAGAGCTCCCCCAATTTTATAAATTTTGTTGTTTCTGTTCAGTCACTAAGTCATAACCAACTCTTTGCGACCCCAGGGACTGTCACATTAGCACCCACAAAATCTGGATCATTTTTATGTATGTTATAAAAGTTAATTTTATTTCATAAGTTTAACTGCTTTTGATGATTGTTAAAGTGTTTTGTTTTGCCCATTTCAATGAAAGAACTGTAGTTGTTAAGATATAGCAATATAAGGGTAAAAAGTATTGGCGTTTACAGTATAATCATGTTTCCTTACAACCACCTGGTGGCAGTATCCCTAAAATACAGAATGTAAATATATGGTTTGTTTTGCTTCAAGTATTAAAACAATGTTTACAAAAGAAGCAGGGGGGTGGGGTGGGGTGGGGAGGGAAGGCCTTGCCCATATAATACAGTAATAAACTGTGTTTTATTTGTTTATATTGTGATGATCCTCTATTAAATCAACCATGAATCTGAAAGAATAAAATTCCTGTTTTGTTTTTGACTTCCTGGGTACTACATACCAGCTTTTTATATGAGGTCTCTGGATGATTTTAACAGACAGTACAATAAGTTCTAGGCAATGAGAAATACTGTACTTGGGGCTCATCCATTGCCCACAGCTTGAGGGAAGGAGCACGGATGAGCTGCTTCCCTCATACACACTTCTCAGTAAGTAATGCTGTTAAAAAAATTTTTTTTTGAAAAAATACCAAATCTGATCATTGACTGCATTACTGCTGAGATTATAAGGCATTCTTTATCCACTGAAAAGGGTCTTGAATTGTTTGAAAACTTGGATATATTAAAAAGTTTTCCAGGTGGTACCAGTGGTGAAGAATCCACCTACCAAATGCAGGAGACACAAGAGACCTAGGTTCAATCCCTGGGTTGGGAAGATCCCCTGGAGAAGGAAATGGCACCCCACTCCAGTATCTTGCTTGGAGAATTTCATGGACAGAGGAACCTGGCAGTCTAGTCCATGGGGTCACAAACAGTCAGACATGACTGAGCACAGGCATCTCATCTCAACATATTAAAAAGCATGTTAATCTTAGAGGGCACTATGCTTAGTGAAATAACTCAGAGAAAAACAAATCCTGTTTGGTATCACTTACATGTGGAATCCAAAAAGTAAAACAAAATAATGAAATCAGCAAAAATGAAACTCACAGATATAGATAGCAAACTCATAGTTACCAGTGTGGGGGAGGGGGGAAGGGGGAGCAAGATAGGGGTAGGGGGTTAAGAGATACAAACTACTATGAATAGAGTAAATAAGCTACAAAGATATACTGTACAGCACAGTGAATACAGCCAATATTTAATAATAACTATAAGTGAAATTAACATTTAAGAATCGTGAAACACTATGTTGTATACATGAAACTAACATAACATTGCAAATCAACTATTGCTCAATTTAAAAAAGCATGCTAGCCCTGGTGGCTCAGCTGCTAAAGAATCCGCCTGCAATGCAGGAGAAATGGGTTCGATCCCTGGGTTGGGAAGATCCCCTGGAGAAGGGAACAGCTACCTACTCCAATATTCTGGCCTGGAGAATTCCATGGACTGTACAGTCCATGGGGTTGCAGAATCGGACACGACTGAGGACTGAGTGAATAATGCTAATCCTACTGATTATAATAAATTAGGTGTTATAATTTAGGATAAAAAAATTATTACGGGCTTTTATCAACGGCTCGTGATTTCTGTCTCTTTTTTTGTGGGAGGTTGGAAACGTCTGTGAGCTTTTACATAGATCCACTAGACTTTCTTGAGCAAAGAAGAGACTCACAGATTCTCTGTGTACTAAACAGACCGTTGGCAATAGCTAAACAGCTGTTGGCTGTATGATACATATTTGGCTAAAAACAGACCCATCTGTATTTAATGCATTATTGCCAAAGTGTAGTAACATGCTGTTTCCAGTCTGAAAACACTGGTACCCTCATGTGAGACGATCAAATTGAAAATCTCATAACATGGCTCTTGCACTTCTTGGCTATGCAAGCGGAAAACCTGAGTGTTCCAGAGAATGGGAGAATTTATTTCCAGAGGCTTCAGTTTGTGAGGCATTGAGGATGGCAGTGGATAGGCACAGACTAGTTTAATCCTTTCCTTTGGTAGATTCTTCATTTTATCTTGTTTTTACAAAAGGATTCCTTGGTATTTATTGCCTCTTTGTAAATATATTCTATAATCTTTATTTTTACTGATTAAAAAAGTAACATATTTTTAAGTATTAGAAAAATTAGAAAATGCAAAGAAGAAAAAAGAAGGGGGAAAAAGTCATGCTTTATCTTTCCATGCAGTTTACTTGGATGTGCCACTTCTGAATAAAGTTATCATTTGATGACTCAGGTGCTTAAAATGACTCCATCAGTCCATTTGCTGGGATTATTGTGCTTGAAAGCCAACTAGCAAAACAGACTAAGAGGTCAGGCAGTTTGTTAAGGTTGTTTATCTCTTAAATGCTCAGGCAAGGATTTGAACCCTGGTTTGCATTATTTAGAGCTGAGAGTTGAGGCTTTTACCACTATACAGCACAGCACACCTCATAGAAAATAACACTAAGCAAACAAGTTGTCCCCAAAGGTCAATGGAATGTAGATAAATGCATTTATGATAATTTAATCCATTTGAGGTTTTTAAAACTAGAGTATATAATAACTACAACTGGAAGTAATAGCCTAGTTTGCTAATGAGTGAAACAGTCACAAACATACTAGAATGTATCTCTAAACAATTAGATTTGGGATTTCCTAATATCTTTCATTTAAGGAAAAAAATGTGTTAGCTAAGGAATTTTTAAAGTTAATTAGTATAATGGAATTTTCCTCTAAATACTAGCACTTATTTCATTTGACAAAACACTGAACGATTTGGAGGGATTCTTGTAGTTTTTTTCATGATTTGAATAATGCATAGCTTTTTCGCATAATAGGCAAATGTTCAAATCAACCTCAAAGAAATCCTCACCTGGAAAGCTCTAACTAAATGAGCATTTTTCTCTGCCTACCACTAGCACCAGCCTCCATAGTAAACAGTCAACAGCTGGAGTGGTAACGGAATTCTCAGTACAGCTAATGAGAGCCCGATATTTCACAGCTCAGAGGCTGAGAATACTTTTCTTTAAAAAAAAAAAACAAAACAAGAAAAGGTATTTACAAAAATCTCAGTTCTTTGTTTGAATGTAAACCCAAGGAACAGTTGCTTTTAAAGGAATAAACTCTTTTCACTAATAATCAAGTTCACAGAACTGTAAAATATAAATGAAGACAATTTTTAAAGTGATTGGTTTTGTTATGTGCAATGTCACAATCACATCAAAACAACTAAGATGTGTCTGGAGTATGATTAAATCTAACAATGAATATTTTTAAAACATTATTTTCTCCTACTTCTCAAATGAAAGAAAGAAGGCATGGCAACATCATCCTTGGAAATGTTCAGTTAAATGCTGTAAAAATGCATGATAGAATATATTAGTCCCAATACTCTAGAATATCCTTGAATATATATTTTTAAATATGTTGACAAAATGCCACTTCCCTAGGAAGACATTTTAAATAATTCAAATTACCTATAAAAAAAATGTTTGCTGAGTCTTTTGTTTAATTCAAGATTCTTTCTTGCTCCCAACTGGTATTTGGTTTAAAAAAAAAAAAAAATGTTTAGAAGAAATACTGCAGGTACCTCTTATTTCTACTCCTAAGTAAAACTGAGGGACAACTGAAAAGAATCAAACACAAGATGATATTAGAGCAGAATTTAAGTACTCACAAGAAGCAGATCAACAGAGAGAGACCTGAAAGAGGGATTTTCAGGAAAGAAATCAAGCAACAGTGAAGGAGTTGAGGGAGAGTTGAAAGATCAGACATTGGAAAAGGAGGCCTCCCCAACAACTCTGCAGGTAAATAACTCACCCACAATGCAGGAGATATGAGTTTGATTCTTAGGTTGGGAAGATTCTCTGGAGAGGGAAAATGGCAACCTACTCTAATATTCTTGCCTGAAAAATCCCATGGATAGAGGTCCCTGGCAGGCTATAGTCCAAAGGGTTGCAAAGAATTGGACATGACTGAGAAACTACAAAGACACATGGGCAGGAACGGACAAAGGAGAGAAGTGTTAATGTTCCAAAAATAGGAAAAGACCCAGAGGAGAAAAAGGTGCAATTCTAGGTACTGTATCCCTTCAAGTCATTGAGTGCTCAAATAACCCTGTAAAAGAGGAACCATTGACCTTTCTGGTACAGCATCATGGGGAGAAGGATGCTGAATCACTCTAAGTGAAGTAAAGTAAAGTCACTCAATCATGTCAGACTCTTTGTGACCCCATGGACTATAGCCTACCAGGCTCCTCCCATGGGATTTTCCAGGCAAGAGTACTGAAGTGGGATGCCATTTCCTTCTCCAGAGGATCTTCCCCATCCAGGGATCGAACCTGGGTCTCCCGCATTATAGGCAGACACTTAACAGTTTGAGCCACCAGGGAAGTCTGAATCACTCTAAGCAAGTATCAATCATGCGACCTTAAAGATTAGTCTCAGAGAAGTTGCCTCAAAGGTAAAATAGGAATTTTTGAGCTTTAAGCTCTGTGAGCTAGAGTATGTAGCAACATTTAATATACTTTATGTCTTTCAGATGAATAGATGTTTGATCTGTGAATATTTAGGCTTCACTTTACAGACACTGGCCTCCAGAGAGGTTCAAGGGTTCCAACCTGGAAATACACATTATTCGTGTTTGCTGCTGCTAAGTCACTTCAGTCGTGTCCGACTCTGTGTGACCCCATAGACAGCAGCCCACCAGGCTTCCCCATCCCTGGGATTCTCCAGGCAAGAACACTGGAGTGGGTTTGCCATTTCCTTCTTCAGCGCATGAGAGTGAAAAGTGAAAGTGAAGTCGCTCAGTCCTGTCAGACTCTTAACGACCCCATGGACTGCAGCCCACCAGGCTCCTCTGTCCATGGGATTTTCCAGGCAAGAGTACTGGAGTGGGGTGCCATTGCCTTCTCCGTTGTTCATGTTTAAGTGTCAGTAAAACATCTCTGCCACAGTGCTAGCCTATACTGCAGGTTCTCCACTAAATGGTTGCTACCATTATTATTCTGTACTTTGCCCCAGGGTTTTACAGGGACCCTGGGTCTCTTCACCACTCAGAAATCACCTTGGTATTATCTGATGAGAATTAAAAGAAGGGTGGCTGTGAAAATCTACTCTTTTGTGAAGATAAAAATATTTTAGTTTGCAAAAATCAAGGTGGTCAATAAACATCTACACTAGATTTCAAAAACATGTAATAATTTGGTGTTTGAAGTGGCTCAGATGCTAAAGTGTCTGCCTACAATGCGGGAGACCTGGGTTCAATCCCTGGGTTGGGGAGATCCTCTAGAGAAGGAAATGGCAACCCAGTCTAGTACTCTTGCCTGGAAAATCCCATGGACAGAGGAGCATGGCAGGCTACAGTCCGTGGGGTCACAAAGAGTCAGACACGACTGAGCAACTTCACTTTCACTTTTCACTTTCATTCTAGCCAGCTGTTAAAGACACGCTCAAACAGACATAATCATGGGTCTGGAATAGTAATGTCCAGTAGGAATGCATTGGGAGCTACCCAAGTAGTTTTCAATTTTCTAGTAGCCATATTTAAAAAAAAAAAAAGGTGAAATTGACTTGATAATCTGCTTAATTTAAGCAAATATATCTAAAATATTGTCATTTCAACATGTAATCAGTATAAAAATGATTGAGAGATTCTACCTTAAAAAAAAAATTGGTACCAAGCCTTCAAAATCTAGTGTGTATTTTATCTTTATAGCATACCTTAGTTTGAACAAAGTCCATTCCAAGGATTCATTAGCCACAGGTTTGGGTATAGATATAGAAGAACTAAGGAGCATAATAATATAAAGAAACAGTATAGACACTAAACTTTCTTTTTTTTCCCCCAAGAAAACTAACTAAAGAAGCAAAAACTCTGAACTTGAAAACCTCCTCATCAAATATTGACTCTAGCTTGGGGCATTTTGTGGCTCGGCTTTACTGTGAAGAAATCAAAGTCACAAAGTACAAACTTCCTCACCTTCTTCCTCTTTTCCTTAAAATGTCTCTGCAACCAGACTCTTCTCACACTTCTAAATAGCCAAGGGTTTTACCAGTTCTCTCTCCTCAGTTCTATCTCAGAAGAAAAGTGTTTTCTTTCATTCTAAGACTTAAATCCCCAACTCCTCTTCCTTTTGCCTGCCTTTTTCATTGCCCCATTCTATCAAACTCCAGTTTGTACAACTTCAGACTCACCGTCTACAACGTGAAGTATATTTGATTTCCCTCTCTGCTTTCTTAAATGAAGCAGGGTTATATAAGCAAATAAAGCCAAAACAGCTTGAGATCCATAGCAATATGAAGCAGAAGGTACAGACATTTCCTATATACTCACTGCCCCCTCATATGCAGTTAACAACCGCAGCAACGTCCCACACCAAAATGGTATCTGTTACAAGCAATGAACTACATTGATACATCATTACCACTCAAAGTCTGCGATTTACATTAAGCTTCACTCTTGGTACTTTACATTCTATGGGTTTTAACAAATATACACTGACATGTAACACCATTATAATACCATATAGAATAGTTCCACTGCCCTAAAAATCTTTTATGTTCTACCTAGTCATTGCTTCTACTCCCTTTAGTCCTGGGCAACAACCAATCTTTTTATTGTCTGTACAGTTCTGCCATTTCCAGACTGCTATATGGTTGGAATCATATAGTAAGTAGCCTTTTTCAGATTGACTTCTTTCACTTAGAGGCACTTAAGGAAGGAAGACTATACAATGGAGAAAAGACAGATTCTTTGACAAAATATCTTGGGAAAACTAGATAGCTACATGCAAATACTGCAATTGGGTAGTTTTCTTATATACAAAAATAAACTCAAAATGAATTAAAGACTTAAATGTAGAATCTGAGGCCATAAAACTTCTAGAAGAAAACACAGGCCAGATGCTCTTTAACATCAGTCTTAGCAATAAGTTTTTGGACCTGTCTCCTTAGGCAAGTTTTTGCCTAAAAGCAACAAAAGCAAAAATAAATAAGACTACATCAAACTAAACAGTTCTTGCACAGTAAAAGGTACCATCAATAATACTAAAAAAAACCCCCAAAAACCAACCTACTGAATGTGAGAAAATACTTGCAAATGACATATCCAATAAGGAGTTAATATCCAAATCACATAAATAAATCAAACAATTCAGTATCAAGCCAAACCAGAATAAAAAGCAACAACAACAAAAAACCCCCACTAGACAACCAGGTTAAAAACTGGGAAGAGAATCTGAATGTACATTTCTCCAAGAAGACACTCAGATGGCCAACAGACAGATGAAAAGATGGTCAACACCATTAATCATCTGGGAAAGCAAATCAAAACCACAATGAGCTATGTCCTCATGAGTGTTAGAAAGACTATCATCAAAAAGACACAAACAAGTGTTGGTGAGGATCTGGAGAAAAGGGAATCCTCATTCATTGTTAATAGGAATGTAAACTGGGGCAGCAGCTATAAAAAAAGTCAAATGGGAAGTTCCTCAAAAAATGAAAACTATTAACTACTATATGATTCAGTCATTCCACTTACAGGTATTTGCCTGAAGAAAACAAAAACACTAATCAAACAACAAAACTATACACTCCTATGTAAACTGCAGTGTTATTTACAATAGTCAAGATATGGATATTTACAGTAGGAAGATATGGACTATCTTTATTTACAATAGTCAAGATAAATGTCCATTGGTAGATGAAAGGATAAAGACATGATACACACACACACACACACACACACACACACACACACACATACACACAATGCAACATTACTTAGCCAAAAAATGAAAGAAATCTTGCCATTTGTGAGAACATGGATGGATCTAGTGGTGGGGGGGTGGGGAGATGAGAAAGCAGGAAGGTAAAAATTGAGTTTAGGAATACAATATTAATATTCATTGAACTGTTCTGTAGTATTGGTTCATGGTTTAAGGTAATGTTTTAATTCATATTATGTGAACTCTGCTCACACTTTCATCTGTCCTTTCTCTCTGTATGTCCTTCAAGCTGGGATATAGTTTTAAAAATATTATTCAAGCATCCACTAGTCTGCTTAATTTAAACTAATCAGTTATCTAGTCCCCAGGAATAACTAAGATATCTTCAGGGACTGAGAACTTATGTCTTACAGAAATACCACTAAGATTCAAGGTCAGTCTCACTAGTATTTATTTTGTTTATCAAACACATACTGAGCACGAAACAGTTGTGTGGCATTTCCTAAGTGCTCTACCTGCACATAAATTTTCACAACCTATAATTGTACAGAGTAGATGCTATTTTCTTCATTCTCTTTTTATGGATGGGTAACCGAAGCCTAGACTACCCTGGTGGCTCAGACAGTAAAGAATCCACCTGCAATATAGGAGACCTGGGTTCAGTCCCTGGATTGAGAAGATCCCCTGGAGGAGGGCATGGCAACCCACTCCAGTATTTTTGCCTGGAGAATTTCCATGGACAGAGGAGCCTGGAAGGATGCAATCCATGGGATTGCACAGAAAACCCGATGGCATGACCAAGCACACGACTGAAGCCCAGGAAAACTAAAAAAAAAAAAAAACCAAAAAACAAAAGAAAAACTTGCTCAGAGTCACACAGGTAAGAAAGTACCTGAGACAGAATTTAAATTCCAGCAGTACGGTCCTAGAACTCAGGTCTTTAACTGCTAGGTCACACTGTTTCTCTGGTGAGTGAATAAGTGAAAACATTTAGTGCTATTTCATGGTTACTAGGAAGGTTCAATTTCCTTGAATTGGTCCTCTTGTCATCTATTTGCTGATGCCTAAAATTCCAGGTCAGAGTCTAATCCCTTTAGTGAAAACACACCATCTCCATTCAAATGCAAATACAACCTTATCTGTCCTTTATACTTTAGTACAAATTGATTTAGCAAGCAGGTTTGTGACAGCAGGTTTTGATAATGGGAGTGTCCAAGGAGACACTGAGACTGAGATTTTAAAGTAGAAAGGAAGATGAGGGGTGGGGGAAGGGAATTTGAGATTATGACTATATCTCAGGCTTAATTGGACTTTCACTGTGCTGCAGAGAAGTGGGTGGGGTGAGGGTGGAGGGATACATGTTTCACTTTCCCTTGGTTTATTGATATTTCTATATCTCCATCTAAGTAAAAAGGTTAAAACAAGACCCAAATTTGCCACAGAACAGTAAAAAGTACAGAAGTCTCAAGCTATGGGGTAAAATCCCTAGGAGATTGTGGAATCATTACAAGGCAATTCTTAAAGTACTATGTTCACGAATTATTCCCTAAAGAGGGAATAAACATTAAGCCATATATATATACATACACAATCTAAATTATTGATTCACTATATATAGAGATATACATAGATATATAGATACAGATACACTTTTTAATATATATATTAAATATATACTTAAATATATATATATTAATATATATATACATATATATATATATATATATCACTATTTCTCAAAATTCAATTCAGTTCAATTCAGTTCAGTTCAGATGCTCAGTTGTGTCAGACTCTTTGTGACCCCATGGACTGCAGCATGCCAGATTTCCCTGTCTATCACCAACTCCCAGAGCTTGCTCAAACTCACGTCCATTGAGTCAGTGATGCCATCCAACCATCTCATCCTCTGTCATCCCCTTCTTCTCCTGGCCTCAATCTTTCCCAGCATCAGGGGCTTTTCCAATTAGTCAGTTCTTCACGTCAGGTGGCCAAAGTATTGGAGCTTCAGCTTCAGCATCAGTCCTTCAAATGAATATTCAGGACTGATTTCCTTTAGGATTGACTGACTTGATCTCCTTGCAGTCCAAGGGACTCTCAAGAGTCTTCTCCAACACCACAGTTCAAAAGCATCAATTCTTCGGTGCTCAGCCTTTTTTACAGTCCAGCTCTCACATATGCATATGACTACTGGAAAAACCATAGCTTTGACTAGACGGACCTTTGTTGGCAAAGTAATGTCTCTGCTTTTTAATATACTATCTAGGTTGGTCATAGCTTTTCTTCCATGGAGCAAGCGTCTTTTAATTTCAAGGCTACAGTCACCATCTGCAGTGATTTTGGAGCCCTCAAAAATAAAGTCTCTCACTGTTTCCACTGTTTCCCCATATCTATTTGCCATGAAGTGATGGGACCAGATGCCATGATCTCAGTTTTCTGAATGTTGAGTTTTAAGCCAGTTTTTTCACTTTCCTCTTTCACTTTCATCAAGAGGCCCTTTAGTTTCTCTTCGATTTCTGCCATAAGGGTGGTGTCATATATGTATCTGAGGTTATTGATATTTCTCTCGGCAATCTTGATTCCAGCTGTGCTTCTTCCAGCCCAGCATTCCTCGTGATGTACTCTGCATATAAATTAAATAAGAGGGTGACAATATGCAGTCTTGATGTACTCCTTTCTCAATTCGGAACCAGTCTGTTGTTCCATGTCTGGTTCTAACTGTTACTTCTTGACCTGTATACAGGTTTCTTAGGAGGCAGGTTAGGTGGTCTGGTATTTCCATCTCTTTCAGAATTTTCCACAGTTTATTGTGATCAACACAATCAAAGGCTTGGTGTAGTCAATGAAGCAGAAATAGATGTTTTTCTGGAACTCTCTTGCCTTTTCAATGATCCAAAGGATGTTGGCTACTTGATCTCTGGTCCCTCTGCCTTTTCTAAATCCAGCTTCAACATCTGGAAGTTCTTGGTTCACATACTGTTGAAGCTACGCTTGGAGAATTTTGACCATTACTTTGGTAGCGTGTGAGATGAGTGCAAATGTTTGATAGTTTGAACATTATTTAGCATTGATTTTCTTTGGAATTAGAATCAAAACTGACCTTTTCTAGTCCTGTGACCACTGCTGAGTTTTCCAAATTTGCTGTCATACTGAGTCCAGCACTTTAACAGCCTCATCTTTTAGGATTCGAAATAGCTCAACTGGAATTCCATCACCTCCACTAGCTTTGTTTGTAGTGATGCTTCCTAAGGTCCACTTGACTTCATAGTCCATGATGTCTGGCTCTAGGTGACTGATCCCATCATTGTGGTTATCTGGGTCATGAAGACATTTTTTTGTATAGTTGTTCTGTGTATTCTTGCCATGTCTTCTTAATATCTTCTGCTTCTGTTAGGTTCATGCTGTTTCGGTCCTTTATTGTGCCCATCTTTGCATGAAATGTTCCTTTGTTATCTCTAATAATGTTGAAGAGATCTCTAGTTTTTCCCGTTCTATTGTTTTCATCTATTTCTTTGTACTGATCACTGAGGAAGGCGCTCTTATTTCTCCTTGCTATTCTTTGGGACTCGGCATTCAGCCTCCTAAATTAGACATTTATTTATAAATAAATTCAGGATAATTTTGTCATTATGGGTTTTCTCAAGCAATTTGGAGTAAAAATTTTGTCATTATGGGTTTTCTCAAGCAATTTGGAGTAAGAAGGCATAAAGATGTTGCTTCTTTTTTTTTTTTTTTTAATTGAGGTATAGTTGATTTATGATGTGTTAATTTCTAGTGTAGAGCAAAGTGATTTTTTTTTTTTTTTGTATTCTTTTCCATTATTGTTTATTACAGGATGTTGAATATAGTTTCTGGTGCTATACAATAGGGTCTTTTTTTTAATCCATTCTATATACAATAGTTTGGCTCTATTCATCCCACTCTCCCAATCCATCCATCCCCTGCCTGTCTCCCCTTGGCAAGCCAAATCTGTTAACAGGTTGCATCTTTTAAACCCATACCGGTACTATGAGTCACAGTTATAGAGAAGTATTTTGGAATCAAGTTGAACAAGTTTGATAAGCATCTCTGTGTCTTATTAACTTATAAAAATGATGATGCTAAACTCAGAATTTTTTTTTCTTCATAAGCATCATATTTGAAATGAAGAGATGGAAATTATATCTAGGAAGAAGAAAGCATGGCTCTCTGGATCAGCACCTTGGATAGCGCCCGCATAGCCAATGGCTGTGCAGTGTTGCTCTATACTGCTACATGTAGTAACACAACCTTTTCGTGCATTCTTTTACCTTTGCCTCTTTAATTCAGCAATTAAAACACTTGTAAAGCCTAACAAATCAAGCTGTGGTTTTCTGACAATTATATCTGGATAGAATAACAAGATCAGTGAAGACACGTTCATTGAAATACCCATTGGGCCACAGACATCAGCTGCATTTGGGATCAAATCAGGCTATTAAACCACAGGCCACAGAGTCTGTGATTTGCATGAGTAATTAGAAATGATTAATACAATGCCTTGCTTAATTAAACTTATCTCATAAGGGCACCTCTTGAAAACTCATAAGTTTGACAATTCATAATCACCCTCGATATGTTGAGTATAATATTTTCTGGCTCTAATGAAGGGTTTTTTGACTATTTAAGATAGACATGAGTTAATGACACAAGGCATACTGTCTTAACATTTTAAGATGTCTTAGAAATTTAAGGTGTCTTTGAAATTTAAGAGTTCTATCGAACAGTGTAGCAACCATAAAATGATTACATTTCAGGAAACTAACTAGGAAAGAATTGTAGGGTGTTACAGTGAGCCTAGCTACTAAGTAAGACATCCAGCCCTTTAATATAGGAAAAATAACATTTACGAATGCTATAATTGCCATAATTGCCAGAGTCAGTTTGGATTACAATTGAGGAATAGTACCATAGACTGGGTGGTGAAATATTTATTTCTTACCAATTTGGAGGCTAAGTATAAGATGAAGGTGCTGGAAGATTCAGTGTCTGGTGGAAGATCTCTTCATGATTTGCAGGCAGCTGGCTTGATGCCCACATGCTGGATAGAGAGGGATCTGGGTTCCTTTCCTCTTTCAATAAGGGCATCAACGCTATAGTGGGGTTTCCATCTTCATGATATCACCTAAACCAAATTATCTCCCAAAGATCCATTCTAAATACCACCATACTTAAATATATACAGTGGAATGCTACTCAGCCATAAAAAAAAATGAAATAATGCCATTTGTAGCAACACTGATGAGCCTACAGATTATCATATTAAATGAAGCAAGTCAGACAGATAAAGACAAATTTCATATGCTATCATTTATATGTAGAATCTAAAAAAAAATGATACAAATGAACTTACTGACAAAGCAGAAATAAACTCACAGACAGAGAAAACAAGCTTATGGTTACCAAAGGCGGTGGTAGGGAGATGACAGGGGGAGATAAATTAGGAATCTGGGGTTAACATTTACATACTACTATATATAAAATAGGTAAACAACAAGAATTTACTGTATAGCACAGGGAGCTATATTCAGTATCTTATAATAATCTCGAATGGAAAATAACTCATGTAGATATATACGTATATATACATATATATATATATATGAATCATTTTGCTGTACTCTTGAAAGTAACACAACATTGTAAATCAACTATACTTCTGATTTTTTAAAAAAGTTATTGCAATAAATACACACATACATACCACCATACTGGGGATTCAGGTTTTGATATATATGACTTTGACAATGGATACAACCACTCAGTCCATAGCAAACAAGCCAAATGTTTATTGAGCTTTTAGTTCAACAGCTAGCACTGAGATAAAATCTGTAAAGTATCTGCTAGGTACCATGTGTTAGAGTAAATGTTTCCATAAATACAAATGAGAATAAAGGTTATGTTTGAACTTAAAGGATACAAAATAGAATGAGAACAATATTTTAAAAAACACATGCTTATATCAAATAACTTAGTTATGATTTTGAAGCTAGGGAAGATGAATTCAGAGCAAAAGTTCAGGAGGTAAAAGAGGCATTAAAGATGGAGTTTGATCACTTACAAACTCTCAAGTTAATTCCTAATAGGTGTGATATCTCACCAATATTTTTTACATTCACTGATAGGATGTATTTCCTGTCATTCAGAGGACCCTCTTTCTGTTGTTCTCTGGAGAAGTTTCCTCTTTCTTCACTTTTTCCTGTTAGTTGACTTCCCCTGGTTTTAATTACCTTACCTACTTCTCATCTACATAAATGCTTCATCATTACTCAATAACCAGACATTTTTGAAGGTCACAAAAATTATTGAAATTCAAAACAAATATTTAATCTTCAGTGTACAATATTAAATTAAAAATAATACATTAAAAAATACTTTCCATAGAACTTCCCCACCCCCCCAATTTTTTGGTGAATCTATGTACAGTCTAAGGAGAGTGGGCTTAAGAAATTGGAAGGATGAGTACTGGGAGCCATTATAGTCCTCTGAAACAAGCTATGATGAAATTATTCCCATGGAACTGTTTATATATTTAGTAGAATCCTTGATTGCATATTCTGCTCTATGTATGTTTTTCCATAATTGTACAAGAATTTGAGAAGTTAGAAAACCTCTTTTCAGCAAAGAATAAATTATTGTTCCAGAATGTGGCAATTTGAAGTTCAAGAGTAACTAAGACAGCAATTCTGTGCTCTGAAGTGACTAAACTCAACTGCTTACAATGTAAATGCATTTGTCATACGTAAGGTAACAGTTTTTACTTCTATTCACAGAGTATGCTACTTCAGAGGTTGTTTTTGCATGAAGAAAACAGTCCATAAAACAAATTATTTGGATCACAGTGAGGCATTATTCAGATCTAGATTTATATTGTTAATCTAAACCACTAATGTGCTGAGAATTGTCATTCAGATGGATGAGGAAATGTGTTTTAAAGAAGAGACACGTAGTAGATTAGATTTAATTAATCCATTTTTTTTCTCATGAATGGTGCCAGGTTCCAGCTCTGAATCTTCTCTTTGTCTTTCACCCATGCAAATATGATTTTAACAATACACTGAACTCCACATAACATAAAAAAGCAAGTGTATCTTAAACCTCTTTATGTTAAGATGTATAAGGACAAAGCCTCTAATTTCAAGTTATTTCAAAATTCTCTTTGAGAAGACAGAACACAGAGAATCAGAGCAAGCAGGCAACACATGGTAATTACAATGAGAATGCATTTACTCTAAAAACTGTGGTGTTTTGTGCATCCTGCTCCAGGGTGTATATTCTGGCATTGTTGTACATATTAATCTCTAATATGATCTCTAATCATCTTATATGTACAAGACTCTGTCTTATATATCCCCATTTCTAAACCTAATAGGCTTGCTGCCAATCACGAAGAAGTTCATAAAACTGCCTGAAGCTTCTGAGCATGGCTTATTGGTTAAGGACCCTTTGGGGACTAGGTCTTTCTCAGTTTGGGGTCTCTCATTGTATATAATAGGAACTCAATAAATACTTGCCCAAGGTAATTGTGATTGGTTGAATCTAGTGGAATGAACTAGTGTTTAGAACTAGTTATTTCTCCTTTTATGGCATGCAGTTGACTCTGCACATACTCATGAATATAAGGGCTTCCCAGGTGGCGCTAGTGGTAAAGATCTGCCTGCAATGCAGGAGACCCAGGTTTGATCCCTGAGTCAAGAAGATCTCCTGGAGGAGGAAATGGCAACACATCCCAGTATTCTTGCCTGGAGAATCCCATGGACAGAGCAGCCTGAGTGGGACACGACTGAGCATAAAAATAAATCTATATGCTCATAGATGTAGGGAAAAATGGGTCACTGGACTCAAATGTTGAGGATCTCACTATTGAAGGGTAGAGAGCTTATGTGTAAAGGAAGACCCTTAATGAATGGTTCATGATGACCAGGGGAGAGCTAATTTATTAGTCTGGTGCAAACATAATTGTGAATTTGGACCTTAAATTTTAATCATTATAACTAGGCTCAAACACATCTTTATTAGTTAAAATAGATATCATTATAATCAATAATTTTTGCCAATGAGAAATGAGTTTATTTATTCCTGTAGTAAAAATCTGTGCTTCGGGATTCGATGGACTCTTGGAAAGCATTTTCTGCATCCTGTTGGTTGTGGAAGAGTTTTCCCTGCAAAAAGTTGTCGAGATGTTTGAAGAAGTGGTAGTCAGTTGGCAAGAGGTTAGGTAAATATGGCTGATGAGGCAAAACTTCATAGCCCAATTCATTCGACTTTTGAAGCATTGGCTGTGTGATGTGCAGTCAGGCATCGTCATGGAGAAGAACTGGGCCCTTTCTGCTGATCAATGCCAAACGCACACACTGCAGTCCAGTGTGTCTCATTGGTTTGCTGAGCATACTTCTCAGATGTAATGGTTTCGTCAGGATTTAGAAAGCTGGAGTGGAAGTGCTTTGGAGCTTCTTCTTGGTCCAATCACTGAGCTAGTTGTCACCAGTTGTCATATAAAATCCACTTTTCATCACACGTCACAATCTGATTGAGAAATGGTTCACTGTTGTTGCATAGAATAAGAGAAGATGACACTAAAAAATGATAATTTTTTTGTTTTTTGTCAGCTCATGAAGCACCCACTGATTGAGCTTTTTCACCTTTCCAATTTGCTTCAAATGCTAAAAGCCCACAGAATGGTTGACGTTGAGTTCTTTGGTAACTTATCATGTAGTTGTAAGAGGATCGGCTTTGGTGATCGTCTCAATTGGTCATTGTCAACTTCCTATGGCTGGCCGCTGTGCTCATCTTCAAGGCTCTTACATCCTTTGCAAAACTTCTTGAACCACCACTGCACTGTATGTTCATTAGCAGTTCCTGAACCAAAAGTGTTGTTGGTAATGGAAGTTGTCTTCCTTGTTTTACCACCCATTTTTAACTCGAATAAGAAAATCAGTTGAATTTCCTTTTTGTCTAACATCATTTCCCTAGTCTAAAACAAACATAAAATAAACAGCAAGCAACAAGGCATTAACAAGAAAAACATAAAGCAAGAAATGCACGTTAAAATTGTGTATAATATAACCACATTTATTTAGCGTTGTAATTCAATAACAAATGGCAAAATTCAACAATGCAAAACAACAATTACTTTGCACCAATCTTATAGCTCCACTGTATGTAATATAGCAGAAAAGGCAGTATTCTGTTACAATTTTGAATCTGTCAATAATTAGTGCTGTAACTTGGATAAATTCCTCAATCTTTGTGAAAGTCAGCATCCCTGCCATAAAATGAAATGGAGCAGGATTTGAGCTAGAACAATTATATGACCTCTTAACACCCTAAAATTTTATGATAGTGCCTTCCAAAAATTTATCCTAGAAGAACTTAGTAAACGTTCTGTGAGAATGTGTTCTATGACAAAATAAGTTTGCTAAAAATTTGCATTAAAAAGGACTTTGTTTTAAATGATAGGACTTTTAATGACTTTAGCATGCTAATGTGCATTTTGTGACTCTTCAATAGGATCTCCTCAAGCTTATTTGACTATGAAATTCTTTATTTTTATGTAAATCCTATTAACTAAAGGGATGATCATATTCAACAGAATAGAGTTTAGCAAAGGCATAAAGTTTTTGAAAATTCCTTGATAGCCCTTAGACAGAGCTTGTCACAGTAACTAATATTCCAGCTAATTCCATCCATCTTTATTGAGAATTTCCAATGTGAAAAGCTCTTTGAATACTATTATAAATACTTTCATAACAGACTGGATGTAGCTATTACTATCTCATATTACAGGTGAAGCAATTGAGTTCTGAGGGATTACATGATTTTCCCAATGTGACAAAATAAAGGAGTGAAATTATAACCCACTATTTTAATTCTATAGTGTTGTTACTTTGCCTCATAGACTTTTATCACCACCAAAGCTACACTTTCACCTTGCTGTGTAATCTGATTAGGGATTCTCTGGATAGGCGTGGCATTTCACAGGGAACAATGACCACGGCCACTTGAAAGAAAACAATTAACTACCATTAAGGAATGATATGATGTGAAGACCACAGCCCTGTAATATTCAATTGTTAAAGCACTCAGGGAGATGCCTGGGAAAAACTGTTCCTTTTATTACCCCCAGTGAATCCACACATGTCATATTCTAACAAAGGGTGTATATATATATTCCATATATAAAAGAGGAATATATATATGTAAGATGGAGATCTATCTCCATCTTAAGAACTTTATTGTCTAAACAGGAATTTTTATGCAACTTCTTTGTTTTAAATTTGGGAAATCAACATACTTTTCAACCACTTGCTTTCCATGAACTTACAGTTTTCAAAGCCAGGTAAATTGTTTATCTTCACAACTCTTCTTCAAGAAGTAGCTCCCTCTTGTTTTATAGAGAGGAAACTGGTGCATTGTGAAATTAATGACTAGAGAAACTTTAACAACTTAATAGTTGCCCAGGATTTAAAGACAAACATTAAATTTTCTTTCTTAGCCTGTGGCAAATGACTCTAGACCTTGACCATTCTATCTTTCTGGCTTCTGAGTGGAGAATAATATGGACCTCAGTGAGCATAGGTTCTCTGATGAATTAAAAAAAAAAGAATTAGAGATAAAGAGGACAGAGAGAAGGAACAATAATCAGCTACAGCTAGGTTAGAGAGTTTTGACAAATATACAGAAGAACTACTGTAAACCAAACATATATTGAAATATACTGTTTCATAGTTATCAATAAGTGCAAAGATAAAGGAATTCCAATAATGATATATCCCAAATGGAGGTTCTACCCGTAAATGAATAGTTTTGAAGTAATAGCTTATTAAGTGTTTTTTCAAAATAAAAAATTAGTACATTTTCAAATTTTTATAACCAAACCATAGGTTCAGAGCCTACATTTTGACTGCAATAAATACCATCACCAAATAGATAATTGGCCTTAACTGGCCCGGCAATATATTTCCATGTGAATCAGTGTATTTTTTCTCCCAAAACTCATATAACAAGAATGCAATGGTGGTAATTAGAGCAGGGAAGGAAGAAACTAACTAACAGAAGATTCAAGCAATATTCCATGCGTCACTTTTCATATTTGTAAACTAGGTCTAATTATTCTTATTCATTAATGAGTTGCAATCCAGATAAACAAATTGCAATTAAATGGAGTATATTCTAGGTGAGTACATTCTTGAAGAAGTTTTTCAGTTTTCCTTGCTTCTGAAGTTTCTAGAACTGGCCCTTGATGAAAGGACTGTGAACTTGAAAACAGCCAACACCAGCAAAGAGATCAAATGACCCTCTGTGATCAACTACAAAGTCCCGTCAAATACTAACCAGTGCTTCCAACCTCAGTCAGACTTACCCAGAGAGAACATCTTAGAGTTAATAGAGAAATGGGCTCTAAAGCCCTGAGTCCTACTATGGACTCTTTTACAGAGGTTGTTTAGCTTTGGCAAGTAGCTTAACCTTTCTAAGCCTGACTCCTCATCTGGGGCCATTGCTCTTGCGCTCCCCTGCTTCACAGGATTGTGAAGAGGATCAAATCAAACAATATATGAGAGTGTTGGAAAGTATACAATGCTATAGCAACAGACACACAGAGCCCCTAGCCTGTAGGATATTTGACCCTGTCTATCTCTGTAAAATTTGTCTTCTTCATGGTGACATCTGAGACGCTTTTATTTAAAGAAAGACTGACTAGGAAAAGAACTACCCCATGGCCAGAGACCTGCTGCTCATGTGCATGCCTAAGACTATTGTGGCTACTGTCGTGAGGTACCTATAGCTTCCTGGGCAGGGTCACCAGACTCTGTACTGTTGTGAACAGAATATGCTCAGCTTTGTGATGTCCTGTAACCTGGAGCTGTCACCAGCCAGCTTCAGTGCACGGGTGAAACCGATGCAATCACCCAATGGTGAACACATGGAAGAAACTAAAACTAGAAGTAGGAAAGATTTAAGAACACACTTGTCACTGAAAGTGTGAAATGATGCTATTGGAGAAAGGATCAAGTCATGTAACAAATTTTCTGGTGCCAGAGTGGCTGGAGCAGCATGGATGGTCATTAGGGAACTGAACCAGATTTTATGGGAATAGGAACTTAAACATAATACATCATATCTTTATGCACCCTAATACTCTGAGCTGCCTCTTGTCCCTTTCAACATGAGGCTGGAGTCAAACAGGATCTATTAATAAGAAACCGTGAAAGGACATTTCAGTGATCATTCAAATATTTCAAGTGTTGACAAGAGGGAATCCAAAAAATTGTCACAAGATCCTTTCCAGGGTAAGAAGTCCTCCAGGTAGGTCCTCAAAATAATCAAACTAACAAATACCCAAACACTGTTCTTCGCACCCCAGTCTACAGTCCTGGCTGATCAGTTTGACTGATTCATCTCTCTCTTTCAGAGCACCTTAAGCCCTAATTTTTACATCAATCTATCTTTTTTTTTTTTTTAAGCTCTTTTAAATTCTGATCCTCATTCCATTTCTCCAATTAGACAAAGCAAATGAACTTCAGACACCTGAAGTTTGTTGCCTGAACAACAAATGCTGGACAGGAAGAGAAAAAGAGGAGAGAGGAAAGGGAATTATAAATATATTTCCATCATTCAGTTTATATTGTTTTCAGCTACATATGGGCAGGTGAGAAAAGGTCTGATAATGAAAGATTGGTACCTATTAAAACAAAACCACATTTATAGGTGTGTGGAGTTGAAATACTCTGAACATGGATGGGTTTCCAGGACAATATGTCTGTTTTACAGATGTGGAGACTGAGGCCCAGAGAGTTATTGTAGAGGCTGACACAGCTCCACTGTAGTAGAGCAGAAAGAGATATACTATTATTCTTGTTTCCCAAACCAGTGATTCTTCCTCCAGCTAAGAAGCTGAGTAAAACAAGCACAGACAAACAGGCACCTCTAAGTGTACAAGTTATAAGATATTGTTAAATGTTTGATTTCTAGAGTTATCAGAAATATGATATGGCAGGAATAACATGCTAAAGACAGTTCATTCTGCCTTACTCTGGAGATCATTTCTGTGCTTTATTGGCTCTATGTTTATAAGTACGATTCTCACTTCTATAAATGATGATGCCGAAGGCTGGCAAACATAATTAAATATAATACACATGACTAATACAATTTCAATTCTGTGACTAAAAGGTATTTTCCCTTCAGGTGATTTTGGATAGTATTTTATATAGTTAGGCTTTTACTAGTCTCTTCATTGTGCTTTGCAACTGAAGTTCTGGCTTCTTATTAATTGGGTCAGTAAGCAAATCATTAATAAAAATAAACAAAAATCTACATTAAAAATCACCTTTCTTCATGAATTTTTAGAACTTGAGCTTTCCTTAATCTCAGCAGTACATAATAGCTTGTCTCTGGAATGTATTTTCCTGTCCTCTGACTAAAAGTGATATCAACATGGTCCCTGGGTCATGGCCTCTACTCTGGCTTATTCCAATTAGTCAGCAGCACAATCCTCAGATGCTCTGCTTCAGTGATTTCTGGGAAGCCGGACAGAAAGCAGCCAAGTTCTTATGCGAACTGGAGCAAGACAGTGAATTATTATCTAGTAGCAACTTCCCCTTCTTCCCACTGTATCCTATCTTCACATAATGAGAGCCTATTTGGAGTTTTTGCAGGATAAGATTGTTGAGAACTAGTTTTCCTCCAAGATATGCTGATCACTCAGTCACAATGAGGATGGTATGTTCCCAGACCAGAGAAGAGAGGTTTTAAATAATTTATCCGGCAGGAGTCTGAGAACAATGTTTGGTTTTTAGAGACCTTTAGGGATAAGAAGATGCAGCTGGGAACCAGAAGGGGAAAAAAAAAAAAAAAAAAAAGGCCATGATTTTTCAGAGATTCAGAGCTGGCTCCACCTCATGCTGCATCTGGCATATAGAAGGTGGTCAACAGCTGCTTGAGGAATGGAGTAACCCTACCTGGAGGGCATAACACAGTGGGAGGCGAAAAAGGGCAGGGATCTGTGTTTCTGGGCTTAAAATGGAGCCGGCTATCCTGATGGGAATTCAAGAGGGAAGGCTGATGGTTATAGAACCACAAAGTAAAAAACCCAGAACCCACGTTCTTTTCCTGAAATCACATCACTTCCAAGGTATCAAAGTACTCCTAGCTCACCAAGTTCAGAAATTCAGAAAGAACAACAATCAATTTGAGGGGACTGCCTTGGTTTAATGAATGAGCTGGTGCTTGGGAATCTCCATCCTTGGGGAATCAGGAGCTCCTGTCCAGTGTGTGTCCTGAGTCAAGCGGGCAGGCAGCTGGCTGAATCACTTTACCCCGTTAGACCTTCACTTCCTCATCTGTGAGATGAGTAAGTTGTCACAAATGGATTTACGTGAGATCCTTAATGCTTGAATCTCTATTTATGTGAGATCCTTAATCCTTGAATCTCTCCTCTGCATCTGCCATGGGAAGTTTGTGAAAGAGCAGGAATGGAAGATTGTGCTAAATTATTTCACAGTCTTCCCATGACTTAATCCTACATCATTGCTTTAAATTATGGATTCTTGCTCCCCCCACCTCTTTTTAAGTAGAAAATCCAAGGCATATGATGGTTCCAGAACATGTTCAAGGTCACGCAGCTAGTAAATGGCAAACCTGGGAATCTAACTCAGAGCATACTTGTTGTTGCAAATTTTATAGACAGATTAACAGGAAGCAGCCTCGTCTCATCCTGAAAACAATAAAAGGATGATCACTTTAGATTGCATCCTGGTGCTTAAAATAGAACTGTGACAAGAATTGTCATGAGATGATTATTTTTTTCCTTGTGCCAAATATAAATAAGTGGGAACTGCAGTTGAAACTTGAGAAAAATCTCTGTAGGGTTTTGAAATCATCATTGGGTATATAATATAACGATACTAAAACTCCATTAACCCCTGCCCTTGCTTCAATCAACAAAACTTTATTGAGATGTCAAACATTGATGGAATGCTGAATAGAGAATCCTAGTTGGCTTATCTTAAAATCCTGTAGCACATGAGGAAACAATACAAGAAGTTTGTGTTCATGAAAATAAAAATAGGTACAGAAGAATTTTAACTTGCCTAAAGTAAGACTTAGAGTTACAAACAGACCCATCTTATAAATATCTAGAGTCAGAATATTTATATACAAACACACACACATATATAAAATTTGACATATTTATGTGTATATGTGTGTGTATATATATACTCCCAGACATATATAAGTCCATCTATTTTTAAGATCTAAATATGACAGGATACTGGGCAAAAAAATGTCAGAATCAGTAAACAGATAATTTTATTTCCTGTGCCAAACCTCCAGAAATTAATTCCAATTTGTTTAAAAGGAAGATGGGGAAGCAATTTCTGCACTGGGGCATATCATCTCTAATTATTTTTCTGCACACGCACATATGCACACATATACTCACTCCAAATTGAAATTAAATTTTGAGTTACCTCATTTCACTAATTGTGACTAATAGTTATTATTATCATATACATTTAAATATGTGCACATAAATACATATGTACATAAATATATAATACTTGTATATGAGCGTGTATGCATGTATCTATCCATCTTTCATCCATCCATCCATCAAGCAGATTTTACACTGCAAAAAGGTGACTATAAACTAGAGAGACTGACTTTAAGTCCTTCATATTTTACAATCATGGAAAACTTATTTTGACCTCATACTTCCAACATGGAAGCAATAGATCTGTCAGACATAAAATTAATCAAAATCATGAAAGAGTATGCATCATGTGCTATGACAGGCAATACCATGAAACAGATATGTCTATACTACATTCTGAAGCCTTCACTGTAGACAAGAAAGCATTAGCAATGCTGGGGGAAATGTCTGAGGAACTGCTGACAAATTGTACACTTTCTATAGGGACTTGGATCTTGTTCAACTATTAAACTCATTGACCTTCTTAGTTTTTGACAAACAGCAAGAATGCTATATCTACTCTATCTTTTAGTTCCTTCTGAGAGTAAAAACCACTGCTGTCTTGAATCTGGGCTTCCCCAATGGGGAAAATATGACTCCACCTGGAGCTGGGGAATGAAAAGATAGGTATATTATAGATACAAGATGGTACTGGTTGTCACTTTGCTTTGTGGCACTATGCCCAGCTCCTCAGCCTTGCTAAAAATCTTATAGAGACTCAGTCTGAGTCAGGGTCAATCACTTTCAGGGAACTTGTTTTGTGTCCTTGACTGCAGTAATCATTTTTGTTGAGGTTTTTCCTTCTTCTTCTTCTTTTTTTTTCTTTTCCTTGCATCCTGCAGGCCTGATTGTGACAATATTTCTCATTACACCTTTGTACTGAAGCTTCTTTTCTGAAGGTGCTGATGAATTGATCTTCATCTGAATAAATGTGTTGTGACCAGAGAAATAAGCAGCAAGTCAACACAAGCTATTGTTTTCAGTGCAGTCCTTCACCATGCTCCCTCCAACACAGATCCTCCAAGGGGTGGGGGAAATTTCATAATTTCATTAATATTCAGTCATCAGACCACTGTAATCATTTCCCTTTACCAGAGGGTAGACCCATGAATGGATGGATAAATGTCAGAAAATAAGTTATTTGTAGATTGAAGAGGAGGACCTAGAATTTCTTACAGCACTGGCTTTGAAACAGTTAAAGAAAGAAAGAAAAAAAAAAGAAACAGTTAAAGAGCAACACCTCCCATGCTGCTGGAAAGGGAATCCATAATGTTACTGCTTTCATCTCAGACTCCATCAAAGCAGTGGCTCTCTTCACCAAAGAGAGTGGAATAAGACCCTTCCTTTTGCAAATAGCATCAGGCCAATCAAATAGAAAATTAAAGTCATTTCTGGTGTTAAAATATAGCACAGTATATAACTTCCTCTTGCAGGTTACCACCTAGAGTTCAAATCTTGGTTCCACTACTTTTCCTTGGAAAAACTATTTAACTTAATCTAAATTCAGTTTCCTATTTTTAAAAAATGGGGTAAAAATTTTCACCTTTCAGAATTGTTGGAAACATTAAATAAGTAAATAATGTAACATGAAACAAAGTAGGTGATAGTAAGCGTTCAATAAATATTAATTCCCTTCTCCCACTTTTGTCACATTTGGGAGTGAGGAAACCTATAATTTGGTAGACTTTTGTGAATGAAAAGCCCAAGGCCATCTACAAATAATAAAGACCCTGAATGTCAGTCATTATAAAACACAGGTAAGAATTCAGTGTAACACAAAGAAGATCAGTAGAAATAAGATAATACAAAGCGATGACAAGTGGGTTGTCTGGTTAAGCATTATCACCAGGATTTTAGGGAGGAGGAAAACCATTGGTACTTTCTTTCCCCAGAATAGGAGCTTGTGGGGTAATATTGCATAATTGTTAAAAGTATCCACTGGGGAGGCAGACTGTCTGGTTTTGAATCCAAGTTCTATCATAAGAACTACATGATTTTGAACTAGCTATTTTATTCTCTGTGTGTCCCACTGTAAAATGGAAACAATATTAATGGAAACCCAAAGGGTGATTTTGATGATTACATAAGTTAAAATATACAAAGTGCTTATATGAGTGCCTGGGACATGATAATCAGCATTTAACAAGGCCAGCAGTGTGTGTATGTGTATGTGTGTGTGTGTGTGTGTGTGTGTGTGTGTGTGTATGCACATGGATGCACACACTTTTAAATTCATCTAATAAATTACATATTGTAATTTCAGAGTAAGGGACAGTCATTTCTGAATAAATCAATTTGCCATTTCATAAAGCCCATGGGCTCTTGCAGATAATTTTAAACCTAGGGGCCTTGGCTGGGGAGAATTATATCTGAATAATTCAGAAAAGATACAATGCTTATAATTGATAAACACTATTATCCTTTAAATGTGGTGCTTCTAAGAGCATAGAATTTAGGTCACTTGCATCAGAATCACTTGTGACACTTGTTTTAAAATGCAGGTTCCTAGATCCTGTTCCTAGGGTGACCATATACTCGATTGATCAAACCTGGATGTGTTTGAGAGTGAAAGGAATGACTATAAATAACTGTACCAGGTTAAGAAGCATAACCGCACTGCCCTGGGTAAAACAGAACATAGGGTATCCCTGCACATCCCAGAACTATAGCACTTTTTACCCCAGGTTTGTAGTTCTATTAAGTTTTCATGATGATTCTTTTGTGGTGTAAATTTGAGAAAGGCTGTCTTGAATTGCATCATTTTAACAAAATTTAATTAATTCAGGAACTCTGTGAAATTTACATACCTGCATTTCCTAAGGATATTTCTTTGTGATGGGGAAGGATGTAAAAGAGAAAGAAAAGGACCATTTATTGACCGTCTACTCTCGCTCAAGTTTTCCCTCCCCTTGGCATGGCACTGTCTTCCATAGTCTACAAAATAGGTTTACAAATCTTTGTTTGCTCTTGAAATTGAGTTAACCTCATGTGATTATGGTAAACCACATTCCCCTAGCTAAGGAACCAGCTCTATAAACAATTTAAAGAGACTGACTCTGGGAGGAAAGGAGGCAGTGCTTAGCTGACTATCTTAAATAAAAGGGCAGCAAGAATAATCAGTAGGAATTAACCCATTGTACTCTCATCCGGCTTACAGCATCTTTACCACAGGTATAAGCCTCCCAGTCATCTATCAGACCTTGGAATCAATCTCGTGGAGCTCTAACGAAACCTGTAGTCTGACCTAAACTTCTGCCCCAACCCCCTCAACTGCCTTCTAAAACAGTCTCTCATGAGTGTATCTCCCTTTACCCTCAACATTTTATCTGGACAGGCTCTTCTTGCATTTGCCCTAACTTAAATGCAAATATTCCTTGAGATCAAAGATGCCCTGTAGCCCTCCCAGGGGAGGGCCCTCCCATGACCTATCCTCACCCCTGAAAACATGTCCTGGAGGTGTGGGAGGTTTCCTTCCTACTCTTCATTGCCACACCAGACCATCTCTCTTTCTTCCTCCCTCAAGGACTCGAGAGTCTTTGAAGCATGTCTCCATACCACCCCATCTACTGATCAAATGATCATGCCTTCTTCCATTAAAAATATTTAGAATCTTCTCACTGTCTTTGAATAAACTTGAATCACTGTTCTGTTCACCAAAACGGCAGATACTCTCGCACTCTGCATTCTCAATTCCTTGTTCTTTTCATTTCCAGTGATCTTTCCCTTAACTTCAGCCAATCATTCTCATGGTGTCCACTGCACGTTGTTATCTTTAGCTCCAAAATCTTGATTTTAATCAATCCTATCTCTGTTCCCATTTCCTATCCTTTAAACTCACTTGTTGTGGTTCCGCAGCTGCCCTAGTTCTAGTTGCCAATGAAAGTACCAATCCATGAATCAGCACTTCACTTTTCTTTCTTCCTCCTTGTTTTGTTTTCATTAATTCTCAGTCATCAGACCACTGTAATCACTTCCCTTTACTAAAGGGCAGACCTATGAATAGATGGATAAATGTCAGAAAATAAGCTATTTGTAGATTGAGGAGGAGTCTTTTTTTGTTACTAAGCTTAGACACCATGATTCATCACTCCAAGCAATTCTGTGTAAACAACATCAACTCAGTTTTGGTTTTTCTCCAATATGTCAAAACCCTAGTTGGTAAAATCTAATCTTCCTCTTAGTTCACTACTGTATGTGAACAGATTAAATAAGTAGAGAAAAACACCAAACTCTGTTGACTGGACTTATTCTAACTTGTGACCATACATCTGAAGTGGGACTTCAGTACTGCCAGAAACTCTACACTATTTTCTGAGCAGTTTACTCTCATTTTTTAAGAGGAATATTTCACACCTTTTCCTCCTGAATATCCAGTAAAACCTAATCCAACATGATTATCAATCAACTCTCGAAATTTAATTGAGAAAATAGAAGCATTCTGAATGGAATATACTCACTTGTCTCCCATTGTATCTGCTAACCTGTCTGCATTGGGATCAATATACTCTGTCTTTTCTCCTGTTAAAATTGATAAACTGTTGCCACTCTATCTAAAGCCAACCCCTGCACTTGTGTGCTGGAGGCCAGTTCCTTTCACCTGCTAATGGATTTTGCTTTGAACTTGTCATCTCTCTCTTCTACATCGACTTTCTCCTCTACAGCAAGTCATTTTATCAGCATATTTACTTTTAATAATATGGCAATAGAAAAGTAAAATTCCCCCTTGACACTATATTCCCCTCTGACTTCTTTCCCATTTCTCTGCTCTTCCTCTCAACAAATCACTCTTGAGTTATTTATATTTGTTTCTTAAATTTCATCACCTGCCATTCTCCCTCAACCTATTCCAATCAAGACTTTGTCCTGATCATTTCAAGGAAAACACTCTGGTCAATGAATTTTACCTTGTTAAATCCAACATTCAATTATGTGTGCCTATCTCATTCCACCTCTCAGCAGCATTTGACACAACAGAAATACTATTTTCACTTGGCTCCCATGATAGAGATTCCCCTAGTCTCCTTTCTACTTCATTATCAGCCCCTGCTCTGTCTTCTTTACTAGATTCTCTTCCTGATCTCCAAATTTTCTAATGCCCCAAAACTCAAACTTCACCTCTATTTATTCTCTTTATAGATAATTCTGTTTAGGACATGGTTTTAAATATCAACTAGGTCATAAATACCAACTAGTATATATAAATATCAACTAATATGTACTAACATATGTATGCATTCACTGATAAAACAGTATGACATTTGGAGTTTGCTCCAAAATAATATAAAAGAGAAGAAAGGGGTGGGAATATGGATGAAGTAAGGTTAGCCATGAGTTGATAATTATTAAAGTTAAGTGATGGGAAATTTGGATTCATTATACTAGTCCATATCATGCATATATATTTGGTTGCATGAGGACTCTTAATTGTGGCATGTGGTAATCTAGTTCCCTGACAGAGAATGAACCTGGGCCCTCTATACTGGAGTGTAGAGTCTTAGCCACTGGACCACCAGGGAAGTCCTAGTATCATATATTTTTGAGATTTTCCATAAAAATATATTTTAAAATACCATATCCAATTTCCTTCTCTAGCTCCAAAAACTTCCAAATTATATATACATGTGTGTGTGTGTGTATCAAATTTCCTATCCCACATCTTTCCTTGGATTTCAAAGTAAAAAAATTAACATATCAAAAATAGAACCCTTAATGTTCCTTTGTGTCAAATTTATGCTTTCCGTATGTCCCCAATTTTAACAGAGGCATTACAACAACCCTTTGGCTAAGGACCCAAACCTACAAGCCATCATTAAGTTCATCTTTATTCTCTTGTAAACTATAGCTTATCTATTAACAAGACTTATCGGATTACCTTTCACAATATTTGAAATTTGTATCACTTCTTGCCATCTCCAGAGCTATTGTTCTCACCCAAGCTGCCATCACTTTTCACTCAAACCACTTCAGGAGACCACAAGCTCATCTTCGTTTCTTCATTCTTGTCCTCAAAGAATCTATACCCATTTGGAAGCATGGTGACTTAAGACAGTTTTTATAATTCCCTTGGTCATTCTTTTAGTGGTGTTCTTTCTAATTGGAAAAAAAAAAAAAAGAAATCCAGAATCTATACCATGGACAAGACCCTGCGTGGTCTGGCGTCTGCTTACCTCTCCAGACTCATTTCCTGCACATGTTCCTCTCTTTTATCTCCTCCTGCTAAGATGGCCTCCTATTGCCCTCAACTACGTCAGGCTTCTTCTTACCTTAAGGAGTTTGCACATACTGCTTCTCCTGCCTGGAATGTTCTTCTCCCATATGTTTACATGGCTCATTCATATCTCATTAAGCTCATTAAGAGGCCTTCCCTGACAAGTCTTTCACCTGTCAGAATCTTATCTCTTGCTTTATTTTTCTTCCTAGCACTGATTGCTACTTAAAATTGTATCCTATCCATATTCTTTAACTTGTTCATTTTCTGTTTCCCCAACTACAATGCAAACTTGACAAGGGCCACCTTTTGCTATTGAATCTGCAGAGCCTAGATAGTGAACACAAACATGTGTAGATGATACAAACAAAATTTTAGACTCTGCTATGTGTTTTCACATAAAATCACATGTATATGCATGTGAGAAGAGAAACCTGCGGCTAAGAAAACAAGTTTTTTCTGTTTCATATGCGTCTACATCGTGTCAAGCTTGGCTAATTCAACAGGTACTGAGCACCTCCACAAAGGCAGACCAGCACCCCAGAGAGATAGCAGGCTCCAATGGAGCTATGAATTCTCCAGAAGTAGTCAGCCTAGGCTTAATAGTTTGTGCTGTTTCCCTGACAGTTTCTTTTACCTACAAACCACCCAATCTCTTAATCCCCAAATTATAAAACATACAGATTGCCACAGGGGAGACCAAGAAACCAAGAGACTACCTTCTTAGTAATTCAGTATTAATGAGCCTTTTACTTTGAATTATAGTTCAAGAATAATCATCTCCACTCCTCTGACCAGGTATTTTCAATAAATGAACTACAACCCCAGGCAATGTGTAGACACTGGATTTGACCAATCCTCAGTCAGAGTTCTCTTTTTAGCTAAGTATAGAGTGAAGTTCAATCACAATTTGACTCTATTAAACAGTTTGTGAGTTTACTTTACATCATTCTGAGCTTATTTTTCCCCAGTCTTAAAAGTGGTCATAAAAGTGGAAATTTATTTCTAACTTTCTTCCTAATAGGTGGCTCTTACCCTAGTTCATGAGGTCAGTTATAATACACGTTTAGACCAAGAGAAAATTCTTAGTACAATATGAATGCTTCATGCACTTGAAATAGTACACTCATTTGCAGTGAACTTTAAGAAGATGTGTTTTCAATGTGTGCTTACAAATACTTTCATTGGGGTTTTTAGTCACTGACCCCTGGCTTGAGTGCAATTCATCCAGGAAAGAACTGGAACAAAAAATATGTGCTTCTATTTCCAAAATATAACAAGGGGGGAAAAAGTTCAAAAAGCTCATTTCCTTACCACAGTGTCAAAATCCAATGAATTTATCTGCACATTTCTTTTTCTCCTTTGCTTTTCTTTCACTCCCACCTGCCTGAATTGTACCTGTGCTTATGTGATACACCAATGAAATAGTTTATGGAGCCCAACCATCTGTGCCTTTTTCTTCTTCCACTGCATAAAACCATAATCCATATACATAAATTCATAATCCATGTGCATTGCTTATAGCTCTATTAAGATAGTGAATTTTCCAGTGCAATTAAACTATGAGCTAAAGAGATGATTGCAATTTCAGACTGTATCATAAATACTCAGGCCCTTACAGCTCTACACCTGGTGAGAAATTGGGACAGATTTGTATTTTGAAATACCTTCAGGTAAAACTGAAAGAATAGCATAAAGCCACAAACTCTTTTCCCCTAGAGATGCCAACTCTCACTATCCAAAATCAGGATATAAAAGAGTTTGATATATTTATAAAACATCCCTTGCTCTCTGAACCTGCTCTGTGAAACAAACAAACAAAAAAACAAACCTTCATAGATTCAGAAACATTTGTATCCCTTGCTGATTAAATCTGCTATTTGAATTCTCATTATCCAAATCCAGGAACTGAATAGATCTGGTTAGTGAAATACACTTGCACTCTGAAACCACAGCTTTGCCACCTTTTAAAACGAGTCTAAATTATAGAAGGCAGTAAGAACTATTCTTGTTTTATAGGATTTGTAGCAGGTACTAAATGCCAAATTCTATAGAATAGTAGCAAAGTCACTTAGGTTATTGCTGATTCTAATTATTAAATTGCTCTGTGCATTCACTGGGGCTTCTCTGATGGCTCAGATGGTAAAGAATCTGTCAGCAATGTGGGAGACCTGGGTTTGATCTTTGAGTTGGGAAATCCCCTGGAGGAGGGCATGGCAACCCATTCCAGTATTTGTGCCTGGAGAATCCCCATGGACAGAGGAGTTTGACGGGCTGCAGACCATGGGGTCACAAAGAGTCGGATTCGACTGAGCGACTAAGAATATACACACGTGCATTCATTAGCAGTGTTGTAAGATCTCTTGGTGAATTTGTTATGATCATCACACACAGACAACCCTAATCATTCAGTCATCAGAAATCATTGTGAAGCAAGCCAGACAAAGACAATATCTTATGATATCACCTATATGTGAAATCTAAAGAAAAAAAAGACATAAATGGAGTTATTTAATAAATAGAATAGACCTACAGACATAGAAAACAAATTTATTGTTACTAAAGAGGAACGAGGTGTGTGTGGGGGTGATAAATCAGGAGGCCGGAACTAACATATACATACTCCTACATATAAAAAAGATAACTGACAAGGTCCTACTGTATAGCACAGGGAAATATACTCAATGTTTTGTAACAACCTACAAGGGAAAAGAACCTGAAAAAAGAATGCATACACACAGACACACATATACATACATTTATTATATATATGTTTAACTGAATCACTTTGCTGTACAGCTGAAACTAACATGACATTGTAAATCAACTATACTTCAATTAAAAATAAATAAAATAAAATAAAGAAATAATTGTGAAGAACACAATGAACTATATTGTTTCCATCCCCCAAGACTATATTTGAAGCCCTCTGAAAGTGAACTGCACTTGATTAGGTCAGTTTAATAAAACCTGGATTTCACCTGGCATTTTTATGGAGCCAAGTACAGTGTCTTTCTGAGACATGATATTCTGTTACTTATTGAGTAACAACAGATTTACTTATAAAGGTTTATTTTGAATTGTCTTCTGAGCCCTGAGGTAGGGAACTCTGAATTCAAGAAAGAGGCAAGTCTGGCATGAAGATCTGTGTGGAGGAAAACTTGTATCTGGGAAGCAGATAATATACAAGAAACTCGGAACTAAGGGGCACACAGAACCATGTTAGTTTTGAACTTTCAAAGGTCCATCTGCTATTTATATGTGAACATTTGTATAACTCAAGGCTGATTGTGGCCGGAGTGATTCTGTGTTGGGAGTTTTTAGGACATAAAAGAAACAGTTTCTCTGAGGCTCAAAAATCATGAGTAGGCCAGAAGTTCTTGGTCCAAACTTAAGTCTTTGGGGAAGTTTGTCAATGAGATGGAAGGTATGAAAACCTCATTAGTCAGCTGGATGGATTTTACCTAAGGTGAGTAAGCATCTTAAGCGGATGTCTTCAAGCATTTGGCAGAGGATGGATTTGCTACAATTACCTTTATTTTTGTAATTTTTTATAGAGATGTAATTTTTATTTAGTGAAGTGCAGGGACCTGAAGTGGGCAATTCTTTTACAAAAGCGGACACTTGCATAGCCCCCACTTCATCAAGATGTAGAACATTTCCGACTGCAGAAAAATTTCCTTGTGGCATTTCTAGTCCATCCCTCTTCCACCCCAGGGGCAACCACTGCTCTGCTTTTTCAGCACCATAGGTTCGTTTTCTCACTCTAAAAACTTATTTAATTTGAACCCAATGGTATGTACTCTGGTGTCTGACTTCTTCTGCTCAAAATGTTTGAAACTTCTCTATATTATAGAGATTTTTCTTTCTTATTGCTGAGTAGTTTTCCATTGTAGGAATATAGCAAAATTTGTTTCCTCATTCCCTTGCTATTAGCATTCGGGTTTTTTTCAGTTTGGAGCTATTATGAAGAAAGCTGCTATTAACATTCTTGATTAAGATTAATATGTTTTCATGTCTTTGGAGTGGGATAGCTAGGTCACATGGTATGTAACTATTCAGTTTTATAAGGAACTGCAAAAAATTTCCTAAAATGACTGTACCATTTTATACTCCCATCAGCAGCAACTAAGAGTTCTGGTTGCCTCCACATTCTTAATGTTTCACTCTTTTTTTCTATTCTAATAACTGTGAAATATCATCTTGTGAATTTAATTTTAACTTTCCTGATAATTAATGATGATGGTGCTTTCTTATGAACATATTATAGCCATGCTTTTCTTTGTGAAGTGCTGCTCAAGTCTTTCCCACTAGTTTTATTGCACTGCTTTTATATTATTCTACTGCATAAATTCTTAAATATTTTGGATATTAGTCCTTTGTAAGATGCATGTATGAAAATGTTTTCTTCCTGCTTGTGGTCTATTTATTTTTCTTACTGGTATGTTTTAATTAAATTTTTGATGAGATTTGCATTATCCATATTGTTTAGAGTTGTGCTTTTTCTATCATATGTGAGAAAACTTGATATATCCCAAGATCTCACAGCCCTCTACTATTTTTTCTTCTGAGAAGCTTTATGGTTTTGGCTTTTATATTTAGGTCTGTGATTCCACTTGAATCAATTTGTGTGCATACTATGAGGTAGGGGTTGAGTTTCATATGTAGATATCCAGGGTCATTTCCTGAAAACCATTTCCTTTCCTAGTTGACAACTATAGTTTTTAACTGTTAGCATTAATTAACCTCCACTACTTTTACCAACATGGGAAATGTCACTTTAAATGAAATTGTCCCAGACAGATAATATTCTATATCTGATAAACACACCAAGCAGAGAGGAAGAAATTACTTGTCCTTTGACATATCTGCTTTAATAGATTAGGATTTAGCTTAAAGATCCCTATCTTCTCTTAACATATCCATAAAAAACAGACTCATGCTGCTAGGATCTTGTTTATTGATGTGAGTAGTACCCTGGACAGGAGCACCTAGCCAAGGGGAACCAGTGGGAGCTGAATTCCCTCTGTGCTCCTACTTGTCAAGCTGCTTCCCCTTGGGAACACAGGTAGGGAGAGTTACATCTACAACATGAAAATGTCCCCTTTGTCCACAAATAGGAGGTCTTCATTCAGAGGCAATACTTAAAGGTTTACCTAGAGGTGACACCTTTTCAAACTTGTATAATGCAGCTTTATGTACCAGCATAGGCTCTGTACTGCGTATCTAACCTTTCCTGAACTGCAGTGCTTAGTCATTTCTTGTTCTAATAGTAACAAGTTTCTTCAATGTAAAACTGGAGAGACACAGAAGGGACCCTGCCTCTTTTGCATCCCTCAAGTTCCGATTCTTTTTTTTTTTACTTCTGCTATTTGTTGCCTTATTACCTTCCTTTATAAAATAGATATGACATTCAGGACAGTCTTCTCTCTAACTAATGGCTTGGTAAATTCAATCTAATTGCAAAATCCATCACAAATGTTAAAATGGTGCTGTGTATTTTAATCTGAACAGTAACTGTACACACAATCACCTAAGGACATTCTGTTAAGATCTTTAAAGACCAGCTTCTTTTTTTCCTCCATCTCCAATCCCCTCACTTTCCTGGTTCCAGGGTACCTCTCTTGCCATGGTCTCCATGCTCTCAACCATCAGAATAAGCACACAGATATGAAATTTAACAGGTTAGATTGTCACAGTACTTACAAGATTTTAGAGATTCTGCCTAAACATGTTTCTATACCGGATGCCAGCAAACTTTTCATCCACATATCCTTCTTTAGAGCTGAGGAAAGCGATTCTAAGAAATTTAAAGAATTGCCCACGTTTAGCTAGCAATTTAGAAGCAGAGCTGCATCTAGAACCTCTGTCTCCAAGCTAGTCTTGAAAACAACCTGCAGGCTTATTCTTTCCCCATAATTCCAAACTCCTGTTATGTTAAAAAGAGAAACCCTGATCCTCTTCCCTTTAGGCTAAACAACAAAGCATATCAGAACTGGGCAGAAACGGGAGAGGCTGGGGAAATGGGAAGATATTTGAGCAAAGAAGAGGTGGGGAATATTCACCTCAGTGACTTGGAAGGGAAATTCACTAGGAAAATACAGTGCTATTGTTGGATAGTACTGAAAACCTGTTTGAAACCCATGGTCTTATAATTAGAGTAGGGAAAGCTGGTATAGTACTGTGATGTTTTCCAAGTCAAATTTACCTCTTTAGATGGATATGCAAAAAGGTCAGTATTTTGTATGTAATTAGGTTTGGGCTTTCGTTCCACATGTAAGAAAGTCAGAGAGAGGGACCAGGGAGGTAAGCATGTAAAGAATGTAGTGATTATACTGAAAAATAATGTCATCTTATAAGGAGCCAAGTGAAGACATGAGAAAAATGTTACTCTGAAAAAGAATTGGTCTTGATGGGGCCAGCGACTTGTTGGAGTAAATGAGTTTGAAATATAAGAAGGATTGGCAGGAGGAGAGAGGGACTGCAGAGGATGAGATGTTTGGATGGCATCACCGACTTGATGGGCTTGAGTTTGAACAAGCTCTGGGAGTTGGTGATGGACAGGGAAGCCCAGCATGCTGCAGTCCATGGGGTCACAAAGAGTTGAACACAACTGAGTGACTGAACTGAACTGAATTAAAGTAGCTATTTTAGTAGTTGAGTTATTTGTAAGTTTATATTTTAGACAGCAGTAGAGGTAGAACAAAAGAGAGTGAGCCAGTTACTAGAATCAGAAGAATGGGAGGCTGATTGAAATAAAGAGTGATAGGACATGATGTAGTCTGATGAGGAGCTAAGGATTTTGAAAGAAGAGGGAAGAAAAGTAGCCTGAAAGAGGCAAAGAGGAGCAAAGACTTCAATTCAATCTCCATTCAACCAACATGGAAGGTACAGAGAAGAAAGCAGACACCATGGCAATATCTGGATCCTCAAGTAATGGTCAGCGCTCCATTAAAAAGAGAAGAGGAATTCAGTGACATGGGCACTTTTAGTGATGACAGGCTGAGAGTTTTAGGAGCATAACAGGATCAGGAGGGAGTGACTGCTACATCAAGCTGGATGCGGAGTTGGGCATCTCATGAGGGGGCGCATGATCTTCCAGGGGTGATGGGGATGAGAGGCATGATGCTGTCTGTTCTGTTGGTCATGTGGGGGAAGGTGAGTACACAGAGACACATAGACATCCACACACACTAAGGGTAAGGTTTACTCAGAATAAATTACTTAGTGCTTCATGAATTGGTGGGGTGAGTAATCCATATGTTTCTGAAATGTATCGGTGTTTGTTTTTGTGTTTTTTATCATTTATTTTCATCTTGGAAAGGGATAAGATAGCAAAAGAGATGGTTGGAATGAAGCCACTGTGTAACTAATTCAGAAAATCAGAGATAAAGCTGCAAGAAGGGTTGTCTGAACTGTTTAAGCTTTTTTCTCAACTTCTGTGATATGTTGTTAGGCATAGTCACATCCATGAGAATGAAAGAAAAGATGAACACAGGAGCAACAACAATAATGAAACAGAAATACTGCATTTTCAAGAGAAGAAAACATCAAGAAAACGAAAACGAAGTGCCTCTCATTTCCTCTGGGGATTCCTGTTACATAATTTCCATTTTAAATGAAGCAAAAATACTTCCAATAACCAGAGAAACACTTAAAAATTAAGAAACACTTGTTCTAGTTAATGTGTCTGAATAGTACTAAGAAAAAAAGTCTCCCCCAGGAGGTCATTATTATTCAAAAATTACTCTAATTAGGTCATGAATACATTAGGCCTTATTCAGTGCCAACAAGAGAAAAAATAGAATTAGAAATGTGACACACATAACACTCCCAATGTGTTAGGGCGATTTTATTCCAAAATGCCATTAAAAGATGAAAAGGTCACCCTGTAGGGAAGTAATTGGTACAGCACTCTTGTAACTGATTAAAGGGGCTTTTATTTAGGCCTTTTTTTTTTTTTCTTTTGCTTGCTTGCTTTAAAAAAGAGTCTTTTTAGATAGGAAAATGTATGGGTGTTTATGTATGTATATACATATGCACATAGATGTAATTCTGATTGGATGACTGTTGGCTATTTTAAGACAATAAAATAGCAAGAGAGAGAAACAAGAGCACTTGATATATCAAAATAGACACACTTGTATACTGAGAGCAAACTGCAGAGAATATTTTAAGAAAATATTTTAAAAGTATAGTTATTTTCTTGTATGATTTTTTTCATTCAATTATTTTATCTCTGTGGTTTCTTAGAATATCTGCTGCATAGACAAGTTCTGCATTTAATTAGAAAAGAGTATAAAATTTTAATGAGTTGGTAAAGCCCAAAGTAAGAGGCTAGGAGGTTGAAAGCCTTTTACTTTTAATATTTATTTTTTTCTTAAAGAAACTCAACAGACTCTGATAATAAAATCCCTGGATTTGATGGCTGAATTTGTGAACCTCCAGTAAGTAATATCAAACTGCACACCTATAGCCTAAATAAAGCATCCACAGGGTTTACACATGCATTTATCTCCTACAAAAACAGAAAATAGAGACACTGCTCTGCCCGTTGTAGCATGACTTCTATCTTTCCTATATAATCTCATAATGTGAATGTAGCTTTCCATAATAAGTTTGCAACCTTCATCAGAAAAAAATTGCTTTCTTTAAAACTTCCTAAAGTCATCAAATAAGCAAGAATTCCATTTAAATGACATGATGTCTAGATATGAAACAACTAAAAATTCACCTTTTGCCCTTTATCATTAGCTTACAAATATTCCATGTCTTAGTGTTTAAGAATTCTGAGAGTGAACTGCAGGTGGGATCAGGTATACCAGGTGTCTAAGTGATTTATTTTTGTGATTCCTAATGATAGTAGGTTTAATTTGTATTCTCATTCCCTCATTTAGCCACTCATTCATTCAGCAATATATTCCTAATTGTGACTTTTTATTGTGACATAATATCAGAATTACAAACAAACTGTAAGACTTCTCATACATATTATCTTTATTTAGATTCCCAAATGTATACAGAAACACATAAAGATAGATACTCTGAACCATTTGAAAATAAGTTACAGATATTATGCCTCCTTTACTCATAAATATTTCAGTATGAATTTTCTAAATGTAAGGATATTCTTCTACATAACTATAGCATAATTCTCAAAATCAGAGAAATAATAATACACGAACATCTAATTTACAGATCTTATTTAGATTTTGTCAATTTCTTAACGATTGCTTTTTTAATATATAGGATGCTATTGTATATAGCACATAAAGGGTAAAGGAATTCTGAGAAAGTGAAAGAATCCAGGAGTTTGCTTATGAGAATACATTTTATTTTAGTGGATAACATATTCAGTACCTTTTAATTCAGTAAAAAGTACTGGGTATAACCTTCTATATATAAAATAGATAACGCAACTTCTATTTGTTGAGCACTTATACTGCGTCAGGCACTGTATTATTATCTTCATGTGAACCCTTTAGTTTCATTCTTATAAAGTAGATATTATTTTACTCAGGAAGAAACAAGGGCTCAGAAAGAATAAGCACCTTTTTGGTCACAGAGCTATTGGATTAGTTGCACACCTGCAATAATTGTCCAAATCTTTCTCACTTCAAAGCCTAAATTCTTATTCATGTCATCATTTTTCTCCTAGCATGAAATAACAGACACTGATGATGCAGTTCGTATTGTCCTGGAAGCTTTCATTTCCTAGAGAGAAATATATATATATACAAACTCAAAACTTTAGAGTTGGAAGTCTATCTTCATTTAAACTTGTAACCCAACTGTTGACCTGCCCCTGGTTCTTCAGTCTTCCTATTCCTCACCTATTTTCTGTTTAGCCCTTATCATCATTAGCTCACTATATAACATGCATATTTAGCATGTTAATATTGTATTTTTGTCCCACACAAATGTAAGTGCATGAAAGTAACAAATTATTGTTTTTGTTTTCCCATTGTTCAGTCCCCAGCACATAGTCAAGTACCTTGCATAAAGTGAGACTCAATATAATATTTGTTGAATAGAATTCCTTCGCAAAAAATTTAATTCCTTCATAGACTTAATTTCATATATGAGAAAAGTGAAGACTGAGTTACTCAAGGTCAAAGTAATTTAATGAGATGAAATGTCATTGAGTTGAATACAAATAGCACTCACAGTGAGTGATACAAAAATAGAGTCCCATGGGAGGACAGAGAAAGAGGAGATCTAGATGGGATGAGGGAGAGGAAGCCTCACAAAGCTGGAAAGAGACAAAGTTGATCATAAACAGTATGTAGAAAACCTTTAATGAACAAAGACACTGGTGGGGAAATTAACAGGGTATACTAGATGACTAGAAATAGAAGAGAGGAGGGCGCAGCAACCCGCTCTAGTACTCGCCTGGAGAATCCCCAAGGATAGAGGAGACTGGCAGGCTACATCCCATGGGGTCCCAAAGAGTTGGACATGACTGAGTGATTAAGTACCGATATAGAAGAAGGTCAATTATGGGAAATAATGAAAAATCAGAAGAAATAATGCTGGCAGATTATGAAAGGATTTTACTTTATGTAGAGAAGTATGCATTCCTGTAGGCAAAGTAAAGTTGTTTATTTTCTAGCAAAGAAACACATAAATCGTAAATAAGCTAACCTCATTTTCACCCTATGCAAAAGCAGTACAATTGATAAGAACTAAATAGTGATTTTCTAGAGTTAATTTGTGTCTTTATCTCTCATTTCCTAAGTTAGACTCTCATTTTAATGCATTTGATACATCATTGTTCAGGGAATGACTGAACAAATCATACCTTCAATTGATATTCAGAAATTCCAATAAACAGTAAAATAGTAAATAATAGAGACAGCTGTCAGATATGAGACAAAGAAGAGAAAATACGTATGAATAACACTTGGCACCACAACACTAGTGAAATGAGACTCTGACTATTCACGTGTCTCTTTTTAAAATTCAATTCATACAAACTAATCCGAGATTTAGAACTGTGTAATATTTGGAGCAGCCATCATTTTCTGGTCATTCTGACTTAGAGCCTGTGTTGATGGACATAGGTAAAAGGCGATCTTTAGGTAAAAGAACAAAGGTAAAAGGAACCATGAACATAGCTCTGACGTAGGTAAGGGAGATCTAAAAATAAAGTATGATGTATCTCTTCTAAAACCAAACTTTCATTTGCTTTGCATCATATTGTTTATGTCTCTTTTTTATCACTCTCTCTGATTTGTTAAAGATTATTATTCTTATTTTACAGGTGAGAAAGCTAAGGCTCAGAGGGGTCAAGAGGCTGAACACTTAATGCCCAGTGAATATGAAAACCAGAATCTGTGTTTAGATCCCTTAGTTTCAGGTTTTCTGCTATTTCCATTACGTCATACAACAAGTGTCCAAGTTGGTTATCTTTATCTATTTTGCCTTTGTGATAAAAGTAGTGAACATACTTCCTCATTTGATGCACAGTTACCCAGTGGGTGATGATATTATGTGATTGAGAAGTACTGTCATGGATCCACAGTAATGAAAACTACTGCCTTTTCCAGTAATATTTGTGAGAAACTTCTTGATAGCATTACCAAGCCTGAGAGGAATAAGACACACCATCTTATTATTACTACCAGCAGCAGTAGGAAGCTGCTGGCTTCCTACTTTATTCACAGATTTAAAAAAGAGTATTATTACAACTACTACTAATTAACACATGTTGATCAAACAATAAGCCAGAAAAGCTATTAAAAAAGGAAAATAATAATCTTCCTCCTTCATACTCTGACCTCCATTTCTATTTCTAAAATGAAAACTCTGTTTTAGTCTAGTTTTGTTTTTTATTAGCATTTTTTCTTCTTTTGAAATATGATTTTTAAGCTTTTTCTTAAAATAAAAGTTATTGCTTCTTGTGCATAAGATAAAAAGTATCTTCCTGGAAGACTTCAAAAAAAGCACTTAAGCAAATTTCTGGTGCCATTTCTTTTCTGGTATTTGGTTGTTTGATAACTTTTCAGTGTTTGTTTCTGATAATTTATCTGAATAGTTATCATGTATTTTATATAAATTTAGATTATTTCCAACCTTTCAATCTTTAATTAATTTCATTCATGTTTTCAAACTGCTTTTGAGAGAAGTTTAGGAAAATACTCCATTATTATTCTTCTATTTTTTTTTTCCCTCTTGGAGACATTTGATCTGTCCTTATTTATGATTTTGTACCTTCTTTCTTCATTATACCGATCCCTTTGCTTCTTTATATTTTTATAATCAACACTTAGATTTATTTATCATCATTTTAAAATTTAAATCTTTAAATTTCTTCAGAACTGTTTGTTGCTCTTTTCCTACCTTTTCAGTTGAATAGTTCTCAAGCATTATTGTTTAGTTATATAGTACTTCAAGGCCATCATTTTCCTCCAAAGACATTTTTAATACGCATCACAGAAGTCTTACTGCAAACGCTATTCTCTAGGTATTCTGTGTGTTCATAAGACGTACTGTGTGCTTAGTCACTCAGTCATGTCCAGTTCTTTGTGACCCCATGGACTGCAGCCCACCAGGCTCCTCTATCCATGGGGATTCTTTAGGCAGGAAAGCTGGAGTGGGTTGCCACAGCCTCCTCCAGGGGATCTTCCAAACCCAGGGATTGAACCTGGGTCTCCTGCATCACAGGCAGATTCTTTTCCAGCTGAACTACCAGGGAAGCCCTCATAAGACATGAATTATTTATAATATATATTTTGCTCCTTTTATTTAATGCCCATGTCATTGAGCACACGGGTTTTTATTTTTGCCAGTGGTTTCTCGAATAATTATAGTTTGGTAAAAATAATAATAATAATAATAATAATAAAATAATAGTCTGTACTATTTCTTTTTGGTTTCAAACTCATTAAGGATTTCCTGTGAAGCTAACATATGGTCAATTATTTTGTAACCCGTAAAAGTAAGTTACACTCTTTATTTTCTAGGACTGAAGTTTGGTATATATTTAGTAAAGCAAGTATATTAATTATATTATTCAAATTCTCTAGGACCTTTTATTTTATTTATGATTTATTGAAAGTTAACTCTAAAAAAATCTGATCAAACACATAATTAGGGAGAGGAATATGAGTTAAACTACTAAGACACAGTGCTAAGTTGTTTAAAAAATGTTATTGAAGTATAACTGTCATATTATACTAGTTTCAGGTGTTCAACTTAATTTTTCAATATTTATATCTATTGCACAACGATCATCACAATAAGTCTAACAAACATCCATCACCATGAATAGTTACACACATTTTTTTCTTGTGATGAGAACGTTTTAAGATCTATTCTTAGCAAATTTCAAGTATGCAATACAGTATTATTAACTAGAGTCACTATGCTGTACACTACCTTCCCACAACTTATTTATACCTTGCATTTAGTATAGTACCCTCAAGGCCCATTCACATTGTCACAAATGGCAAGATTTTAATCTTTTTATATAGTGATAAAGCTGAAAAAGCAAGAGAGTTTGAGAAAAATATTTCTTCTTTATTGACTATGCCAAAGCCTTTGACTGTGTGGATCACAACAAACTGGAAGATTCTGAAAGAGATGGGAATACCAGACCACCTGACCCGCCTCTTGGGAAATCTGTATGCAGGTCAAGAAGCAACAGTTAGAACTGGACATGGAACAACAGACTGGTTCCAAATAGGAAAAGGAGTACGTTGAGTCTGTACATTGTCACCCTGTTTATTTAACTTATATACAGAGTACATCATGAGAAATGCTGGGCTGGATAAAGCTCAAGCTGGAATCAAGATTGCTGGGAGAAATATCAATAACTTCAGACATGCAAATGACACCACCATTATGGCAGAAAGTGAAGAGGAACTAAAGAGCCTCTTGATAAAAGTGAAAGAGGAGAGTGAAAAAGTTGGCTTAAAGCTCAACCTTCAGAAAACTATGATCATGGCACATGATCCCATCACTTCATGGCAAATAGATGGGGAAACAGTGGAAACAGTGGCTGATTTTATTTTTTGGGGTTCCAAAATCACTGCAGATGGTGACTGCAGCCATGAAATTAAAAGACGCTTGCTCTTGGAAGGAAAATTATGACCAACCTAGACAGCATATTAAAAAGCAGAGACATTCCTTTGCCAGCAAAGGTCCGTCTATTCAAGGTTATGGTTTTTCAAGTAGTCATGTATGGATGTGAGAGTTGGACTATAAAGAAAGCTGAGTGCAGAAGAATTGATGCTTTTGAACTGTGGTGTTGGAGAAGTCCCACCAGTCCATCCTAAAGGAGATCAGTCCTGGATGTTCATTGGAAGGACTAATGTTGAAGCTGAAACTACAACATTTTGGCCACCTGATGTGAAGAACTGACTCTTTGGAAAAGACCCTGATGCTGGGAAAGACTGAAGGCGGGAGGAGAAGGGGACGACAGAGGATGAGATGGGTGGATGGTATCACAGACTCAATAGACATGAGTTTGGGTAAACTCCGGGAGTTGATGATGGACAGGGAGGCCTGGCGTGCTGCAATCTATGGGGTCACAAAGAGTCGGACACGACTGAGCAACTGAACTGAACTGAACTGATACCTCAGCGTATATATAACCACATCTTTTTCATTCATTCATCTGTTAATAAATACCTAGGTTATTTTTATATCCTGATTATTGTAAATAATACTGCAATGAATATGAGCATGCATATTCATGCATATGAGATATCTCTTCATATAAGATATCTATGCATGCATATGAGATATCTCTTCAAGATATCAATTTCAGGGGGATTGCTGGATCTTATAGCAACTCTATTTTTAGTTTTTTGAAGAATCTCCATACTGTTTTCAATAGAAGTTGTACCGTTTTACATTTCTACCAATAGTGTAAAAGGGAAAAATTTAAATGTGTACTAAAGTTATATTTCTTTTGAAATATGAATTGGCAGTCTGTCACATGTATATAGGGCTTTTCAGGTGGCTCTGTGGTAAAAAAAAATATATGCCTGCCAATGCAGGAAACACAGGTTTGACTCCTAGGCTGGGAAGAATCCCTAGAGAAGGGAATGGCAACCCACACCAGTATTCTTGCCTGGGAAATCCACGGACAGTGGATCCTGGTGTGCTACAGTCCTTGGGGTCTCAAAGAGTCAGACACGACTTAGTAACTGAGCAGGCACATGTGCACATGGATGTATGTACTCAGAGATCTTAGTGGTGCATGTTAAATTAATTTTTTTTCTCAAGAAACTGGATGTCTTGTCAAAGACAAACACAGAAACAGTCATCTCAGGAAGCATTTACAGGGTGGTAATCAATTTCTATCAGTGTGAAGAAGAAAGAGCCAGGTCATACACTTCTAGGATCTTGATGTTCTCTGCTAGAGGCAAGGCTTGCTAAACATAGCCCTCTCTATCCTAGGTTTCCTGGGGACAATCTGATCATTAGAATCTTATCAAATAACCCATTACTCTAAACTTTTAAAGCATGACCTTGTTCTGAAATCCCCTTGAGGAAAAAAAAAAAGTTCAAATATAAGTTCAATACTCCCCTCTAATATTTATTTTTTTCAACAGAGTTAATTTGGGTGAAGACAGATGATATAAGTAGGATTTAAACATGGAGTTTCATTAAAGTACCATCACTATCTGTAACAGAGAACTGATCTCCAGATGCATAGATGGAAACACAATGATCACACAGACAGTTCATTTCCATCAACGAAAGCATAGCTTCCTCTCTGGGTCTTTTTGTGGTCATGAGTGTTTCAAGTCTTTTCAGAAACTGCCAGCATGTTCTTTCTTTGATAAAGGATTACAAAGTGGAGCTGAAAAGTATGACATGGATCCTGAAACAGCAGATGTCTAGGAGTGAACCAAACACCAAGGAATATAGAGCACCATTTCCTTTTGTTGTAAGACAAAGGAATTCTCTTCTTTGATGAAGGCTCAGTTCTAGATATTTTGTTTTAATAAACAATATCCTATCACTATGGCCAGAAGAAGTGCTTACTAATTAGACGACTCATTTCTTCAAAATGTCATGGAAACAAATGCACTGTTTAGGGCAATACTGTCTTCCTCCTCATACACATGTTGTCTATCCAGGAGTAGGCCTGTGTTGGCTTTGTTGCAACATATCAAACGCTAAGAGTTCTGGAATGCAGCTGAGAACAACGTTCCTCAAAATGCACTTCCCAAACACCTGAGTCGCAATCACCTGTGTACCCCATCTCTACTGAGCTGGAATTTCTACAGCAATTGGCTCAGGAAACAGTATTTTTAACAAATCACTCAGATGATTCTTGGCATGCATGCTAAGTCTCTTCGGTCATGTCAAACTCTTTGTGACCCTATGGATCATAGCCTGCCAGGCTCCTCTGTCCATGGGGATTCTCCAGGCAAGAATTCTGGAGTGGGTTGCCATGCCCTTCTCCAGGGGATCTTCCTGACCCAGGAATCAAATCTGTGTCTCCTGTGGCTCCTGTATTGCAGGCAGATTCTTTTCCACTGAGCCACTGGGGAAGCTCTCAGATTATTCTTAGACAAATGGAAATTTCACAGCTTTTAGAGATTTTCTTCTCAAACCACTGCTGACATATATGATGACACTGATACATACTGCTGAGTTACTTAAAGTGGCTTAAAGAAAGTGCTACAATGGCCTCATGCCTTTGAAACTATGCTTACATGTGGTAACGGCATAAACCTAAAAACATTAGCTACATTTTATAAACTGTGCTCCATGGAAAAACCATTGTTAAATCTCTTGTGCCTATTGGAGCCTCTTAAAAGAAGATTTTTACAAGACTTAAGTTACGTCTATTCTGGGCACTGGAAATACAAACACTTCAAGATCCCTGCTCTTGCTGAAGCATATAATTCATCTTATGCTACACTTGAAATTATTATCCCTCTTAAAATTATATGTGAAATATTATGCATATGCACTTTTTATGAGGCCTACAAGTTGGTTCAAAGATTTCACTGGATCAAAAATTGGATAAGTTGCCCCCTAAATGCATGGAGCCACTCTTATTCTTCCAGAATGTCTCTGGGATGTAGGAGATCAGAGTTAGATCTCTAATCTGGCGGTTTTATCTAGGAACACATTTTGTGTTCTCTTCTATAACTCAGGTACAGGTTGATCTCTTGTGTCTGCTGAGTTTAGCTGCCTCTCCTAGACCGGGATTTAGAATTACTGAAGGGGTTTTAATGCAAGGTGGCTTCCCTGGTGGCTCAGACAGTAAAAGCTTCTGCCTACAATGTGGGAGACCCAGGTTCGATCCCTGGGTCAGGAAGATCCCCTGGAGAAGGAAATGGCAACCCACTCCTATACTCTTGCCTGGAAAACCCATGGTCAGAGGAGCCTGGTAGGCTACAGTCCATGGGATCACAGAGTCGGAAACAACTCAGCTTCACTTTCACTTTCACTTTTTTACTTTTAACACAAGGGGATTTACTCACAGGAAAAAAATAATAGTAAGGTCATATATTCTTATCTTACATTCACTGCAACCTAGAAGAACCTCAGAATCCTAAATGATAGTGAGTCACACATACTTATGCAGAATAGGGTTGAACCGAATATCCACACACACCTTGCTTTCTTATTTATCTATTTTTTTTTTTTAACAACAAGTCAGCTGTAGAAAGCCTGATGGTGATGATTGATGTAGTAGGCTGAATAGTGGTCTCCCAAAGATATCTAGTTCTAATCCCTACAATTTGTGAATTATCTTCTTTGAAAAAAGGATTTTTGTAGATGTAATTAAGTTAAGGATCTGAGATGAAGAGATTATCCTGGATAATCTGGGTGGGCTAATTAAATTCCATCACAAATGCCCTTTTAAGAGAAAGACAACAGAAAACAACACAGAGAGAGGATGGCAATGTAAAAATGGAGGAAGAGATTGTAGTGGTGTACCCACAAGCCCAGGAATGCTGGTGGAGCTGCCAGCAACTAGAAGAAGCTAGAGGAAATTCTTTCCTGAACTCCCTGGAGAAAAGATCAGTTCAGTCACTCACACTCAGTTGTGTCTGACTCTTTGTGACCCTATAGACTGCAGCATGCCAGGCTTCCTTGTCCTTCACCATCTCTTGGAGATTGCTCCAACTCATGTTCATCAAGTTGGTGATGTCATCCAACCAATCTCATTCCCTGTCATCCCCTTCTCCTCCTGCCTTGAATCTTTCCCAGCATTAGGGTCTTTTTCAATGAGTCAGTTCTTGACATCAAGTGGCCAAAATATTGGAGCTTCAGCTTCAGCATCAGTTCTTCCAATGAATATTCAGGACTGATTTCCTTTAGGATTGACAGGCTTGATCTCCTTGCAGTTCAAAGGACTCTCAAGAGTCTTCTCCAACACCATACTTCAAAAGCATCAATTCTTTGGGGCTCAGCTTTCTTTATAGTCCAACTCTCACATCCATACATGACTACTGGAAAAACCATAGCTTTGACTAGATGGACCATTGTTGGCAAATTAATATTTCTGCTTTTTAATATACTGTCTAGGTTGGTCATAGCTTTTCTTCCAAGGAGCAAACATCTTTTAATTTCATGGCTGCAGTCACCATCTGCAGTGATTTTGGAGCCCAAAAAAATAAAGTCTGTCATTGTTTCCATTGTTTCTCCATCTGTTTGGCACAAAGGATAGAACTACTGAATTCTGGACTTCTGGCCTCCAGAACTGGGACAGAATAAATTTCCATTGTTTTAAGCCATCAAATTTATACTAATTTTTAGGAAACTAATATAGCTGCCATGCTTCATACCATGTGCCCACCATGATGTGCTAATTCTCTAGGTAGCTTGGTTTAGTCTTAGAGGAAAGTTTTCAAAATCCTTTATTTGTTCATGTACCTTTACAACAAGGCTCTAATTGCCTGTGTGACACTATTTTTCTGTTCCTTGGGACATGAAATTGCCCAAGACACTCTGCCTGTGAGCTTCTATTTTCTACTCTTCAGCAGCTTCTCAGCTGTCTCCTTCGTCTGACCAGTGTACTTGAAGAATGCAAACTACCTGTAGTAAAGATTTCTGTAATACTTACTATGATTTCAAATAAAACAGCAATAAAATATTTTCAAAAATTATTAATAAATAATGGGCATTTTAAGTTATTTTGGTTTATGTGTTTCATTCTTTTCCTCCAAAAAATTAGCAGAACTAAAAATTATGGCATAAAATGAAAGACTAGTATTGGGATGGTTAAAATGTTCATTCAGTTAATGAATATGTTGGTCAGTTAAATTTTTGCTGAACATGAAAAAAAAAGTCTCGTATTCTTACTTAAGAACAAATGAACTTTTTGGCCAACCTAATATTTTAACAAACATATCAGAATTATACACATGTGACAGATTGAACATGGACACAACATATTTATAGTTCCTCCCTTCAAGAGGTGAAATCTACTTCTAATACTTTGAATTTGGCTAGCTTTTTATGACTTGCTTTGACCAGAAGAGAACGTAACTTTTTTTGTTGGGGGTGGGGGCGGGATGGGGGGCACAGCTGGGGGGGGGGCGTGGTGGGGGGATATAATAACATGAAACATTCATTATGTTAGTTTTAGACATACAACATATAATGATTCAATATTTGTATATATTTCAAAATGATCACAATAATAAGTGTATAACATACATAGTTACAAATATTTTTCCTCTGTGATGAGAATTGTTAAGATCTACTCTCTTAGCAACTTTCAAATATGCAATACTGTATTATTAACTATAGTACCATGCTGTCATTACATCTCCATGACTTATTTGTTTCACCATAATGAAAGGATATGAGTTCCAAATTTGGGTCTCAAGAGACCTTGCAGATTTCCCCTGTGCCTCTTGGAGCTACTGCCCTGTGATTAGCATGCAAGGAAGCTGGGTCAGCCTCCTGTGAGGACAACTGAGCGTCCTTCTTCTAGAGCTATCTGCCAGTTGTCTCAATGAGCCCATTGTGTATCTTTCCATCCACAGGACTCCCCTGTGAATGCAACCGTGTAAGTGAGCCTGTGTGAAACAGGCAAAAGAATCATCTGACCATCTCACAGAATTGTGAGAATTTTTTTTTTTTTTAAGTCACTAAATCCTTAGATGGCTTGTTTTGCAGCAAAAGGTAACTAATGCACCATCCAAGGAGGGTTTTCCTTCAGAGAGATTTTCCTGTAAGAATTGCCTTCAGATTTTATTTAGAAGCCACACTCTCTGCTCTGGACTGAATTGTGTCCCCCTCCACCCAAAACTCACTTGTTTAAGTTCTTTCTAACTCCAGTACCTCAGAATGTGGGTGTATTTGGTAATAGGGCTTTTAAAGAAGCAATGCAGCTAAAACAAATTCATTAGGGTGGGCCATAGTCTAATAGGACTGTCCATATAAGATAGGAACATTTGGACATGACAAAGCGGGGACTGAACACACAGGGAGAAAACAGCCATCTACAAGCCAAGGAGAGAGGCCTGGAACAGATCTTTTCCTCACGGTCGTCAGAAGAGAGCAACCCTACCAGAGGACACCTTGATCTTTGACTTCTGGCCTCCAGCACTGTGAGAAGATAAATTACTGTTGTTTAAATCATCCAGTTTGTGGTATTTTATTACAGTGGCCCTAGCGAACTAATACACTCACCCAGGCCCCCTCCTTCCTGCACACACGAACACAAACTTTATTGCTCTTTCAAGCAAAATGAAAAAATACTAAAGTAAAAATGGTTTTGCCAAATTTGAATATCTACCTTTCTAATAGGCTTTGCTTACTCTCAAAGAATGCAGATTTGCTTCTCTTAGGGCTGTCCAAATAACATGCAAGAGACTCTAGAAGCAATTTCCAGGAGAAGAACTCCTTAAATATTTTGACAATGACAGCATAATTAGAAAATACACTGCTTCCTTTGGTTAGCACATTGAAGAGAAAAGCCATTTATGTATAACTATATATATATATATATATATATATATATAGAGAGAGAGAGAGAGAGAGAGAGAGAGAGAGAGAGCATGCCTTCAGTTGTTGTTGTTCATTAAATCATCTCCAACTCTTTTGTGACACCATAGACGGTAGCCCGCCAGACTACTCTGTCCATGGGATTTCCCAGGCAAGAATACTAGAGTGGGTTGCCATTTTCTTCTCCAGGAGATATAATTTTTTTTTTTCCCCAAACAAAAATCATCATTCTTTTACAGCCACATTTTTAAATATATTTTACCTTGTCCCTCATTTGGTACATGTTTTGGGGATATCTCTAGTCTGTGCAAACCTTTATATTAACCAGGAAATAGTATGGTCTTGGAGTTAAACAAATGTGCTCTGACAACAATGCTTCAGATTCATTTTATGAGTCCACTGAATCTAACACAGCTCTTCCCTCCCAACCATGTATCTCCATCCCTCCCCGTCTTTGGCATTATTAGGTAAGTAGGAAAAAAACTTTAATAACAAAGAAGATAATAAAAAAAAAAAGAATTTTATTATCTGAATTGATGGGGATAGGAAGAGTGCCAGTTAGACAAAAACCCTCATAAAGAATGGATTAATTTCTGCATTCTCAAGTGGTTTCATTTGATTGCTTCCCTTGCTATCTCTCACAAGATATATAAGTAAATGAAAGAGCTAGGGCTACAGATTTAATAACTGTTGTTTGTTAAAGCATAGAGATACAATTCCCTGACACTTCCCTGCCAATTAAACCTCAGGTAAACGAATCTTCCATTTTGTATCAATCTAGAGTGATGACAGTCACTATATTAAAGAATTATGTCAAAGCAACCAAAAAATGTGACTATCTAGTTTTTTAGTTAGTAGAGTACTAGTTAGGACAACCTTGTTTATATTCCCTTTCCCTTGACTGTGCTTGGTTTGTCTTATAAAAATCAGAGCTATTTCTTTCTAAGACAATGGCCTGGAGAGCTCAAAGAATATTAGCTCTGGGAAGAATTATAATAGTAATTCTTTGGCCTGCTCGGCCAAACACAAATCAACAAGTCTTTCTCTAAGTTAGAAGTGCCTGTCTCTAAATGCCCAGGTTAATATCTAATTGTCTCTACATGGTAGAAAATGGCAAGGTTGTCATGACAACTGGGTGGAAAGCTTAGCTAGAATAATGTTTTCTTTTAAAGGAATGAAGCAATTTCAAGCTTTTTAGTGCTATCTGGAATTACAGAAATTGTTTTTTATCCCCATTTTTAGATTGCAGAAGGTGATTGATCATTTTTTAAAAACTGACTTGAGATCCCCTTAACAGGTTTTTGAAAAACTGTTTTTTTTTTTCCTCTCTCTCTCTGTTAGCAGTTTGTTGTTTTTTTTTTTTTTTTTTTTTTTTTTTTTTTGGAGCAGAATTCTACTCTTGTGCATGAAGCCAATCGTTCTCTTGTTCATTAGTTCACTGGACCAACAGCACCTGAATGAAATGAATATTTAACTGTGATTCATTTGATTGGTATATTGTAAAACTATCCTAGAAATAAACCTCTGGTTACTAAATGAAGAGAAGCAGTACATTTCCTTTTCTACTTTGAAAGATAGAAAATGAGATGTATATCTGAAAATTTTCAAATTGATGCCCACTAATGAGACATGGCATAGCTCTGATCCTTGGAAAGGAACACGAATGGTTCTCTCTCTTTTTATTCTCCCTTTCTCTTTTTAATACAATTTTCTTTCTTCTCTTTTGAGAAACTCCTTTAATTAGAGTTCCTCATAACTACATAGGGATTTCTAGAGTGTTGCCTTTGGCAACTGTATCTGACCATTCTGAACAAATAACAGACAGAGTGCTTTAGATAAACTAAATGCTATTTCTACAACACTAGCGGTGTTTGCTAGTCACTCAGTTGGGTCCTACACTTTATGACCCCATGGACTGTAGCCCACCAGGCTCCTCTGTTCATGGAATTCTCCAGGCAAGAATACAGGAGTGGCCTGCCATGCCCTCCTACAGAGGATCTTCCTGACCCAGGGATTGAACCTGGTCTACCTGCACTGCAGGTGGATTCTTTACCATCTGAGCCACCAGGAAAGCCCCTAGAGGTGCTTGGGGGTAGCCAAAAGGGAGGGGTACTTTTCAGAATATTTGCTTCTGGGAATATGGACCTCAAAGTGAGGGGGAATTTATGTGAAAACCTGCTATAAATTTTGATATCACTGTGTTTATCTTTCCTATTTCAAGACTTAGCAGGGAGAGGCTCATAAATCAGAGTGAAACAGACTCTAGATGATAGGAGTCAGGGTGGAAAATGGCACTGATTGCAAGAGCAGCACCAGGCCTGGGTGTGGGGCCGGGACAGCCCCCGGCGAGGCTGGAAGGCAGTGTCCGTGCAAGAGTCTCCCCAGTGGGAGTTTGGGGACAGCGCCAATCTCAGTGCAGGGGCTTTCCTGGTGGCTCAGATGCTAAAGCATCTGCCTGCCATGCGGGAGACCCAGGTTTGATCCCTGGGTCAGGAAGATCCCATGGAGAAGGAAATGACAACTCACTCTAGTACTCTTGCCTGGAAAATTCCATGGACAGAGACAGGTTACAGTCCATGGGGTCATAGGGAGTTGGACACTACCGAGCGACCTCACTTCACTTCACCTCCAATCTCAGTGCAAGTATCAGGACCAGGAGGTCCAGAATGAGGTAACAGGGGCACCCTAGCCCATGCTCTGCTTAAGGGCAGTAAAATGTCAAGGGCAGGGAACAGAAAGGAATTATCAGAAAAACATTGTCTTGAGCATATGGCCACCAAACAGATTTGGGGGCCGTGTCCCTACCCTCTGAACAAAAACTGATAACAGAAAGTCAAGGTCCCCATTATAAAATGACTGTGAGCTCTCTGTTGCTTATGTTCACTCATTTGCTCAAAATCAGAAACTTGGTAGACAGCTTGGATTTTCCCATTTTCCCTCATTTTCCACATTCAGTCCTTTACCTATACCTCCCATACAAATACTCAGTCCATCAACATTTCCAACCCACCGTCTTCATCGACTGGAACTCTTAAAACAGAAACCTTGATTCCACTTTTCTCCTCGCTCATGTGTCCTTCAAAAAATAGTCAGGCTATTCTTTTAAAAACATAATACAAGCCATTTAATGCCCCTCTTTAAGTATTGTCCATGGTTTCGCACTGCATTTAGAATACAATCCCAACGCTAACATATACTGCAAAGCCACACATGGTCCTTTCCCTTAGTAAATCCCACCTTCATCCTCAACCACTTTTCTTGGCTCACTATGCTGACTCTCTCCTCCTTGGTATTCTAAGAACTGGGATGTTGCTGAGTCAGCAAATGGGGGTAAGCAGTCCTGCTGCCCAAAAAAACAGAACAGTGTAGGCTGGGAATAAGGTAGAACTTGATTCCATTCTGAACAAAGACTTTTATTCCCTCTTCCCCATCACCTCAGTTGTGGGTTTGTAATAATTCTGCCAATGTCCCCAGAAACATACAAGCCTATGAAGTGATCTGGATACAGAGAAAGGGCCCTCATTGTTGGAAATCTGTTATATGGGAAAGAAATGGCCCAAGCTATAATCCTACAGTCTTTACTGAATTTTGTGCTAGAATCTCGCCAGTGCAAATCACTAACTAAAGTAATCAGAAATGTTTCTACTCAGGTTGAGTGGATTCAAAGGGAAGGCAAGGGAAATGAAGCAAGGAACTCAGTGACTAGAGGAATCATGAAACAAAAGTAAACATCTCCCCAACAGTGCCTTGGGGCTGATGACAAAACCAGGAGGACCCTTGTCCCTGCAGGTATCATTCCTTTGAAGAAATTTCAGTATATGGCAGAGCAATTAGAAGTAGCACAATGGAGTGCATTGCAAGTGCCCCCTTCACTACCTCAATCGAAATATTTGCCTTGTACAAGGAGCTCATTCAGAGGAGATGTAAGGAGCTAGTTTCACCTGATTCTCCAGGGTGAGTATTGTGTCATGTGAGCCCGCCAGCACTTTGTGCTCCAGTTTTAGCCTCTTATTTCTTCACTGCCTAGAGTAGACAGGGCTGTCACTTAGAAGATGAAATACATTTGCAAATTAATTAACTTTGTCCAGCAACTGGAGAATTAGATTTCTGTTAAGGGTTCTGTCTGAGTGATGGATTCGCAAGACATTGAAGGAATTAAATACCACTTTTTTTTTCTTTTTACTTTTTCCTGCCATAGGATCATACATACAGTGCTCATTGTTCTAATTGTTTCATCCATATTCCACTTAAGACCACATTTCACCTACAAAGACAGAAAAATTTGCTTTGGTAGACGATGACTCTTGTGAGGATTTTTAATCTCTATAAACACCTTATCAATTCATTACAACACCAAGGAGCTAATAAATGTGAGGTTGAAGAGTAGGAGGTAGCCGCATTAGAACAGCACATTCAAAGATTTTCTTTCCTTGACTGGCTCTTTGTTCTGATTTTGAAATTCACAAGGAAAAGGCCAGTAGAATACAAAGTGGGGACAAGAGTTTACAGGATCTTGGATGTGCAATGTAAGCCCATTAAGGGATTTTTGCAATTAAAAATCTCAGGCAGGAAAAAAAGCATTTCTGTTCCTCTCTTGACCAGTATAAAAGCACAATAGTATCCTAATGGGGACTATTGCGTTTATTTGTCTTCACTTTGGATTTAAAACAAGATATGCAGACCACTGCTTTAATGACAATGGCATGTACATTTGTACATTTGTACTGTTTTAATGACAACGACATTAGGGCAGTATTACCCTAATGAAAACAGGGAAAATAGGAAGAGTATTTCAAGTACATGTTTACTCAGATTATGGTTAAAAATGAGGTCCTAAAGCTTCGGTCTTTTTCCTTTTCCCCTCTCTCTTTTTATAAACAAATATCACATAATCAATGTACTGAAGAATTTGGACTTATGCCTATTTTGCTTTTAATAATTTATTTCTGGCAGGTGAATAAGCAAAAAATATAATTACTAAGAGATTATATTCAAAATGGTGAATATGTGCACGGACTCATTTATAAACACATAGCATAAAACTGTCAGATATCCAGGGTGAAGAAGAAAAAAATGGGAATTAAAATATTTGTGTGTGTTCATTTTAATACTGCTGGGAGTAGAATGAAAATGACATAAAGAAAGAATCATAGAATCAAAAGATCTGCTAAATAGAATCGAATTTGAGCTCCTTGAAGATGAGAACAGTATCCTTCTGCTTTGTACATCTAGGGCCAATTAAGGTACCTGAACTACCTCGAATATTCAATACATATTTGAATGAAGGCAACAAAGCAGCTTATCTTTGGTAGGAGCTTCAGTGGATAGCAATTCCTTTTTTCAATTCTTATAAAATCTTTTTCAAACTTAATGGGATATCCAGTAGTTGAATTATTAAGGTCAACTTCTTGGTATTTTGTTAGTCAATTATCTAAGGAAAATGTTGAAACTAAACAGTATAAAGAATTGTCTACTCCATTTTAATAATTTCCCAAAGACACTCCTAGGTAAATCTTGTAGCTTCTCCTGAACTAAAGAAAATGAGGCCACTCCAAGAAGAGTAAAGCTTCAGAGTCCCAGAGAAAGGTGGTTTAAAGTGCTGTTTCTCTGTGCATATGTAGATAAATGGCTGAATGGCAACAGGAGTGATGCACTGCTCAAAATACCTGCTCCCAGGATGAAATACGACATTCTTCATCTGACACTAAATATGTACTCTCATTTTTTTTTTTTTTACTATTTGATTCATATGGTCCTTCCACTTGGTAAAAGAATATTTTGTCTCATGTAAAGTCACCTGAATTTTACCAGTTTCAGCTGCTGAAAGTTTTCTTTATAAATTGAACACACATTGTTTTGCTAAATATTGTACCTCAGCATTCCAAGAGTAGCAACTAATTTTTGACTTTTATATCACCATCATCGATTCTAATCTATGATAAGGTATACGTTTAATGAAGAAAGTGAAAGTCGCTCATTTGTGTCCGACTCTTTGCAACCCCATGGACTAGTCCATGGAATTCTCTAGACCAGAATACCAGAGTGGGTAGCCTTTCCCTTCTCCAAGGGATCTTCCCAACCCAAGGACTGAACCCAGGTCTCCCACATTGCAGGCAGATTCTTTACCAGCTGAGCCCCAAGGGAAGCCCAATGAGGAAAATAACTAATAAATAAACCCTTGCTATGTGCTCTCTTATTGGTTAAGCAGAGTTCTCTCCTTGCTTCCCATCTACCATTACAGCTAAGCCCTGACAATTAGAGTCCCTGGGATATCAGAAGATAAAACTTTAGCAAGTTCCTTCCAGAAAGGAAAAGGAAAAGGAGAGATGGTCCTCCATTCAGCTGGGGACTGCAAAAGGAGAAGGAAAAGTAGGCATGTTAGAGAAGCAACTTCTGACTTTAATGCATAGAAAATGTTATAAGGACACCTAGAATCACTAGACCTTTTGCCCCTTTTCTTCATCTTTTTTTTTGGGGTGGGGGCAGGTGTAAAAAGAGAGAGCTGTGCTGGAAGGCCTTGTTCCCAATTCAGGGAAATTGATGCTGAAGAAAACTGGCTAGAGAGATGGTTCTGAGACAGAGCTCCCCATCTCTTGTAGGTGGCATGCAGGGGGCCCAGGCATTTCTGTGGGTTCTACTGAACTGACATGAGGGTGCTGTGAGGGCAGATCAATTACCAGAGGCCCAGGGTTGGAAGGAAGAAGCAGAGGACTAGGACCAGGGTCCAGCAGTCTTCCCTAACACATCACCCCTAAAGGCCGTGTGGAACCAAAGGGGACATCTGTGGTCATCAGCTCAAAGCTCAGATCAGATCAACCACCCAACTGCAGAAATGAGCTTCACTGCTAACATTCAGGCTCATTCCTAAACTCTACTTTCCACCCTTCATACTAGCAGCTAGATGTTGGGTTAGGATGCCACAGGAGAAAGTATCGTGAATGGCTCTATTTGTCTAAAAGATACCTGGATGGATATCCAAAACAGATCATGTGGACTGGAAGAGACAAAGAGACTTAATGGTTAAACACACTCTTCTTCCCACTCCACCCTAACCTTAGTCTACTGAGCATGGAGAAGACTGGGAGAAATATTAACACAATTACAGACAATTAAAGAAATGACATTTCTTATTGTCATTTGAGTAATAGTGTGGAAATTTCCAAATCAATTCAATACAATCATACTACCACATAAATGCACACTGTTCTTTCAACGAGTGTTTTTGTCCTTGAGTTCTTTGAACAGCATCCCTGTTCCCCTTATGTTTAGAGAAGGTTGTCAGCATCTCTTCATCACAACTCAACAAAACCAGCTGTCATTATGCCATTCAGATAGCAAGAAGCAGAACCTTTTGCAGTCTTCCTCCTCTTTTATTCTGGATCACAGGGAAGGGAAGAGCCACCAGCACATGCTGGCTTCAGAATCACAGGTGCTTTTGTTCCCCCCCCTAAAAGTTAACCATCTTCTAGGAACCACATCATTTTCTCATATGAGTTGTTACCAATTTCTCCTTCTCCTCCTCTTTTTTCTAGTCTTGATTTTTGTTTCCTCTCCCCTTCCCCCAATTCAAAGTATAAACTTTAATGATGAAATTTCATGCTCAGCCAAGTTCGTTATGGATACTTAAGAAGCATCAGTGAGGTTGTATACTTGCTCTTGGGAGCCCTGCTGCCTGTTTCTCATTGCATGTGGGCAGCAGAGTAAAGACTGGAAAAGCTCTAAGCAACAGATCCCTTCCACCCTGAAACTTGCTCTCTGTCTAGCACAAAAAAACCCCCTATCCTCATAAATAAAAGATAAGAGAGAGTGACTTCTGAACTTCTATATTTGAGGCTGCAGTTTATAATTTCCCTATGACTTTATTGATTCATTCATTCAATCTAATTCATAATCTTGGTTTATTCTCTGATTAGCCCTTTGTTCTTGGTTTCCTCCACTAATTTTAAAAAATTCTTAGTTTCAACATGCTGTATTTTTTGCATAAGTACTTTGTACTCTGCATCTTTCCTTACAATATCTCTTACATCCAAAACAATATTCTTCATAGGTCTGTGATTTTTTTTAAACATTAGCATGCTTCTTCATTTGTTTCCATAATCCTTGAAAGTAGTGCATGCAATAAGCCTCACATTCAGATGTATGCCTCATACTCTAGTAATATTTAAATATAGAAAACAGCTTTATATCACTTATTAAACTATTTGCATTTTAAATTTCTTTTACCTAGGTTAAGTTCACTTATCAATCCTTGGAGTTGTAGTGTATAAAGATGGCAATTGCATCATGCTGCTAGTGGCATTATGGTTTTAAACCAGTTTATTTAAGAGGAAAAATTAAGATTATGTTTTATCAATGGCTGGGTGATCTTCAATAAGTCACTTTAACCTTTTTGAGCCTGTTTCCTCTGGTAAATCAACAAGGTATCACTTCTACTAACTTCTTCACAAGACTGTTGTGAAGGTTAAATGAGAAAAGGTGTGAGCTGTTTAAAGTAACAAAATATAGTAAAGCAGAGTTCTTTTTGATCATATCACTCTTCAAAAAATAAAAACTCAGAGACTGAATTACAAATTCAGAATAAAAAAGAACAATTTCTTCTGAATAGTATTAAGTCATGAATAGTCAGTGAACATTAGGTCATTTTTTTAGATGTTTGTTTTTGCCTGTGACCACATCCGGCATCAACTTAATCAGGACAGCTAGATTATATTTTCCTACTAGTAACAACATCAGAATATAGTACATGAGGGAGTTAAAAATTAAGCATATTTTAGTGATCTAAACTTCTGTGTGACATCTCTTATAAACTGCCTTTTCTGTTTTTCTTGTTGCCTTGTATCATTTGATATGATAGAAAGCTAAATAGTAAAACAAATGCAATCAAATGATTTAGAATTAAGTAGCTCTTGTTACATGCCTGACTTTTTAGGATGGAGAAGCAGCATAAGGTAAAGTCTCTATTCTCAATGTGTATCAGTTCAGTTCAGTCGCTCAGTCGTGTCCAACTCTTTGTGACCCCATGCATCATAGCACGCCAGTCCTCCCTGTCCATCACCAACTCCCAAAGTCTACCCAAACCCATGCCCATCAAGTCAGTGATGCCATCCAGCCATCTCATCCTCTGTCGTCCCCTTCTCCTCTTGCCCCCAATTCCTCCCAGCATCAGGGTCTTTTCCAATGAGTCAACTCTTCGCATGAGGTGGCCAAAGTACTGGAGTTTCAGCTTTAGCATCAGTCCTTCCAGTGAACACCCAGGACTGATATCTTTTAAGATGGACTGGTTGGATCTCCTTGCAATCCAAGGGACTCTCAAGAGTCTTCTTCAACACCATTGTTCAAAAGCATCAATTTTTCGGTGCTCAGCTTTCTTCACTGTCCAACTCTCACATCCATACATGACCACTAGTATACATAACTACTAAAAATTATAAAATGGTATAATCTCAGGAATCTTGGAGTTTCCATATTAACCCACCTAATACATGACTCCCCTCCAGAATGGGATCCCCTGATCCATTGTTCAGTCAACTCTTAGATACCTCTTGTGACAGGGATATTATTACCTTGAAAGCCAGCCTATTACCTCTTTTAGCTGCTTTGAATGAAAGTTTTCCTTATATTAATGTTTCCAGTGGCATGCATCTCTCCATCTAAATTCTACCCTTTGTGGTTATACATTTAAAAGCTTTATGATGAAACTGATGGGTAAATGCATTAATTGTTCAGAGAAGGGAAGGAAGAAGTTAGGACTGTAGCAGGTAATAAAAGTTTGATCTAGGCTCAGAAGAATGCCCAGGGTTTAAATAATTAAAGGGGGACAACACATAATCCAATATAGGGATGAACAGAGTCAAAGCTCAGAGGCAAAAATAAGGGTGAGAGGCTCAGGGATTCCCTCTTTCAGGACAACCTGCACTTTGGAAGGAGCTGACTGTTCAGATCAACATTTTCATTAGCAATGAGGACCAGGTCTAAAAATTAGTATTTCACTTGGCCCCTAAACTCTCCCTCTGAAAAGGAGGGTGACATTCCATGTTTGTGGAAGTCCAGAAATACTTCCACTTTAGTAATTTTCCACTTTAGGTAGTAATTTCATATAATGCCACCCATTGAGATTTGTAGCTGTCCTGTGAATTTACACACCAGGTGACAATTAGGTTATGCACCTGGTCCTATGATTTGGATAAACTTAGACAGCTAATGAGTCATAGGTGTGGCTATTGTGGGTTGATTTGCAAAACTATCCAGATTTGCATAGTTCCTGAGGGGAGAGATAGGGTAAGTCACATCCTTGAAAATGATTCTCATCTGATAAGTAGAATGATAGTGAATTTTCAGTAACAGTGACCAGCAGGTCTGTATCCTAGAAACTCAGGAATCATTCACAGTGTCCAGAGATATGTACACATTTTAAAATTCATAGTAAAGCAAAATGCTACTGACTCTTAGAGCAAGAAAGATTGCCTCAAATGAAATACAAAGATAAGAGTTACATCCCTATTTTAACCCATACTTTGCCTTCCAAATCATTCTTGAATTGTCTGAGCAATTTTTCCAATCATCTCAGAAAAAGGCTTTTGAATGTAGTATTTTCTCTCCTCGACCAGGAAATTTGCACCTTCTGAAGATACATACAAATCTTATTAGGTTCGGGAAACTATGAAAAATCTTCTTTTTTGCCCAATGTATACTCTCCTCTCCCAAAGAAAAGCCACACAATAGGTAAGGAGTTAAATTTGACGGGTTGACAGTTTAAAAAACCCAATGGAAAAACCATATAGGATGGTTTACTGCACTTTCTTAAATACAAATTTAAGAAAGACAAATCTTTCTGGAGGTGGTAAGTGTATCACCATTCTCTGTAACTTTACTGGACTCAATATTTTGGCTCTGAAATTAATCAACATCCTATTATGATAAGGAGTTCATGGTCTATTTGATGAATTGTAATACTCTGTAGAATGGAAAGATTCATATATTAGAGCTCAAAACGTGAGAGCAAACATTTTTATTTGCTTATATGTGTTTGTTTTTCTTAGTTTTTTTCACAGGCACTAAAATATGTAAATATTATCATGCGGCATTTGGTACTAAAAGAATATACTGACAGCAGTTGGTATTTCAATTTATTCAGGATTCTGTCTTGATTCTATAATAGGAGGTTAGGTTTGCGGCTGTATTATGCATAGATATAAAAAAGGTACATGGGATACAGAAGAGGATTTTGGTTTAGGAGTTGGATGAGTGGCTTACTAACAAGAGTAGCCACTGTTTCTTGAAGGCCTACTATATGCCAAGCACTGTGTAATTTACAGATATCATCTCATTTAAACCTCAAGACAACTCAAGAGATAAACACTAACGTGCCCCTAATGTACAAAAGAGGAGTTAAAGCTAAAGTGGTTAGAACAGAACACATTTAAGGTCATCTAGCTATAGAATTGGAGTCAATTCCAATTCCAGGCTGTCAGACCCCCAAAACCTCACTTTTACTTCCTCTGAAGTCAGTGAATCTTGTCATTTGCTTACTATTAAATGTGATTATGTGTAGGCTTCCCCGGTGGATTAGAGGTAAAGAATCTGCTTGCAATGCAGAAGACTTGGGTTCGATCCCTGGGTTGGGAAGATCCCCTGGAGAAGGGGGTAATGTGTGACTATTATCCTTTCTGCCTCTACTTCCTCATCTGTTAAACGGGGGTGATCTGTAGCAGCCCTAGTCAATCCATGCAAGTGAAGTGGAAAAGAAATAGCATTGCATACATGAGAGTGCTTTGTTGATCGCAGAGCATAAAGATGATTTAATACTGTGCACTTAATTCACTACAGTAAAATAAGGAGGTTTTGCGAGTTCATTCTCAACCAATTCTCAACACAAAACCATCTTCTAAGGTTTCTGTTTAGTTCTGTCAGTAGGTATTAACCACTCACAAAGCAGGTAACTGAGCACATAGAGTGACTCCTGGGGACCCTCTGTGGCCTACAGGTGCCTGAAATATCAGCGGGGAGCTTAGGGCAAATCTCAGGAAGGCTTAAGACAAAGAGGAGTGGCCTCCAGAAACATAGAAGAGCTGGCACTCAACTGCTACTAGAGGAATGCACTGATTGTAAAAACGCTGGAAGATTTTGACTTCGCCTGGAGAAATAAAGCTGCCGCCTTGAGTCCCCTAGTGCTTCTGCCCACCACAGCCCACCCCGGGGCCCCCTGGACCTCCCACGCTCCAGCAGCTAAACTAACCTTGGGCCCAGCAGGGGGCCTTTGGGGCACTGTACTGTAACTGTCTCATGCAGCTCTGGCTGCTAATTTTTTTTTTTAAATTTAAACTCTGGAAATACTCCTGATGAAAGATAACATTTCAAAGTTTATCATCATGCATTTGTCCCTTATTATGAACAAGAATTAGTGGGCTCTTTTCATTTGTAGAGAGGGGACTTGCTCTCCAAGGTGTCTCTGTTAATGCATCCTTTTGGAGGTGTGGCAGGATTGTGCTGTTTTGTGTGTGGGTCTATTTACTTTTTACCTCTCCTCCATGAAGGCAAAAACTGTTTTTACCCTAGTACCTAGTACAGGGGCTCCAGTAGTGGTGACAGTGAGATAAAGCATTAGCATCAGGAGAAGAGGGACCTACCTGGTGGTCCAGTGACAAGACTCCATGCTCCCAATGCAGGGGTCCCAGTTTGACCCCTGGTCAGGGAACTAGAGCTTCCATGCCAAAAGTAAAGCTCTCACATGCTGCAGCTAGGAAGTAGCACAATCAAATAAAAAATAGATACTAAAAAAAAGAAAGAAATATATATATATAAATAGATAGATATGTAGATATATATATATAACCAAAAAACATAACCATTGAGACAAGAGACTGGGAAGGATGAGGGAGGAAAAACCATGGGCAGAGAGAAATAGCAAGCCTACTGATGTTGTCTAAATGTGACCCAGATAGCCTTACAGTCAGAGGTGGAACTCCTGATTTTCTGAACATTTTCAGACACACTACTTCCATTCATGTTCTGTGTTAGCTTAGGTCAGTTAAACATTGCTGTTTCATACCATACTGAAGAAAACCCTGGGATTTGCCTCTGATATATTGAGGACAGCATAGGATTCAATATCAGAGAGTTGCTGCTGCTGCTGCTAAGTCGCTTCAGTCATGTCCGAGTTTGTGCAACCCCACAGACGGCAGCCCACCAGGCTCCCCTGTCCCTGGGATTCTCCAGGCAAGAACACTGGAGTGGGTTGCCATTTCCCTCTCCAATGCATGAAAGTGAAAAGTGAAAGTGAAGTCCCTCAGTCGTGTCCTACTCTTAGCGACCCCATGGACTGCAGCCTACCAGGCTCCTCCATCCATGGGATTTTCCAGGCCAGACCTGAGTTTAAATTCTGTTCCCATTTAGAAGGTGTGTGATAACTAGTAAGGAACTGTGACTCACTGAGTTTTAATATCCCTCCATGGAATATGGGTCATAATATACACCCAATTGCATGAGGTGTCATGAAAATTAAAATTTGCAAAGCACTCTGTCTCATCTGGTCTTCAATGAATGATGGATGATTCCCTTCCTTTTACATGGCACATTAGATTGAAACTTATATAACAACAGTCAGAAAATAATCAGGGAAAAAAATTAAAATGAGGCCCTCAATTTACTCCGTATAGGGTCCTTTCAAACAATGTTGTAGAGATTTGCTTCACTAGGTTAGCAACCGCACCCTCTACAACTCTTGTGTCTTGCTACCTACAGAAGCTGTCCAGTGTGTTGGAAATGCAACAGCAACAATGCTGAAGGTTGCACTCTCCTTATTATAACTTTATGAACCTGGGTAAAATACATCTCTTCTTGGAGCCTTCATATCCTCATCTTCCAAATGGATGTGTTAAGGATCAGTTTAAGTAGCATAAGTCCAAGAGATGTGTAAATGCTGAAAAACATCTCAACATCTGTGAAATCACCATCATCACCCCACATGGCACAAAACACATTCTTTCAGAGATCTGAGCTTCTGCTTACTGGGCATTTCGCTTCATCATCAAAACATGGGGCCTCTGGGGGCTGTAACTCTCAGTTTTGATTCTAATGGACAAGATTACAGGACAGTATGAAATGCTTTTATCTCTATAAAAATAATTGCTTTAAGAATATTAGCATGCTGTCTTGATACAAGAAGTCCAAATGTGAGCTAGAGAAGACTCTGAGATGTCAAGTCAGCAGCCTGTCACATTGGAGCCCCAAGGCATCGAGTTGTCCATTTGTCTTTAACGTGGTGTCACTGTTGCTGCTGCCCAGCTGGTGCGCTCTCTTCTGGTGGCCACGGTGCCATGGGGCGCAAAGAGGCTTCTCAGCGTGTTAAATGCGCTGTGCAGTGATTGCTAATTCAGTGTATTGGGATCCACTGGGGTTGACAGCATTACAAAAATAGACACAGGGAAGCAGGTTATCATTAGCAAATGTTCTGATGTCTTTTGAGGGAAAAAGGGATCTTCTAAAGCAGCTGCCTTCTAATTTCACTGGAACAGAATTCAGTTCATTTTAGGAAAGTGGTGTGTTGGGTGACAAAGAAGGCAAGTTTGTCATTTAAAAAATAAAGACAGTCCTGGTCCTGATGTATGTTTATTTTAGCGGAGAAGACACAAAGGTATGAACATAATTTTTTCATCAGTCCTTCCTAGATGTGAATGTCAAAATTCTGACATAATCATATTTTGATAGAGGTGATTTTGACCAGAAGCACTCATTGTATTCACCTGGTTGTATGGAAAGAATCACACTTTTTCTTTCTATTGTCACGGTCAAAGCCCCATGCACAAGCTCCTTAGCCAAACTGGGGCTGCCATAGTCAATCCTCTAACCATGAGCACATGTGTTTCTCTGCCTGCCTTCTTTGGTCCTAGGAATGTTCTCCTTGCAAGTAGAATAGAACACTAGTGCAAGGAAGTTTTTGCTTCTAGAAGTAGCACTCAGCTAAGGAGAGATGAGAGTCTGGAGAGAGACTGCATTTTCCTTGCCTCTCAGTGGAACAGTTCAGAAATGTATTCCACAGAGTATCTCAGAGGGTCTCAGCAGGACTGAGTCACTGCTGCTGATAGGGTTCATGTGTTTCTTGATGGACTCCAATGGTTATCACCCAATGACTACTCCCAGAGCCATATTTGGTAACAACCCAAATTAGGTCACCTTTATCCTGAAAATAATTTTAGTTCTGAGAATTTAAGCCAATGCATATAAAGGCCACAGGTGCTCTGTAACTTACTGATCTATATTTTTCATGTTTTAATCTCTTCAAGCACATTGCATGCAGTCTAAGATGAGGCACTGAGTGCCAATTCTCAGTTTCTGCTGCTCCTTGAATCCTGAAGACTTCTTCTCTGCCACTGAATTACGCACTTAATAAG